>NC_087299.1:0-300000 GCF_015220805.1 Pogoniulus pusillus
CCTAGCCCCATTGAAGAACCATAGAAAGGCCGTTTAGAAAAAGCACTCCTTCTGCTTACAGACCCAATCAGGAATGACCTAGCCTGGAGTCCCCTACACCATTCTGCAGCTTTCCAGCTGCGTCACACACTGGCAAAAGAAACTTTCGCCTTCCTGTTTTCCTTTGAAGCAGAAACACGTTTACATACTATCTCCATTGAGGAACCAGAGAAATTTGCTTTACAAAAAGCAATCCTTCTGCTTATAGACCCAGCCAGGAATGGCCTAGCCTGGAATCCCCTGCACCATTCTGTAGCTTTTCAACTCCCTCACACACTGGCAAAAGAAACTTTCTCCTAGCTGCTTTCCTTTGAAGCAGAAACACGTTTACATCCTAGCCCCATTGAAGAACCATAGAAATGCCGTTTAGAAAAAGCACTCCTTCTGCTTATAGACCCAGCCAGGTATGACCTAGCCTGGAATCCCCTACACCATTCTGCA
Organism: Pogoniulus pusillus; assembly: GCF_015220805.1. Classification (NCBI taxonomy): domain Eukaryota; kingdom Metazoa; phylum Chordata; class Aves; order Piciformes; family Lybiidae; genus Pogoniulus; species Pogoniulus pusillus. Next base: position 481 of record NC_087299.1, read on the forward strand.
GCTTTCCAGCTGCGTAACACACTGGCAAAAGAAACTTTCTCCTAGCTGCTTTCCTTTGAAGCAGAAACACGTTTACATCCTCGCCCCATTGAAGAACCATAGAAATGCCGTTTAGAAAAAGCACTCCTTCTGCGTGTATACCCAGCCAGGAATGGCCTATCCTGGAATCCCCTGCACCATTCTGTAGCTTTCCAGCTCCCTCACAGACTGGCAAAAGAAACTTTTTTCCTAGCTGCTTTCCTTTGAAGCAGAAACACGTTTACATCCTCGCCCTATTGAAGAACCATAGAAATTCTCATTACAAAAAGCTCTCCTTCTGCTTATAGACCCAGTCAGGAATGACCTAGCCTGGAATCCCCTGCACCATTCTGCAGCTTTCCAGCTCCCTCACACACTGGCAAAAGTAACATTCTCCTAGCTGCTTTCCTTTGAAGCAGAAACACGTTTACATCCTAGCCCCATTGAAGAACCATAGAAATGCGGTTTAGAAAAAGCACTCGATCTGCTCATAGAACCAGCCAGGAATGGCCTAGCCTGGAATCCCCCGCACCATTCTGCAGCTTTCCAGCTGCGTCACACACTGGCAAAAAAAACTTTCTCCTAGCTCCTTTGCTTTGAAGCAGAAGCACATTTGGATCCTAGTCCTATTGAAGAACCATACAAATGCAGTTTTGAAAAAGCACTCATTGTGCTAATAGAGCCAGACAGGAATGTCCCAAGTGGCCCTCTTTGGCCCACTTCAGACCACTTCGGACCACTTTTGCCCACTTCTGCTCCTTCTAGCCCGTTTTGGCCCACTTTGGCCCATTCTGCCCCATTTGACTCGCTTTGGCCCATTTTGGCCCAGTCAGCCCGTTTGGCCCACTTCAGACCACCTCGGTTCACTTTGGGCCACTTCTGCCCCTTCAGCCCAGTTTGGCCCACTTCGGCCTACTTTGGCCCACTTCTGCCCATTCGGCCCAGTTTGGCCCACTTTGTCCCACATTTGCCCCTTCAGCCCATTTTGGCCCTCTTTGACCCATTTTGGCCCCTTCAGCCCATTGTGGCCCGCTTTAGCCCATTCGGCGTACTTTGGCCCACTTTGGCACACTTCGGCCTGCTTCAGTCCACTTTGGCCCACTTTGGCCCATTGCGGCCTACTTCGGCCCACTTTGGCCTATTTTGGCCCATTTGGCCCATTTTGGCCCACTTCGGCCCATTCGGCCCAGTTTGGCCCACTTCGGCCCACTATGGCCCACTATGGCCCATTGCAGCCTATTTGGCCTATTTTGGTCCACTTCGGCCCACTTTGGCTCACTTTGTCCCATTGCACCCCACTTTGGCCCACTTCAGTCCACTTTGGCCCACTTCGGCCCTCTATGGAGCAGTTTGGGCCACTTTGGCCCATTGCGGCCTACTTCGGCCTACTTTGGCCCACTTCGGCCCATTCGGCCCATTTTGGCCCATTCAGCCCACTTTGGCCCACTTTGGCCCACTTCAGCCCGTTTTGGCCCACTTAGGCCCATTTAGTCCAGTTTGGCCCACTTCTGCCCCTTCTTCCCATTTTGGCCCACTTTGACCCATTCGGCCTACTTCAGCCCAATTCGGCCCACATTGGCCCACTTTGGCCCATTCGGCCCACTTCGGCCCTCTGTGGAACAGTTTGGCCCACTTTGGCCCACTTCAGCCCACTTCCTCCCACTTTGGCCCACTTCGGCCCATTTGGTCCACTCTGGCCCTCTTCGGCCCACTTTGGCCCATTTTGGCCCACTTCGGCCCAGTCGCCCCAGTTTGGCCCAGTTTGGTCCACTTCACCCCACTTTGGCCCATTCGGTGCACTTTGGCCCACTTTGGCCCACTTTGGCCCACTTCCACCCACTTTGGCCTACTTCCACCCACTTTGGCCCACTTCTGCCCCTTCATCCCATTTTGGCACACATTGGCCCACTTCGGACCCTTCAGCCCATTTTGGCCCACTTCGGCCCAGTCGCCTCAGTTTGGCCCAGTTTGGTCCACTTCGGCCCACTTTGGCCCACTTTGGTCCACTTTGGCCCATTCGGCCCACTTTGGCCCACTTCCGCCCACTTCCGCCCACTTTGGCCTACTTCCGCCCACTTTGGCCCACTTCTGCCCCTTCATCCCATTTTGGCACACATTGGCCCACTTCGGACCCTTCAGCCCATTTTGGCCCACTTTGGCCCATTCGGCCTACTTCAGCCCAATTTGGCCCACTTTGGCTCACTTCGGCCCATTCGGCCCAGTTTGGCCCACTTCGGCCCTCTGTGGAACAGTTTGGCGAACTTTGGCCCACTTCAGCCCACTTCTGCCCTCTTTGGCCCACTTTGGCCTCATTCGGCCCACTCTGGCCCACTTCGGCCCACATTGGCCTACTTTGGCCCACTTCGGCCCACTTTGGCCCATTTCTGCCCACTTTGGCCCATTTCGGACCATTTGGCTCATTTTGGCCCACTTCGGCCCATTTGGCCCTATTTGGCCCACTTCGGCCCATTCGGCCCATTTCGGTCCACATCGTCCCACTTCGGCCTACTTTGGCCCACTTAGGCCCACTTCAGCCCACTTTGGCCCACTTCGGCCCACTTCAGCTCATTTTGGCCCACTTCTGCCCATTCGGCCCTGTTTGGCCCTCTTCGGAACACTTCTGCCCACATTTGCCCACTTTGGCCCGCTTTGGCCCATTCGGCCAAGTTGGGCCCATATTGGCCCACTTCAGCCCATTCGGCCCACTTTGGCCCTCTTTGGCCCATGGCGGCCCACTTCGGCACACTTCGGCCCACTTTGGCCCACTTCAACCAAGTTTGGCCCACTTCAGGCCAGATTGGCCCACTTCAGCACACTTTGGCCCATTTCGGCCCATTCAGCCCATTTTGGCCCACTTCGGCCCATTCGGCCCACTTTGGACCACTTTGGCCCACTTCGGCCCATTTGGCCCACTTTGGCCCACTTCGGCCCACTTCGGCCCAGTCTGCCCACTTTGGCCCGCTTTGGCCCACTTTGGCCCACTTTGGCCCATTTGGCCCACTTTGGCCCACTTCGGCCCACTTCGGCCCAGTCTGCCCACTTCAGCCCATTCGGCCCACTTTGGCCCTCTTTGGCCCATGGCGGCCCACTTCGGCCCACTTTGGCCCACTTCAACCAAGTTTGGCCCACTTCAGGCCAGATTGGCCCACTTCGGCACATTTTGGCCCATTTCGGCCCATTCAGCCCATTTTGGCCCACTTCGGCCCATTCGGCCCAATTTGGACCACTTTGGCCCACTTCGGACCATTCAGCCCACTTCGGCCCACTTTTGCCCAGTTAGGCCCATTTCGGCCCATTTGGCTCATTTTGGCCCACTTCGGCCCATTCGGCCCACTTTGGCCCACTTTGGCCCATGGCAGCCCACTTCGGCCCACTTCGGCCCACTTTGGCCCACTTCAGCCAAGTTTGGCCCACTTCGGCACACTTTGGCCCACTTCGGCACACTTTGGCCCATTTCGGCCCATTCAGCCCACTTTGGCCCACTTTGGCCCATTTCGGCCCATTTGGCCCATTTTGGCCCACTTCGGCCCATTCGGCCCACTTTGGCCCATTGCGGCCCACATCGGCCCACTTCGGCCCACTTTGGACCACTTCAGCCCAATTTGGCCCACTTCGGCCCACATCGGCTCATTTTGGCCCACTTCTGCCCATTCGGCCCTGTTTGGCCCACTTCGGACCACTTCGGACCACTTTGGCCCCTTCAGCCCATTTTGGCCCACTTCGGCCCATTTGGCCTACTTTGGCCCACTTCAGCCCAGTTTGGCCCACTTCGGCCCACTTCTGCCCACTTCAGCCCACTTCGGCCCACCTTGGCCCATTCGGCTCAGTTTGGCCCACTTCGGCTCATTTTGGCCCACTTCTGCCCATTCGGCCCTGTTTGGCCCTCTTCGGAACACTCTGCCCCGTCAGCCCATTTTGGCCCACTTCGGCCCATTCGGCCCACTTTGGCCCACTTTGGCCCATGGCGGCACACTTCGGCACACTTCGGCCCACTTTGGCCCACTTCAGCCAAGTTTGGCCCACTTCGGCCCAGATTGGCCCACTTTGGCACACTTTGGCCCATTTCGGCACACTTTGGCCCACTTCGGCCCACTTTGGCCCACTTCGGCCCAGTTTGGCCCATTCAGCCCAGTTTGGCCCACTTCCTCCCTCTGTGGAACAATTTGGCCCACTTTGGCCCACTTCAGCCCATTCAGCCCTGTTTGGCCCACTTCGGTCCTCTGTGGAACAGTTTGGCCCACTTCGGCCCACTTTGGCCCACTTTGGCCCACTTCTGCCCACTTTGACCCATTTCGGACCATTTGGCTCATTTTGGCCCACTTATGCCCATTTGGCCCTATTTGGCCCTCTTTGGCCCACTTCGGCCCTATTGGCCCATTTTGGCCCACATCGGCCCACTTCGGCCCCTTCAGCCAATTTTGGCCCACTTCGGCCCACTTCAGCCCTATTGGCCCATTTCATCCCACATCAGCCCACTTCGGCCCCTTCAGCCCACTTCAGCCCACTTCGGCCCACCTTGGCCCATTCGGCCCAGTTTGTCCCACTTCAGCCCACTTCGGCTCATTTTGGCCCACTTCTGCCCATTCGGCCCTGTTTGGCCCTCTTCGGAACACTTCTGCCCCGTCAGCCCATTTTGGCCCATTTTGGCCCACTTTGGCCCATTTGGCCTACTTTGGCCCACTTCGGCCCACTTCGGCCCACTTCGGCCCACTTTGACCCACTTTGACCCACTTCGGCCCAATTGGCCCAGTTTGGCCCACTACAGCCCTCTTCGGCCCATTCGGCCCAATTTGGACCACTTTGGCCCACTTCGGCCCAGTCAGCCCAGTTTGGCCCACTTCAGCCCACTTCGGCCCAGTCGGCCCAATTTTAACCACTTTGGCCCACTTCAGCCCAGTCAGCCCAGTTTGGCCCACTTCGGCCCACATTGGCCCAGTTGGCCCACTTTGGCCCACTTCGGCCCACTTCGGCCCATTCGGCCCAGTTTGGCCCACTTCGGCCCACTTTGGCCCACTATGGCCCATTGCGGCCTATTTGGCCTATTTTGGCCCACTTTGGCCCATTTGGCCCTATTTGGCCCACTTCGGCCCACTTTGGCTCACTTTGGCCCATTGCGGCCCACTTCGGCCCATTCGGCCCACTTTGGCCCACTTTGGCCCACTTTGGCCCACTTCGGCCCACTTTGGCCCACTATGGCCCATTGCGGCCTATTTGGCCTATTTTGGCCCACTTCGGCCCATTTGGCCCATTTTGGCCCACTTCGGCCCACTTTGGCTCACTTTGGCCCATTGCGGCCCACATCGGCCCACATCGGCCCACTTCGGCCCACTTTGGCCCACTTTAGCCCAATTTGGCCCACTTCAGCCCATTTAAGCCCGCTTTGGCCCACTTCGGCCCACTTCGGCCCATTTGACCCAGTTTGAACCACTTCTGAAATTCGGCCCACTTTGCCCCACTTCGGCCCACCTTGGCCCACTTAGTCCCATTCGGCCCAGTTTGGCTCACTTCAGCCCGCATTGGCTCACTTCGGTCCAGTCGGCCCAGTTTAGCCCACTTTGGCCCACTTTGGCCCACGTAGTCCCACTACGGCCTACTTCGACCCACTTTGGCCCATTCGGCCCAGTTTGAACCACTTCTGAAATTCGGCCCACTTTGCCCCAATTCGGCCCACCTTGGCCCACTTAGGCCATTCGGCCCAGTTTGGCTCACTTCAGCCCACCTTGGCCCACTTTGGCCCATGCGGCCCAGTTTGGCCCACTTCGGCCCTCTGTGGAACAGTTTGGCCCACCTTGGCCCACTTCAGCCCACTTCATCCCTCTTTGGCCCACTTCAGCCTATTCGGCCCACTTTGGCCCACTTCTGCCCACTTTGGCCCATTGCGGACCATTTGACTCATTTTGGCCCACTTCAGCCCATTTGGCCCTATTTGGCCCACTTCGGCCCTCTGTGGAACAGATTGGCCCACTTTGGCCCACTTCGGCCCATTTGGCCCACTTTGGCCCACTTCGGCCCATTCGGCCCACTCTGGCCCACTTCGGCCCACTTTGGCCCACTTCAGCCCACTTTGGCCCACTTCTGCCCACTTTGGCCCATTTCGGCCCATTTGGCTCATTTTGGCCCGCTTCGGCCCATTTGGCCCTATTTGGCCCACTTCGGCCCACTTTGGCCCTATTGGCCCATTTCGGCTCACATCGGCCCACTTTGGCCCCTTCAGCCCATTTTGGCCCACTTTGGCACACTTCAGGCCCTTCAGCCCACTTTGGCCCACTTTGGCCCACTTCGGCCCAGTTTGGCCCACTTCGGCCCCCTTCTGCCCACTGCAGCCCACTACGGCCCACCTTGGCCCATTCGGCCCACTTTGGCCCACTTCGGCCCACTTCGGCTCATTTTGGCCCACTTCTGCCCATTCGGCCCTGTTTGGCCCACTTCGGAACACTTCTGCCCCTTCAGCCCATTTCGGCCCATTTGGCTCAATTTGGGCCACTTCAGCCCATTCGGTCCACTTTGGCCCATGGCGGCACACTTCGGCACACTTCGGCACACTTTGGCCCACTTCAGCCAAGTTTGGCCCACTTTGTCCCAGAGTGGCCCACTTCAGCAAACTTTGGCCCACTAAGGCCCATTGCAGCCTATTTGGCCTATTTTGGCCCTCTTCGGCCCATTCGGCCCTATTTGGCCCACTTTGGCCCATTTCTGCCCACTTGGCCTATTTTGGCACACTTCGGCCCATTCGGCCCACTTCGGCCCAGTTTGATGATCTTCGGCCCACATTGGCCCACTTCGACCCATTCGGCCCAGTTTGGCCCACTTCGGCCCTCTGTGGAGCAGTTTGGGCCACTTTGGCCCATTGTGGCCTACTTCAGCCCACTTTGGCCCATTTCGACCCATTTGGCTCATTTTGGCCTATTTGGCCCACTTTGGCCCATTGCGGCCCACATCGGCCCACTTCGTCCCACTTTGGCCCACTTTAGCCCAATTTGGCCCACTTCGGCCCACTTCAGCCTGCTTTGGTCCACTTAGGCCCATTTGGCCCAGTTTGGCTCACTTCAGCCTGCTTTGGCTCACTTCGGCCCAGTCGGCCCAGTTTAGCCCACTTCGGCCCACTTTGGCCCACTTTGGATCATTTCGGCCCACTTCTTCATACTTTGGCACACTTCGGCATACTTTGGCACACTTCTGCCCACATTTGCCCACTTTGGCCTGCTTTGGCCCATTCGGCCAAGTTGGGCCCATATTGGCCCACTTCAGCCCATTCGGCCCAGTTTGGCCCACTTCGTCCCTCTGTGGAACAGTTTGGCCCAGTTTGGCCCACTTCAGCCCACTTCGGCCCACTTTGGCCCACTTCGGCCCATTTGGCCCTGTTTGGCCCACTTCGGCCCACTTTGGCCCACGTCGGCCCATGGCGGCCCACTTCGGCACGCTTTGGCCCACTTTGGCCCACTTCAGCCTAGTTTGGCCCACTTTGGCCCAGATTGGCCCACTTTTGCCCATTTGGCCCAGTTTGGCCCACTTTGGCCCGCTTTGGCCCACTTTGGCCCGCTTTGGCCCATTGCAGCCTACTTCGGCCCATGTTTGCCCATTTCGGCCCATTTGGCCCACTTCAGCCCATTCGGCCCAGTTTAGCCCACTTCAGCCCACTTTGGCCCACTTTTGCCCATTGTGGCCTACTTCTGCCCACTTTGGCCCAGTTTGGCACACCTCGGCCCACATTGGCCCACTTCCGGCCATTCGGCCCAGTTTGGCCCACTTTGGCCCAATGCGGTGTACTTCGGCCCACTTTGGCCCATTTTGGCCCACTTCAGCCCAGTCGTCCCAGTTTGGCCTAGTTTGGTCCACTTCGGCCCACTTTGGCCCACTTTGGCCCACTTCAGTCCACTTTGGCCGTCTACGGCCCACTTTGGCCCACTTTGCCCTAATTTGGCCCAGTTCGGCCCCGTTTAGCTCATTTCGGCTCACTTCGGCCCAATTCGGCCTACTTTGGCCCATTTTTGCTCACTTCGGCCCTCTACGGCCCACTTTGGCCCACTCGGCCCACTTTGGCCCACTTTGGCCCATTGAGCCCTGTTTGGCTCACTTTGTTCCACTTTGGCCCACTTTGGTCCATTCGGACCACTTTGGCCCACTTCTTCCCATTTGGACCACTTTGGCCCACTTCATCCCACTTTGGTGTACTTCGGCCCATTTTGGCCTGATTTGGCCCATTCGGCCCCGTTTAGCTCACTTCGGCTCACTTTGCCCCACTTCAGCACACTTTGGCCCATTTTTGCTCACTTCGGCCCTCTATGGCCCAGTTTGGCCCATTTGGCCCACTTTGGCCCACTTTGGCCTATTCAGCCCTGTTTGGCCCACTTTGGCCCACTTTGACCCTCTTTGGCCCACTTTGGCCCACTTTAGCCCATTTTGGCCCATTCATCCCACTTTGGCCCTCTTCGGCCCTCTTTGGCCCTCTACGGCCCACTTTGGCCCACTTCAGCCCAATTTGGTCCAGTTCGGCCCAGTTTGGCCCACTTCGGCTCACATTGGCCCACTCTGGCACACTTCAGCACACTTTGGCCCACTCTGGTCCACTTTGGCCCACTTCGGACCACTTTGGCACACTTTGGCCCAGTTCGGCCCACTTTGGCCCACTTCGGCCCAATTTGGCCTCGTTTGGCTCACTTTGGCCCACTTCTTCCCACTTTGGTCCACTTTGGCCCAGTTTGGCCCACTTCGGCTGGGTTTGTCCCACTTTGGCCCAGTTTTGTTCAGTTTGGCCCATTTTGGCCCTCTTCAGCCCACATTGGCCCACTTCGGCTCACATTGGCCCACATTGGCCCACTTTCGCTTGCTTTGGCACACTTCAGCCCACTTTGACCCACTGTGGCCATTTTAGTTCCACTTTGGCCCAGTTAGGTGTAAGTTTATGCCACTTCGGCCCTCTTTGGCCCACTTTGGTCCACTTTGGCCCACTTTGGCTGGGTTTGACCCACTTTGGCACACTTTGGCCTATTTGGCATACTTTGGCCAACTTTGGACCACATTGGCTGACTTTGGCCCATTTTGGCCCAGTTTGGCCCTCCTCAGCCATCTTTGGCCCACTTTGGCCCACTTTGGCACAATTTGGCCCACATCAGCCCACTTTGCCCCACTTTGGCCCAGTTTGGCCCAGTTTGGCCCATGTTGGCCCTCTTCGGCCCAGTTTGGCCCAGTTGCTTCCAACTTTAACCCACTTTGTCCCACTTTGGCACAGTTAGGTGCTACTTTATCCCACTTTGGCCTTGTTAGGCCCACTTCAAGCGAATTTCACCCACTTCGGCCCACTTTGGCCCACTTAGGCCCACTTCAGCCCTCTTCGGCCCTCTTTGGCCCTCTTTGGCCCATTTTGGCCCACTTTGGCCCAGTTTCACACACTTCAGCCCAGTTTAGCCCACTTTGGCCCACTTTGGCACACTTCGGTCCACTTCGGTCCACTTTGGCCCACTTCTGTTCAGGATGGCTCACTCTGGCACATTCGACACACTTCGGCCCACTTTGGCCCAGTTTGGCCGACTTTGGCTGTTTTAGTCCCACTTTTGCCCAGTTAGGTGCAACTTTATCCCACTTTGGCCCTGTTACGCCCACTTCAGCCCTCTTTGGCCCACTTTGGCAAACTTCGGCCAACTTCGGCTCACATTCGCCCTCATTGGCCCACTTTGGCCTACTTCAGCATACTTTGGCCCACTTTGGCCCACTTCAGCACACTTTGACCCACTTTTGCCCAGTTTGGCCCACGTCGGCCCAGTTTGGCCCAGTTGATTCCAACTTTAACCCACTTTGTCCCACTTTGGCACAGTTAAGTGCTACTTTATCCCACTTTGGCCCTGTTAGGCCCACTTCAAGCAAATTTCACCCACTTTGGCCCACTTTGGACCACTTTGGACCACTTTGTCCCACTTCAGCCCACTTTGACCCACTTCGGCCCCGTTTGGACCAGTTTGGCCCACTTTGGACCACGTCAGCCCAGTTTGGCCCTGTTAGGCCCACTTTGGCCCAGTTGGGTCCAACTTTAACCCACTTTGGCCCAGTTTGGCCCAGTTTGTTCCGGTTAGGCCCTGTTTAGCCCAGTTAAGCCCAGTTGGGTCCAGTTTGGCCCGCTTTCCCCCACTTTGGTCCACTTTGGCCCACTTCTGCCCATTCGGCCCACTTTGGCCCACTTCCGCCCACTTTGCCCACTTTGGCGCACTTCGGCCCACTTTGGCTCACTTTGGACCACTTTGGCTCATTTCGGCCCACTTTGGCCCACTTTGGCTCACTTTGGACCACTTTGGCTCACTTTGGCCCAATCTGGCCCATTCGGCCCCTTTTGAGCCTCTTCGTCCCACTCTGTTCCAGTTCAGCCTACATCAGCCCACTTCAGCCGAATTTAGACCACTTTAGCCCACTTCAGCCCACTTCAGCCAAATTCGGCCCATTTTGGCCCACTTCAGCTCACTTTGGCCCACATCAGCCCACTTCGGCCCTCTTTGGCCCACTTTTACCCACTTTGGTCCACTTTGACCCACTTCGGCCCACATTGGCCCACTTCGGCCCAGTTTGGCCCACTTTTGCCCTGTTAGGCCCACTTTGGTCCAGTTGGGGCCAACTTTAACCCACTTTGGCCCACTTTGGCCCACTTTGGCACAATTTGGCCCAGTTAAGCCCAGTTGGGTCCAGTTTGGCCCAGTTTGGCCCACTTCGGCCCACATTGGCCCACTTTGGCTCACATTGGCCCACTTTGGCCCACATTGGCCCACTTTGGCCCACTTCGGCCCACTTTGGCCCACTTCGGCCCACTTCAGTCCACTTTGGACCAGTTTGGACCAGTTAGGCCTGGTTTGGCCCAGTTTGGCCCAGTTGGGTCTAGTTGGGTCCAGTTTGGCCCAGTGTGACCAAAAGTCGATCCACGGAGCAACTAAGAATCGACCTGCTATTTGACTAGAAGTTGTCAAACGGAGCGACTGATAGTCGACTTCCAAGCCGACTACAAAGTCAACCAATGTAGTGACTAAGAATCGACTTCCAAGTCGACTAATATGCAATTTCTGAATAGACAACAAAGTCGATCAACAGAGCGACTAAGAATTGAACCCAAGTCGACAATAAGTTGACCTAATGGAGCTACTAAGAATCGACCCCCGAGTCAATTAATTGTCAACTTCCAAAATTACTTCAAAGTCGATCAATGGAGCAACTAAGAATCAACCCCCAAGTCAACTAAAAGTTGACAAACGGAGCAACTAATAGTTGACTCCGACCCCAGCCTGTATCTCTGCATGGGGTTGTTGTGGCCAAAGTGCAGCACCCTGCACTTGGAGCTATTGAACACCATCCCATTGGACTCTGCCTATCTGTCCAGGCAGTCAAGGTCCCGCTGCAGAGCCCTTCTGCCCTTCAACTCAGTCACATCTGCCCCCAGCTTGGTGTCATCTGCACACTTGCTGATGACTGACTCCATGCCCTCATCCAGATCATCGATGAAGATGTTAAAGAGGATGGGGCCCAGCACTGATCCTTGAGGGACACCACTAGTGACAGCTGCCAGCTGGATGTGGCACCATTCACCACCACTCTCTGGGCTCAGCCCTCCAGCCAGTTCCTAACCCAGCACAGAGTGTTGCCATCCAAGCCATGGGCTGACAGCTTAGCCAGCAGTTTGCTGTGGGGGACAGTGTCAAAGGCCTTGCTGAAGTCCAGATAGACCACATCCACAGGCCTCCCCACATCCACTAAGCGGCTCACCTGATCATAGAAGGAGACCAGGTTGGAAAGGCAGGATCTGACCTTCCTAAATCCATGTTGGCTGGACCTGAGCCCTTGGCCATCCCTCAGGTGCGCAGTTACTGCCCCCAAGATAACCTACTCCATCAGTTTCCCTGGCACTGAGGTCAGGCTGACAGGTCTGTAGTTCCTGGGTTCCTCCGTCCGACCCTTCTTGTGGATGGGGATCACCTTGGCCAGTTTCCAGTCTCCTGGGACCTCTCCGGTGAGCCAGGACTGCTCAGCTGCCAGCTCTCTCAGCACCCTAGGATGGATCCCATCTGGTCCCATGGACTTGTGGGTGTCCAGATGGCTCAGCAGATCCTGAACTAATTCCTCATGAGTTTCCAGGGCAACACACCGCTCCCCTACCCCATCCCCCAGTTCAAGAGGTCTCTTGCCTTGAACTCCTCCCTCCTTACTGTTGAAAATTGAGGCAAAGAAGACATTCAGGACCTCAGCCTTTTCCTGGTCGTCAGTTATAATGTTCCCTCCTGGTCCAGTAAGGAGTGGAGGCTCTTCTTGCCCTTCCTTTTCGAATTGATAAATTTATAAAAGTGCTTTTTATTATCTTTCACGGAAGTGGCCAGCCTAAGTTCTAGCTGGGCCTTAGCCTCTCTAATTTTTCTCCTGCACAATCTGGCTACATCCTTAAACACGTCAGGAGAAGCCTTCCCCTCATTCCAAAGGTGATACACCCTCTTTTTTTCCCCCAGTTCCTTCAGGAATTGTATTCCAGGTATTTCATGTTATCTTGTATTACAGTTGTATAATAGTTGCATAATATGTGTATCATAGTTCTTTAATACTTGTGTTATAGTTCATAAGGGGTTGTAAGTTGTTTTTGTAGTTACACCCTCACCACAACATGTGCAACAGAATCCACACCACACCAGAAGCTATCCAGAGTCCTACAGCATCACATCACAACGAGGTGTCCGACAGAACCCTGCACCTGATTCTTCACTGATGCCCTGCAGTGAAAAGACTGTTCCAGATTTCCCTCCAGCAGATGTCTACAGCCGTCTACACCTGTTCCCCTGATGCCATACACCAAGAGACTGTTCCTGATGTTTTCTTCACGGAGGGAAAAGACTCTTTCCTGAGTTCCAACAAGAACTGTTCCTGTTTCATGACTCTTCTTCCATGTTCCTGTCCTGCTCACACCTCACTAACCAGCACCGGACCGGAGAAGCACATCACCTTGGGATACAGCGGGGGGCCAAGAAGGACTTTAAGAACTCTTAATCCATGGACGCTTTTTCCTATCTTTGGAGAAAGAAGACTGTTCGTAGGAAGGTAGAAGCGGTCTAACCAAGGGGTGGAATGTATAAGGTTAACACTCCAGGGGGAGTAACCCTGAACCTGACCATAGGGGTCTTGGCCCCTCCCCAGGGGTGGGCCACACTCCAGGTGATGGTTAGCCCACTCACCCCCACTTCCTGTCCTATAAAGGAGAGGGGCTTCCTGTTCCTTTCTCTCTTCATTCTCTCACTCCCTCTCCCTCCAAACACACCGTACTCTACAGACCTCTGCTGGCATACCAGCATACCACATGGCAGCCACGAGGCAGATAAAACCACCATCACACCACTCGGGTTGTATTTATCCCTTTTTGTATTTTGGCTATTTTCCCTTCCCTATCCTTTGTAAACTTCCCTACCTCCAATACCTTTCTAAGTTATTGTTAAATTTTTCCTTTTAACTTCCAAATCGAGTGAGATTGATTTATTCAGGTGTGCTTATCTCTCTCTCTCCCTATATCTAATCCCTATCTTTGGGAAAGGACGGGGAAGAGGGGAGGGCACTTTACAAATTGTTATTGGGTCTATCAAATTTATTAGAGTCTCTGGGAATTTGAATTAGAACCCAAGACAATAAGAATCTACCCCAGAGTAGAATAATACTCAACTTCTGAGACGACTACAAAGTCAGCCAATGGAGTGATTAAATAGTCAAATTCGGAGTCGACTACAAAATCGACCAATGGAGCGACTAAGAATCCACCCCCGAGTCGACTAAAAGTCAACTTCCAAGTTGACTACAAAGTCGACCAACGGAGCAACTAAGAATCGACCCCTGAGTCAACTAATACTCGACTTCTGAGTCAACAACAAAGTCGACCAACGGAGTGACTGAGAATCAACCCCGGAGTCGAATAATAGTCAACTTCCAAGTCAACTACAATGTCGACCAATGGAGCGACTAAGAATTGACTTCTGAGTGAACTAATACTTGACTTCTGAGTCGACAACAAAGTTGACCAAGCGAGTGACTAAGAATCGATCCCAGAGTCAAAAAATAGATGACTTCCAAGATGACTAAAAATTCGACCAATGGCACGATATAGAATTGAGCCCCAAGGCAACTAATAGTCAACATCTGATTCGACTACAAAGTCGATCAACAGATCGATTAATAGTTGACCCTCGAGTCGTCTACAAAGTTGACCAACGGAGCAACTAAGAATTGAAGCCCAAGTCGACTAATGGTCGACTTATGAGTCGACGACAAAGTCAACCAATAGAGCGACTAAAAATCGACCCCCAAGTTGACTACAAAGTCAACCAACAGAGTGCATAAGAATCGATCCCCCAGTCGACAACAAAGTCGACCAAGTGAGCGACTAAGAATTGACCACCGATTCACAGTATCACAGTATCACAGTATCATCAGGGTTGGAAGAGACCTCACAGATCATCAAGTCCAACCCTTTACCACAGAGCTCAAGGCTAGACCATGGCACCAAGTGCCACGTCCAATCTTGCCTTGAACAGCCCCAGGAACTGCGACTCCACCACCTCCACGGGCAGCCCATTCCAGTGTCCAATCACTCTCTCAGTGAAGAACTTTCTCCTCACCTCCAGCCTAAATTTCCCCTGGCGCAGCCTGAGGCTGTGTCCTCTCATTCTGGTGCTGTCCACCTGAGAGAAGAGAGCAACCTCCTCCTGGCCACAACCACCCTTCAGGTAGTTGTAGACAGCAATAAGGTCACCCCTGAGCCTCCTCTTCTCCAGGCTAAACAATCCCAGCTCCCTCAGCCTCTCCTCATAGAGCTTGTGCTCAAGGCCTCTCACCAGCCTCGCTGCCCTTCTCTGGACACACTTAAGCATCTCAATGTCTCTCCTAAACTGGAGGGCCCAGAACTGAACACAGTTCGACCAACAGAGCGACTAAGAATCGGCCCCCGAGTCAACAACAAAGTTGAGTAACGGTGCAACTAATAGTTGAATTCCAAGTCGACTAATACTCGACTTCCGAGATTACTACAAAGTTGACCAACGGAGTGATTAAGAATCGACTCCTGAGGTGATTAATAGTCGACTTGTGATTTGACTGCAAAGTTGACCAAAGGATCGACTAATAGTTGACTTGCGAGCCCACTACAAAGTCGACCAATGGAGCAACTAAGAATCAACCCCCGAGTCTCCTAATAATCCACTTCTAAGTTGACTACAAAGCCTACCAACGGAGCAACTAATAGTCGACTTCCGAGTTGATGACAAAGTGTTGTTATGGTTGCCATGGCAACCATGTGGTTATGCTTACATTGGTTACTGTGTTGTTACGGTTACCATATTGTTACGGTTGCCATGGTTACCATGTTGTTATGGTTGCCTTGGTTACCATGTTGTTATGGTTGCTGTATTTTTATGGTTACCATTGTTGCCATGGTCACCATGTTGCAATGGTTGCATTAGTTCACGTGTTGTTATGGTTACCGTGTTGTTATGGTTGCCATGGTTGCCATGATTTCCATGTTGTTATGGTTGCCATGGTTACCGTGTTTTTATGGTTACCGTGTTGTTATGGCTGCCATGGTTACCATTTTGTTATGTTTGCCGTGGTTGCCATGTCGTTATGGTTGTCATGGTTACGATGTCATTATGGTTGACATTGTTACCATGTTGTTATGGTTACCATTTCATTATGGTTGCCATGGCAGCCACATTGATGTGGTTGCCATGGTTACCATGGAGTTATGATTGCCATGGTTACAGTGTTTTTATGGTTACCATTTTGTTATGGTTGCCATGGTTACCATCTTATTATGGTTGCCATACTTACCATGTTGTTATGTTTACCATCATGTTACGGTTGCCATGATAATCCTGTTGTTATGGTTGCCATGGCTACCATGTTTTTATGGTTACTGTGCTGTTATGGTTATCATGGGATGGGCATCACCTTGGCCAGCTCCCAGTCTTCGGGGACCTCTGCAGTGAGCCAGCACTGTTGAGAAATGATGGAGAGTGGCTTGGCCAGCTCATGTACCTGCTGTCTCAGCATCCAAGGATGGATTCCTGTTGAATGGCTTCAAGAAAGACTACATGGTTCTAAGGAAGCATTGTACAACCCAGGCTTTGGGGGCAATCATGGTTATATTGCTTTGACATAGGCTTTTGACAGCAGAGAAGGCCTCAGTCGGCAAGGCTTCAGTGGGCATGGATGCCCTGCGCGTGTGCTGTATGCTGTAGCACAGTGTTTTGCAAGCTCTCAAGAACACTTGCCCTTGAGAACTTGGGAAACAGCTTTTGCAGAACTGAGATCTGGGTAGAATGAGGGAAGAACTGCTTGCTGAAACTGCATATAGGTGGACCACGGAATTGTAACCTTTAGAGATGTGGCCAATCATATTCTGACTAGTAGGCATCATTTACTGAGAGTGTATAAGAACCCTGAGCTGTTGGAATAAACCTGTATTTGCTTAGCCACTCATATTGAGTCAATCGTGCCTGTAACAGATCCTTTCTCCACAGATTCCACCCAGTCCAATGCACTTGTGAGGATCCAAGTGGTTCAGCAGGTCCCTTACTTCTTCCTCATGGATCACTGGGAGACTATACTGGTCCCTGAAGGAGTCCAATGAGGAGGGGGGAGGAAGGCGCATGTGGAGCGCTTTGAGTACTTGATGGGAGGGGGGAGCCAGTCAAAGGGCGCTTGCGTGGTGGGAAAGTGACAGAAAGAGCCAAAGAGGAGGCGGAGAGCTGAGGAGAGCCAAAGTGTTCGTTGGGGGGGGAGTGGAAGTGAGGGAGAGACCTGAAGTTAAGGGGCGGGGGGAAAGAGACAAAGAAAGATGAAGAATGGGAGCAGGTGGGGGAAAGAGCCAAAGTGAGGGATGGAGAGAGACAGAAAGAGCCGAGGAGGAGGGCCGAAGGTGGAGTGGAGAGCCAATGCGGGGGGGGGGGGGGGGGGGGGGGGACACACAGCAGAGAGGCAAAGAGAGAAGGAGAAGGGAAAAAGCTGAAGAGGATGAGGAGAGCCAAAAGGTGATGAAGAGAGACAGGAAGAGCCGAAGAGGAAAGGAAGAAGTCCAATGCGGGAGGAGAGGGGTAAGGCGCATGCGCAGCGTGCTTCGAGTACCCTAAACCCTAGCAGGTGACTAACCCTAACTCCTTTATCCTAAACCCAACCCTAACCCTAAACCCTAGCCCCAACGGGCAACTAACCCTAACTCCAAACCCCTAACCCTAAACACTAACGGGAGACTAATCCTAACTCAGCTTCTCCCAAGCACCCCTAAGGCCTTCTCAGGGCTGCTTTTTATCACCTCCACCCCCAGCCTGCAGTGACAGGCAGGCTTGCTTTGATGGTTTGGGTGTTCCCCGCCCCCCCACACCTTAGATATCACACAGACTAAACTCAGTTGGATCTGGAAATATGAATGAAACATATTTACAGCTAGCACAATATATAAACAAATATTTACAGTATATACATTTATATACAGAAATATACAAGGTAAAAAGGTAATACAGAAACACAACTCCCCTCCCAGAAACCTGAGTCCCCAGGAGGGGCTCTCAACCACCCCTTCACCTTACCCCTGCTCCTCTCAACCTTACCCCAGTCCCAAGGAAGAATAGAGGTTCGGCCAAGAGCTTAAGAAGCAAAGTGGGTTAGCCCAAAATGGAGGGTGTGTTAGAGAGATGCAGTTCAGCCAGCAGCCCGAGCAAGAGTGATGGCGAGTGTGTTATCAAATGTTTTTATTTCTTGTTCCTATGCTTCTCAGCAAGACTGTGAGCAAAGTAGACATCACCACTGTTTTCTTTCTACAGCCTGTAATCTAGTTCTTCTCACCAAAACATTCTACTCTGCTTCAAACTAGCACAATCCACCCCTGTCTACTTCACTCAGAGTATTTCTGAGATCTGATCTAATCTAAAACAATATTTACACTAATGAATATCACAAGTTCAATTCACACTTCATTTCAGCTATCTCAGATGTAGGTGATTCAAAAGCTCAGAACA
Source organism: Pogoniulus pusillus (assembly GCF_015220805.1). Taxonomy (NCBI): domain Eukaryota; kingdom Metazoa; phylum Chordata; class Aves; order Piciformes; family Lybiidae; genus Pogoniulus; species Pogoniulus pusillus. The sequence continues at coordinate 18,507 of NC_087299.1, forward strand.
GTTTGTCTCCTCAAAGATGAGAAGAGAACTGTTACTCCCAGGTGACGTTGAGTTCGTGCTCATGTACTGTAGATTCTCTAGTAGATTCTTTCATTGTTGGACGCCGATGGTATCTAGAACAGACAAGTCCTAACAGCTTGTATCATACACTCTGAATTTAAACCCTCTCATCTAGAGTTAGATTTCACCATTCTCTTGCATTACCCAGTAGGTGTGACCAGGACCTTCAGCAGACACCACCCCTCAGGCAGGTTTCCCTTCACCCAAAGGAGAAAATACTCAAACAATTATCCCTAACAGATTCTTTTCACGTACAACAGGAACTTTATCACCATCTACTGTTTGGACCAAGTCTGATTGTGCAGGTCCTGCTCTGCTTACTGAACCTCTACTACTTACCAACCAGGTAGCTTGTGCTAAATGTTTGTCCCAGTTTTTCAGAGTTCCACCCCCCATGGCTTTTAGGGTGGTCTTCAGCAAACCGTTGTAGTGCTCAATCTTCCCTGAAGCTGGTGCCTAGTAGGGTATGTGATAGATCCACTCAATACCATGCTCTTTGGCCCAGTTTTTCTCAAGATTGTTCTTGAAATGAGTGCCGTTGTCTGACTTGATTCTCTGGAGTTCCATGTTTCCACATGATCTGTCTCTCCAAGCCAAGAATGGTGTTGTGTGCAGTAGCATGTGGAACTGGATTGGTTTCCAGACATCCGGTGCTGGCCTCTACCATCGTTAGCACATACTGCTTGCCAGAACGAGATTGAGGTAAAGTGATGTAGTCAATCTGCCAGGCTTCACCATACTTGTACTTTGACCACCTCTCACCATACCATAAGGGCTTGATTCGCTTAGCCTGCTTAATAGCAGCACAAATGTCACAGTCATGGATGACTTGGGTGATAGCGTCCATGGACAAGTCAATTGACCTATCACGTGCCCATCGGTATGTTGCATCTCTTCCTTGATGTCCAGACGAATCATGGGCCCACCGAGCTAGGAACAGTTCACCTTGGTGTTTCCAATCAAGGTCAAGATCAGAGTTGGTATCAACTTAAGAAATCTTAGCAGCTTGGTCTGCCTGCTGGTTGTGTTGGTGTTCCTCAGTGGCTCTGCTCTTAGGCATGTGTGCATCTACGTGCCGCACCTTCACTGGAATTCTCTCCAGCCGTGCATCAATGTCCTGCCATAGATCAGCACACCAAATAGGCTTTCCTTTCCTCTGCCAACCATTCTTCTTCCAGTCTGTTAGCCAACCCCATAGAGCATTGGCTACCATCCATGAGTCGGTGTAGATGTAAAGGATAGGCCAATTCTCACGTTCAGCCACATCAAGAGCAAGTTGGACAGCTTTTACCTCAGCGAACTGACTGGATTCTCCTTCTCCATCTCTCGCTTTGGTAACTCTCCTGGTAGGACTCCAGACTGCTGACTTCCATCTTCACTTGTTCCCAACAAGATGACAGGAACCACCTGTGAACAAAGCATAGTTCTTTTCCTGATCAGAGAGATCACCATAGGGAGGAGCTTCTTCAGCACAGGTTCTTTTCTCCTCTGGAGGTCTGGTACAGTCTGTGCCTTCCAGCCAGTTGGTGATCACCTCCATCAGACCAGGTCGATCAAGATTACCCATTCGTGCTCATTGGGTTATCAAAGCCATCCATTTAGATCAGGTTGCATCTGTGGCATGATGCTGTGATGAACCTTTGCCTTTGAACATCCAGTTTAGAACTGGCGGTCTAGGAGCTAAAAGCAATTGTGACTCAGTTCCAATCACTTCAGAAGCTGCTTTCACTCCTTCATAAGCTGCTAGTATCTCTTTCTCTGTTGGGGAGTAATTTGCCTCTGAACCTCTGTAGCCAGAAACCAAGTGGACGACCACGTGTCTCGTTTGGAGCTCTCTGCCAAAGGCTCCAAGTTGGACCATTGTCACTGGCAGCAGTGTACAGAATGTTCTTAATGTCCGGACCAGACCACACAGGTCCCAAGCCCACTGCATGGACTACTTCTCACTTGATCTGATCAAAGGCTGCTTGTTGTTCAGGTCCCCACTCAAAATTGTTTCTCTTACGAGTCACATCATGCAGAGGTTTGACAATTTGACTAAATCCAGGAATGTGTAGTCTCCAAAATCCCACTGCACCCAGGAAAGAGAGAGTGTCCTTCTTACTGGTGGGAACTGCCATGGTGGAGACTTTGTTGATCACATCCTGTGGAATGTGACAGCAACCATCCTGCCACCGCACTCCCAGAAACTGAATTTCTTTGGCAGGTCCTTTGACCTTGTCTCTCTTAATGGCAAAACCTGCTTGCAACAGAATGTCAATGATTTTGTTACCTTTCTCGAAGACTTCCTCAGCAGTTTGGCCCCATGCAATGATGTTGTCAATTAATTCTATGTGCTCTGGAGCTTTACCTTTCTCCAGTGCATTGTGGATGACTGAGTGACAGATCATTGAGCTGTGTTTCCACCCCTGAGGCAAACGGTTGAAGTGGTACTGGACTCCTCTCCAGGTGAATGCAAACTGAGGCCTGCACTCCTTTGCTATGGGAATAGAGAAGAAAGCATTAGTAATGTCTATGGTTGCATACCATTTAGCCTCCTTCAATTCCAGCTTGTACGGGAGTTCCAGCATATCCGGCACAGCTGCGCTCATGGGTGGAGTCACCTCGTTGAGGGCACGAAAATCAACTGTCAACCTCCAGTCTCCATTAGGTTTATGCACAGGCTAGATGGGACTGTTGAAAGGTGAATGAGCTTTCTCGATGACAGCTTGACTCTCCAGTTGACAAATCAGCTGATGAATGGGCAACAAAGAGTCACGGTTAGTTCTGTACTGCCTGTGGTGCACAGTTTGAGTAGCAACTGGCATTTCCAGATCCTCTATGTCATGATGTCCCACAACCGCAGATTCATCTGAAAGTTCAGGTCTAATGGACAATTACAATTTACCATCTTCAATCTCTACAGATGCTATTCCAAAAGCCCATTTGTGACCTTTAGGATCTTTGAAACAACCTTGTCTCAAAAAGTCAATTCCCAGAATGCAAGGTGCATCAGGACCAGTTACAATTGTATGTTTCTTCCACTCTTTACCAGTTAAACTGATTTCAGCCTGCAACTTAGTTAACTTAGCATACCATTTAGCCTCCTTCGATTCCAGCTCATACTGGAGTTCCAGCATGTGTGGGTAGCTAGGGCTCAGTGTCCAGAAGATATCGGGATGTACGGAAAGACAAGGGCCCCTCTCCTTATTGCCATAACCAATAATATTTAGTAGTGATGTAAGCAGACGGAAATGATGTATTATTCCACACTATATAACCCAGCACTGTACATGAATAAACACCATTTTCTCTCTACTGTATCGGTGCGTGTGAGCCAGTGGACCTTGCAGCCAAAGGCTGGTCGCTGTTCATTCCTGAACCAGGTTGCCGCATGCCCCCCAGGGGCAACAAGTGGTGCTGAAACCCAGGAGAACACCTGCATTTCCAGGAACGGCTGTTGGAGCTGCGGGACCAGCTCGGCAGGCAAGGAGAAGGGGGGGACGCCCCCGGGACCCGCAAGGAGGATGGAAGCTCTTGTGAAGGTCGTATCTCAATTACATAAACAGTGGCATATAAATTGTAAGGTTAAGGATTTTACTCTCGCCACTGCAAGACTTTTGCAAATTGGGGTCATTGACCAGACAGTGGAGATACTTCACCCAGAGGTGTGGGCTAAATGTACTGCGGTGCCAGCTGAGGCAACTAAGTCCACGGGATGTGCAAAACATCTAAAGGCTTGGGGGAGAGTTGAGCAGGCTCTGAAAAAGGCCATAGAGGAGAAAGAAACTTGGAAGGTGGTTAAGGAATATCTGTTAGTCACTCCAAAAGTGGGAGTTGGGGCAGTCACGCAGACCTCAGGCCCCCTGGGGGAGAGCGAGAGGAAAATGTCCCTCTGCAAGCCCCCCCTCGACCTCCAGACCCATCAAAGGAGGAACAGTTGTCAGCAAAGTCCCTCTGGGGCGAGTTGATCCGGGAGGCAAGGAATGTGGCGGCAGGGGAGTAGTCAGAAGAAACCTGGACAAAGCTGCCGCTGCCCTATTCACCTAAAGATGGCACCCAGTGGCAAGGTGAAGGGCGTGGCGAAGGTGCACGCAGTGGGGAGAAAGGGAAGGCAGATGAGTTGGGGGAGGATAATGAGAGTGATGACATGGAGGGAGGAAACGCGGGCAAGAGACAAAAAGTCAATCAGAATACACACAAGGTGGACACCCCACCCTGCAGCAGGTGGAGCGAGTCGGACAAAGAGAAGGAATCCACCTGTAAGAAGAAGGGGCAGAATCAGAGCCTGAGCAAGGGGCGGGGTGGGCAGAGAAGGAGGGAGCCTGCAAACAAAGAAAGAGGGCAGGGTCGGAGTCCAATGAAAAGCTACTGAGACCCAGAAGCGAGCAGTCACTTGGCTTCTGCCTCGGAGCCAGAAAGCACCGAGGGAGAGCGGAACAGTGATTCAAGCTCAGAAGAGGAGGAGATGGAAGTAAATAAAAATAAACACCAATAAACACCAAGAGTCTTCTAATAAAAATAAAAAAGGGTTGTTAGGGAAACAACTGTCACAAACTGGAGAGAAGTGAATGCGGTATGCACCAAGTGGGTCCCACCCTCCAAGTTAGCTTACCCGATCCAAGTGACGGGGGAGGGTGAAGCAACATACTCTACGGTGAATCCCAAGGAGGTGCAAGTGATTGTTAAAGTGATCACAGAAAAAGGGTTTAACTCACCCTTCGTGTCCACCCTCTTACATAGTCTCTTTGGGAGTGATAATCTGATTACATTTGACATCAGGCAAATTTGTAAAATGATGCTTGATGGATCAGAGATGATTGTTTTTAGACAAGATTGGGAGGAGAACTGTACAAATAAAATAGCTGAAATAACAGGGGAAGATCACTCACTACTACATGGCTCCAGTATACTACGGCTGATGGGCAAGGATCCCACGATGCCCTCCCCTATGCTGCAAGCTGCAGGCATGGAGCCTCATAAAATCCTGACAACTACCCATGCAGCCGGAGAGGCTCTCCACACAACTTTTGCAGCTGTCACAAAACCACCACCATGGACCACAATAAAGCAAAGTGAAAATGAAAGTTCCAAAAAATGTGTGGATCGCCTGCAAGCTGTGATCGATTCCTCAGCCCTACCCACAGAAGCAAAAAATCAAACAATGGCAGAATGCGTGCGCCAACAGTGTAATCCAGCAGCCAGAGAGATACTGCAGACACTGCAAAGAGGAGCAGGCATTGAGACACAATCAGGCACATCGTGAAAGAAGAACAAGACCTTCCAATCCAAGAGGTTGTCCACACTGCAATGGCTAAGATGCAAGAAACAGTGAATGCTATACACACTGCAGTAGCCAATACAATGGTGTGTATTAAATGTGGCCTGGTGGGTCATCTAAAAGCAAATTGCACCCAAAAAGGGGAAACACCAGCAGCACCTCCCCCACACACTAGCTACTTTAGAGGGATATGCTGGGTCTGTGGAAAGAAAGGACATTTTGCCAAAGACTGTAGATCAAAGAACTCAGGAAACGGGGGAGGGAGGGGGCACCCAGGCTGCACTCAGCCTTCTCCCAGTTGGAGTATGAGGTGGCCCAACTACACCTACCCAGTGTGGGATGAGACATATCCCAGCCCACCTATCACATACGCGCCCCCCCCCCCCCCCCCCGCGAGAAGCAAGCAGTTTCACAGCTCAGCCAACAACCCAGCCAGATCTGCCCTCACACCAGAGGCAGCCAGAACCACAAATTGGGGGAGGGATCCCAGGGTGGCATTAGTAATAAAATGTAATAATCGACCAGTGGTCTGGGGAATTTGTTCTCTTCACAATACTCCGAACAGTGTTACCATCAATGTCCCTTTCCTAATTGATACAGGAGCAGATGTTACAGTCATCCCAGAAGCAAATTGGCCACCAGATTGGAAATTAGTAGAGATCCCCATGGTCGGAGGAGTAGGGGGCATATCAAAAGCTAGAAAGAGCACTGGACTGATAGCAATAACACTTTACACTGAGAAAGGGCCAGAGAAAACTATCACCCTCTTTCCATATGTCATATCTGGAACCCCACCTCTGCTGGGAAGAGATGCGCTAGTTCTGCTAAAAGCCAGGATGACAAATTTACCGTGAGGGCCGCTGCCGCGCTACCACTCCCACCAATCAGCCTAACATGGAAATCGTCAGACCCAGTGTGGATCGAGCAGTGGTTCTTATTAAAGCCTTGAATGGATGCTCTTTTTTAATTAGTAGATCGTGAACTGCAATGAGGCCATATAGAGCCCTCTGCCAGCCCACGGAACATGCCAGTTTTTGTAATACCAAAAAAGCGTGGCGAAGGATTTGCCTCTGTGCGAGGTAAATAAAAGAATTCAGCCTATGGGGCCTGTCCAAATGATACTGCCTATGAATTCGATGATTCCTAAAGAACAACCCTATGCCATCATCAAAGACTGTTTTTACTCAATACCTCTGCATGAAGAAGACAAAGAGCGATTTGCCTTTTCAGTTGTGTTTCCAAACAGCCAGCATCCCAACATGCACTTCCAATGGAAAGTACTGCCTCAAGGAATGATCAATTTGCCTACTATCTGCCAAATCACAGATCGGGCACTGGTGCCAGTTTGGCAAGACAACCCAAACGCAACCATCATTCAGTACATGGACGATATCCTGGTCGCTGCAACATCAGAGAATCAAGTAGACCAATTGGTGTCCACAATATCAGAAACCTTGAAATCAAATGGATTTGAAATTGCAGACTCGAAAATCAAAAGAGGACTACACATGAGTTTCTTGGGAGTTGGAATCACAAAATCCTATGTGACCCCCCCACAGATAAAGATCCGACGGAACATCAAGACGCTGTATGATATGCCAGAGGGGCATAAGCTGTAAACATGAGCCGTTGTTGTGGGAAAAGGACCTTGAGTCGGAGACACTATGAGCACCCTACGCACACCTGCTGGGGGCTGACCCTTGCCAGCCCCTGGGGTGGGATCACAGGTTGTTTTGGTAAGAAAATAACCTATCTCTGCCTTATACATAAGTTTGAGCCAATCGGTATTGTCCACTTGTACCAGCATCAGTTTGGCTGAATACACCTTCCTCTGAGCACTATTTAAGACACTGCATTGCCATAATAAACTGGTACTCTTGCTCGCTCACTCTCACACACACACACACATGCATGGCATAGCTCGGCATTCGCACGGCATTCACACTCGCATGGCATTCGCATCCGCACCGATCGCACTGCCTTATTGCCGTAACCAGTAATAGTAGTGATGTAAGCAGATGGAAATGATGTATTATTTCACACTATATAACCCAGCACAGTACATGAATAAACGCCAGTTGCTCTCTACCATATTGGTTCATGTGAGCCGGTGGACCGTGCAGCCAAAGGCTGGTCGCTGTTCATTCCTGAACCAGGTTGCTGCACACCCTCCAGGGGCAACAAGCATGTCTCAGCCTGCAACTTAGTTAACTCTTGAGATCCACCAGTGATTCCAAAAATAGACTCTGTCCCTTTGCAACTTGATGGCAATAAAGTACACTGAGATCCTGTGTCAACTAAAGCCCTGTATTTCCAAAATTTGAACTGCCAGGCCACCTAATGAATACATTCCAATAGAATCAGTTCTCTCCAGTATTCCTTTACTCCTCCTGGCTGCAGGCAGGGCACCCCTAATGCTCAACACGGCATGTAGGATGTACACAATGATTGGTGTTGTTGTGAAAGAAACTGCAATTGTTGGAATAATTGCAGTTGCTCTTGGGAGCTGAAGAAGTGACAGCTACTTTTCTGGCATTGTTGCCTCTGTTTCTGCCACTCTGCAGTTCCCTGACTCTCTTTGAAAGAGCTGAAGTAGGTTGACCATCCCACTTGTTCATGTTCTCACCATATTGGTCATGCAGAATTATCCACAGTGACGCACGTGATTGCTGATGTCTAGGTGGAATTTGTCTCCTCCTGGGCTGGAACTGCCTTGCAGGAGGTGGGCATCTGTTCCTGATGGCAGAAACATGAACCCATTCAGATGACGCAGGGATGGTATCTCTTGCCAGATTGGAAATGGAAATTTTAAGATTCTCCCTCAGTTTTTCATGCCATTCCTAATGCCATTCTCTATGCTATTCTCAATGCCATTCTCAACGCTATCTTTCATCTCTGTTCCCAGAGTTTTTATGGCACAGATTATGGCAGAATGTGACAAGCTGTCCTCTATCTGCCTGAGCTGGTCAGTGAATTCATCATGTCGCAGAGGAGTTTGTCTGGGTTTTGGGGAATGAAATACGAGGCCGAATTGTTTTAAAAAAAAAGGTTTAAATGATTTAATATTGTATACACTAGGAATTCCCTTCCCCAAACTTATTTACAACTACCCCACACAAGTTCTTTGTAAGCGGTTTGCAAATTAAATTACAGAATGTCTATGTATAAGAAATCAGGAATTTAGCAACAGTTTGAAAGAATTTAGGAAGAGAGTCTATGGCTTGAAGGTGCCGCTGATAGGCTTATTGGGAGATTATTCTGGCTCAGATCAAGTTTCTCAGTTACTCACTGGCCGGGAGTCAGTTCTGAAAGTCCCAGATATCGTGGATATTCGAGGTTATTGAGGCGTGCTGTCTGAGCCTCCGCGGGTCCGGGCCAAGCGGGGCGTTGCCTTCCGGAGGCTGGCGAGGATCGGAGCACTGGCGAGTCGGATGTAGCTTCGATGCTGCAGTGCAATCAGTGCGGATGCGAACGCCATACGAGTGCGAATGCCGTACGAGTGCCGAGCTGTGCCGTGCACATGTGTGTGTGTATGTGTGTGAGCGAGAGCAAACAAGCTATTTTATTAGGATAATGCAGTCTCTTTTATACTGTTCAGAAGAGGTGTGTATCCAGCCCAACTGACGCTAGTGCAAGTGGACAATACCAATTGGCTCAAAGTTAGGTGTAATGCACAGATAGGTTATTTTCTTACCAAAACAACCTGTGGCACCACCCCAGGGCTGGCAGGAGTCAGCCCTCAGCAGACGTTCATGGGTACTCATAGTGTCTCCCAGTCAAGGTTCTTTTCCCAAAACAACAGCTCATGTTTACAGCTTATGCCTCTCTGGGGGAGAAATCTTCCCACAGCTAGAAATGGCAGCTGGGACAGCAGCTGTCATCATGCAGGCAGATGGAAGCAATGTTTTGACTCCTCAATTGATGGTCTTTGAGACACAATTCTGTCCAAATGAGGGCTTTGCAACAGGCCAACACAGTCATTTCGAGGCCTGTGCAACCCTTCACCAGGCATCAACAGTGAAAGACCTTCCATTGTCACTCCCTGATAGAAACTTGCTGGCCAAGATGTTAGCATAGTATGAAGGAGCAAGCTTAATAAGCTTCTTCATGAGACCTGTTCTAAGAGGAATGTGTGCCATGATCTCCACAAAGCACTTCCTTCACAGCAAACTCCTTCAGAAGCTTAATTCCCTGCTCAACGGTGTTCCACTTCTTAGCAGCCCATGGCAGATCATCTCGGGAAGGATATCTCATAGTCACAGCCAACAGAAGGCATGTCCACAAGCTAACCTTACCAAGAGGACTTGCTAGGTATTTGTCCACTCCACTCTCCTTGGTGAGTGGTCCTAGCTGCTTGGCAGACTTGTCTCCTACCTGCAGGGCATAGGCATCAATGGTACGGCATCTCACTAGCCAGCTTAGGATTGGCTCTCCTGATTCCCTTGAGCATTCCTTTCTAACTTCCGTGACCTCTCTGAGGGGACTGTTGGAGTCCTGGATGTCATCCTTTTCCTCTTCCACTTGTTGATCTGCATGTCCCTGGCCTAGAAACAGAACAGAACCATCCTCTTTCTTGGCAGCCAACCTCACAGCACTCCTCTCATCAGAGTACTGGGATCTAAGCATGTTTGCCAAATCTCAGAGACTATATGTCTCCTCTTCCTCCTTTTGCTCACCAGAGGTCCCCTCTCTTACATCCTCTTTTGAATCACACTTTGTAAAATGTGGTGTCTTAGCTTTCACCTTGTCAGGTGCCAAAAGGGCCTGCTGCACAGTGACAAACTTTGATGTGTCTACTGGAGGGTTTGAATCATTGGGGGTCTGGTCTGAGGCCTGTGAATTCAGATCTGCCTTAGAGACAGAATGGTTCTGGTCTGCTGCCTGGGGATTGGAACTGGCTGAGTTAGTGTTATTAGTTAAGAGAACATCCTGGCTTTGAGTAGTCACCTGTGTTCCTGGGAATCCTACCAATCCTGCTGTGTTATCATTCCCAAGAGGAATATTGGCAGCTTTCCCAGAATCTGGAGAGGGAGGTGTAGGGTAGCTGTTCCTTGCTGTGTCCCTGAGTTATCTTTGTTTTGGTTTACACTGGTACATTGTTTATGTTTCATCTTGGACACCACTGGCACCTTCTCTTTCTTTGTAGCTCTTACAGGCATCACACTTGAGTTTTTCACACAGAATGGTAAAAGTATTATAAAATCAAAAATTATAAGACCTACACCAGAAGTGCTACAGTCTGATGTGAATAAAATTCTGAATAAGGATCTGCCTGACTTTTAGGTAGGATAACTCTCATGAGGGCTGTAGACTATGCAGAAGTACTTCCATTGCCTGTAATATTATTGGTAAATGTAGGAGAAATTCTTGTTAGCATAGCACACAAGAATTATAAACATGAGCAACCCGTGCTGGGAATGTCCTTGAATCCATCTTGGGAGTTTAGATAGCAGGCACAGGGTAGCCTTTCCCCCACATGCAGCTGCAGGGGGTGGAGTGCAGCTGCAGGTGGGCAGAGTTTAGCCAGCCCCAGAGGCTGACCCTCAGATTGTTATGGTATGCTGACCTATTGATGCCTTACAAGTAACTCTGGACCCTCTGACTGTAACCAATCTTAAGCTGAGCACACCTCTTGCTAGAATGCATATAAGTTACTGTATCATGGAAATAAAGTGGATTTGACCATCTAACCATATTGGTGAACAAAGAGTCATCTTCCCATAGCGCTCCACCGAATGTGTTTTCCAACAGGTAAATACCCCTGTAATGTTACTGGTAAAAGTTTCAGTGACATTAAAACCAGCATACCCAAGAATGAAATCTCCCCAAGTCCAGAAAACAGATGTGAGTTTAGCTTTGACCTTCTTAAAAAATACATTAAGCAAGGAAAAAAAAAAAGTGGGCTTTGATCCAATTATACACAAGAAAACAGAAAGTAGGCCACACAATAGCTCCCACTAAGTAAAACAGCTGCTTCGTTAGCTTCATTCTGATTCCCAGAGTTAATTAACAATCACTGAAAATGAATTTGCCCCATGTTGGGCACCAAATAAATAGATGTGATGGTTTGGGTGTTCCCCACCCCCCCACACTTTAGAAATCACCCAGACTAGACTCAGCCAGCTCTGGAAATATGAATGAAGCTCATTATTTACAGCTAGCACAACATACAAGCAGATAATTACAGTACATACAGTTATATACAGAAATATACAAGGTAAAAGGTAATACAGAAACACAACTCCCCTCCCAGAAACCTGAGTCCCCAGGAGGGGCTCTCAACCACCCCTTCACCTTCCCCCTACCCCTCTCAACCTTACCCCAGTCCCAAGGAAGAATAGAGGTTCAGCCAAGAGGTTAAGAAGCAAAGGTGAGTTGGTCCAAATGGAGGGTGTGTTATAGAGACGCAGCTCAGTCAGCAGCCCAAGCAAGAATGAGAGAAAATGGCGAGAGTGTTATCTAATATTTTCATTTCTTGTTCCCATACTCCTCGGTGAGATTGCGAGAGAAGTAGACATCACCACTGTTTTCCTTTCACAGTCTGTAATCTAGCTCTTCTCACCAAAACATTCAAACTAGCACAATCCACCCCTGTCTACTTCACTCAGAGTATTGCTGAGAACTATCTGATCTAATTTAAAACAGTATTTACACTAATGAATATCACAAGTTCAGCTCACACTTCATTCCAGCTATCTCAGATGTAGGTGATTCAAAAGCTCAGAACAGTTTTGACTCCTCACAGATGAGATGAGAACAGGGACTCCCAGGTGACATTGGGTTCGTGCTCACATACTGTAGATTCTCTGGTAGATTCTTTCACTGGATGCTGATGGTACCTAGAACAGACAACTCCTAACAGCTTGTATCATACACTCTGAATTTAAACCCTCTTGGCTAGAGTTAGATTTCTCTGTGGAATACACTGGATTTCACCATTCTCCTGCATTACACAGTAGGTGTGACCAGGACCTTCAGCAGACACCACCCCTCAGGCAGGTTTCCCTTCGCCCAAAGGAGAAAATACTCAAACAATTTCCCCTAACAGATTCTTTTCACGTACAACAGGAACTTTATCACCATCTACTGCTTGGACCAAGTCTGATTGTGCAGGTTCTGTTCTGCTTACTGAACCTCTACTACTTACCAACCAGGTAGCTTGTGCTAAATGTTTGTCCCAGTTTTTCAGAGTTCCACCCCCCATGGCTTTTAGGGTGGTCTTCAGCAAACCGTTGTAGCGCTCAATCTTCCCTGAAGCTGGTGCATATTAGGGTATGTGGTAGATCCATTCAATACCCTGCTCTTTGGCCCGGTTTTTCACAAGATTGTTCTTGAAATGAGTGCCGTTGTCTGACTCGATTCTCTCTGGAGTTCCATGTCTCCACATGATCTGTCTTTCCAAGCCAAGAATGGTGTTGTGTGCAGTAGCATGTGAAACTGGATAGGTTTCCAACCATCCAGTGCTGGCCTCTACCATCGTTAGCACCAGAACGTGCTTGCCAGAACAAGATTGAGGTAAAGTGATGTAGTCAATCTGCCAGGCTTCACCATACTTGTACTTTGACCACCTCTCACCATACCATAAGGGCTTGATTCGCTTAGCCTGCTTAATAGCAGCACAAATGTCACAGTCATGGATGACTTGGGTGATAGCATCCATGGACAAGTCAATTGACCTATCGCGTACCCATCGGTATGTTGCATCTCTGCATTTATGTCCAGATGAGTCATGGGCCCACTGAGCTAGGAACAGTTCACCTTGGTGTATCCAATCAAGGTCAAGATCAGGTTTTATTTCTTGTTCCTATACATCTCAGCAAGCCTATGAGCAAAGTAGACATCACCATTGTTTTCTTTCCACAGCCTGTAATCTAGTTCTTCTCACCAAAACATTCTAGCTAGCTTCAAACTAGCACAAGCCTGTAAATAAACCTTAGCTAGTTCTGCATATAGGTCAGGGGTGAGGTTTTCAGAAAATGAAAATAATTCCATTTTTATAATTCCTGCCTTGGCCAATTAATACCAATAACCCCCACAAAGGTATATGCAATTGCCAATCTGTTTTCAATATTTTCCACCCGTTGCATTACTTGGGCACATGAAGGTGTACCTCAGTCAGAGGGAGCAATCATACATACTCCAGAGAAAACCTCTGTCCATCTGGAAAGGACATCTGTGAGTACTAAAAGATACCTATATTATCCCCCTTTCCTTGACAGTCCACCAAGCCACTGATTACTTAAAATGCTGTTTCTATTACTTCAGGCTAAAGCCTATCCCTTTATGTTTTCTGCTGTCTTCACCCCCAGTATCAGCCAATCTGTTACCCTTTTCCTGGATCAGTGCTACCCTTTGGTGTGCTTGACAGAGCATAGCAGCAACCTTGCCTGGTGGTTGGACAGCTTACAATAGATATTGTCCTTCAAAACTTCTTGGTGATGGTTTAGATGAAGGGACTCCAGATGTCCTCTGCATGCTTCAAAGGCTCTTCTCCAGGTCTGGTCTGCTCAAATACACAACAAGTTTTTTCAGGCAGTCCACTAAGGAAGGAAACTGGATTTATAATGTTAGTGCTTTGATTGTGTGATAGTGACTATCCTCCTATTCCAGAAGAGCTGATTTAAGTGAGCTGCTACTTGTTTGTGTGGTAAAGCAGCCAGAGAAATTCAGTTCATATCACCAACCTGTGATTTACAGATAGGCTCTCAGGTTCTGTTACCATCACCATCTAGGAAAAAGTTGTGCAGATAACCTCTTCTGATGTTTCTGATTCCAGGTGGATTGCTTGCTGCTGTAAAAGATTGACTCAAGATCCATTTAGTTTCAAAAAGTTTACTTGTGCTTGCATTTCCTGCAGGGTCCTACACTTTGGCCAAAATAACCCCAAGCAGCACTACAGGCTCAAGGCAGAGTGGCTGAGAGCAGCCAGGCAGAGAGGGATCTGGGGGTGCTGGTAGAGAGTAGCTGCAGATGAGGCAGCAGTGTGCCCAGGTGGGCAGGAAAGCAAGTGGCATCCTGCGCTGGTTCAGGAGCAGTGTGGCCAGCAGGACAAGGGAGGTTCTTCTGCTCCTGTGCTCAGCACTGCTCAGGCCACACCTTGAGTGCCGTGTTCAGTTCTGGGCTCTTCAATTCAAGAGAGATGTTGAGGTGCTGGAAGGTGTCCAGAGAAGGGCAGCAAAGCTGGGGAGGGGCCTGGAGCACAGCCCTGTGAGGAGAGGCTGAGGGAGCTGGGGGTGTGCAGCCTGCAGAAGTGGAGGCTGGAGGCAGAGCTCATTGCTGTCTGTAGCTACCTGAAGGGAGGCTGCAGCCAAGTGGGGTTGGTCTCTTCTCCCAGGCAACCACAGTATCACAGTATCACAGTATCATCAAGGTTGGAAGAGACCTCATAGATCATCAAGTCCAACCCTTTACCACAGAGCTCAAGGCCAGACCATGGCACCAAGTGCCACGTCCAATCTTGCCTTGAACAGCCCCAGGAACTGCGACTCCACCACCTCCACGGGCAGCCCATTCCAGTGTCCAATCACTCTCTCAGTGAAGAACTTTCTCCTCACCTCCAGCCTAAATCTCCCCTGGCGCAGCCTGAGGCTGTGTCCTCTCATTCTGGTGCTGTCTACCTGAGAGAAGAAAGCAACCTCCTCCTGGTCACAACCACCCCTCAGGTAGTTGTAGACAGCAATAAGGTCACCCCTGAGCCTCCTCTTCTCCAAGCTAACCAATACCAGCTCCCTCAGCCTCTCCTCGTAGGGCTGTGCTCAAGGCCTCTCACCAGCCTCGTTGCCCTTCTCTGGACACGCTCAAGCATCTCAATGTCCCTCCTAAACTGGGGGGCCCAGAACTGAACACAGTACTCAAGGTGTGGTCTAACCAGTGCAGAGTACAGGGGAAGAATGACCTCCCTACTCCTGCTGACCACACCATTCCTGATGCAGGCCAGGATACCACTGGCTCTCTTGGCCACCTGGGCACACTGCTGGCTCATGTTCAGGCGGGTATCAATCAGAACCCCCAGATCCCTCTCTGTCTGGCTGCTCTCCAGCCACTCCGACCCCAGCCTGTATCTCTGCATGGGGTTGCTGTGGCCAAAGTGCAGCACTCTGCACTTGGAGCTATTGAACGCCATCCCACTGGACTCTGCCCATCTGTCCAGGCGGTCAAGGTCCCGCTGCAGAGCCCTTCTGCCCTCCAACCCAGCCACATCTGCCCCCAGCTTGGTGTCATCTGCAAACTTGCAGCAACAGAACAAGGGGACACAGTTTCAAGTTGTGCCAAGGGAGGTCTAGGCTGGATGTTAGGAGGAAGTTCTTCAGAGAGAGAGTGATTGGCATTGGAATGGGCTGCCCATGGAGGTGGTGGAGTCACCATCCCTGGGGGTGTTAAAGAAAAGCCTGGCTGGGGCACTTAGAGCCATGGTCTCGTTGATTGGACAGGGCTGGGTGCTAGGTTGGGCTGAATGAGCTTGGAGGCCTCTTCCAACCTGGTTGATTCTAAGTAGTGGGGAGGAAGTTTCTGAACCCATTATAACCCTTAAAATAACACTTTTGAGGTAAAGGGATTTTTTTCTGTCCATTGTAGGGCTTTTGCAATTCAAATGTGAATTTTCATGAGGCAAGACAGACAGAAAAACACATCTTTAAATCTATCATCGTAAAACTCCTACAACCAACCTGGCATCTGTAAATTCCTTAACACTAAACGAAAACATTCCGAGGCTATTTCTTCTACACCCTAATATTATACTTCTCTGTTTAAATATTATCACAACATCCAATTGTTCTAACAGTTCCTTGACCAATAATAGGTTTTGAGAATTTGGTAAATTGCTTTCCCATTTGTTTTCCCAATTTTATTTTAAAAGTTTTGAGAAAAATACCCTCTTCCCTCTGGCCAGTGCCTTTTAAAATTAGCCACTCACTTGTGAGGAAAGAATCCCTTTCCAGTTCTCCTACTTACCTCAAGGTCTTAACACTAGTTTCAAAGAGCCCACAAGCAGATTCCCACTCCCCTGCATGCAGTAGGAGCAGGTAGGAGGAAACTGCTCTTCGGCTTCTTTCTCCTCCTTCTGTACTTTTTTTCATCATCACAATACACCAAAAACAAAAGTACAAAGTGCCAAAGAAGACATAACACAAACGGTGACATTTAAAAACTTAACACTACAATTACAATCAATTAGCATCCAAAAACACTCAGCAAACGCCACCCTCTCTGTTCAAGTGGTACCGCATTCACCAGCAAACACGCCGAAAGTGAGAGACAGCATCCTCAAGCATGTATTTCCCACAAACGGCAACGTTTGTACAGAAGACATACGCTGGTCGCACAGTCGCAGGCAGCTCTGAGCCACTTGCTGCATCGGGGGTGCAAGAAGCTCTCCCTCAGATCCCTCTGCTACATTGTCTTGTGAAGCAGCATGAACCTTGACTGCTTCATAGACGATACTCAGATACCCAGGAGCATCGCAGCTCCTTACTGCAGCAGCATCACAAAGCCTGATCCCTGTACGATCCCAGACTCTTGCATCATAGATAGTGCTTAGGAAGCCGCAGCAGTATCTTTTGTGGTGCAGCATTACTGGCAGCGCTCCCTATTCTTTAACAATAACCTTAAAAGCATTTAAAATATTTTTAATCACAGCTTCTTACCTCTCCTCCACTGAAAGGTTAATTTGTGCACAAATTAAATGCTTCTTCTCAGCTTACAGCCTGTCACACTTTGTTTCAGTACCTCAGGCTCTTGGGCTTTTTTGTTTTTTGCTTCCTTTGAACACTGCTCCTTTGCTGTCCAATCTTCCTTTCAGCATTTTTGTACTTCTTTTCTTTTGAGTCCGGACCTTCCGTTTTCTCTCAGTGCCTTGAATCACACTTTCTCTAGCACCTTCATGTGCATATGTAAGAGCCGTACCCACTTTTTTTTTTCTCCATGGATTATGCCAGGCTCTTTTACAGATTTGGTATTTCCTTTCAGTGCTAATCTATCCCCTCACAAATCCCACAGTACCTTCTTACCTGCATCTGTACCTTTGTCTTCCTCTTCATCTCTTTCTCCTTTTTGTCTTCGACAGATGGAGTCCCACCAGGGAGGTGTTCCAGTCTTTGTGTCCTGATCCAGGTGGTCACTTGTGGCATTGAGGTCACAGACCCTGTGGCTTGATGTATGCAGAATCATCTTTATTGCCCAAGACAGTGATTTATATCCATGACAGAGTGTATAAGCAACAGGTAATCCCCAATGAAATATGCCAGCATGGCAATGCAGGCCAGCCCAGCCCAGCATTTAGAGCAGGAAAGGGCAGTGTGATCGTAATCATTGGCACAAACAGCATTCTCCCTCAGCCAGAGTGACAGCCCCAGCCTTGCCAAAGGCCATAACCACAAAAAGGGACAGGTGTCTGAGCAGATGCTAGGTGGATCAGGACTAAGTCTTCCTTATCAGTTGGATCTCTCTCTGCTGTCTCTGCAGTGAAATTTCATCCATACCAATTCCCACAACAAACCATATTGGAGGCAGCAGGCGGCAGCTACCAAGGGACAGAGGAGCCAGCCCTGGCAAAGCTTCTGGGAAGCTTGGAGCTATCCATGAGAGACAACCAAGATCATGACAACATCCTTAATGTTTTTGACACTTTTCTGACATCCTCCTGGCATCATCTGGCATCACAGATCAGCCATAGGAATGATCAGAGAGCTGAAGTCCTCTGCTGTGAGGCCAAACTGAGAGAGCAGTTGTTCAGCCTGGAGAAGGCTCCAGTGAGGCCTTCTGGCGGCATTTCAGTGCTTCAGGGGGCCAAAGAGAAAGCTGTCGACAGACATTTGAGGAGGGCTTGCTGTGACAGGACAAGGGGTGATGGTTTGAAACTGAAATAGGGAGATTCAGAGTGGAGAGAAGGGAGAAATATTTGACACTGAGGGTGGTGAGGGCCTGGCCCAGGCTGGCTAGAGAAGTGGTAGGTCCCCATTCCTGGAACTATGCATAGGAAATGAAATAGAGTGGGATAATGAACCAAATAGAGTCTTTATACACACGATTGTGTGACAAGCCAATGAAAGAACTAGAGCACAGAAGAGAAGCCTTGACTGCTAGTTTGTCAGACTTTGTTTCTTTGAGATAATAGAGAACACAGCTGGAGAGAGATATCATCTTTGCAGGCCTCCTGGGCTAAGGAGATGATGAATCACGGAAGGAAAGGAGATAAATTGTGAAGTCAGCAATTTTTCTGAACACAAGAAAGAAGAGAGACTCTTCTGGACAATTAAAACTTTCACTAATGAGTCCACCCCTCTCTGAGCATGCATGAACCTCAGGATCAGCTAGAGAACAGAGTGATGAAGAGGATTGGAACATCAGAAGGGGAATTGGAACATCAGAAGGGGAAGAGGTCGGAGGGATTCTTCTTGAAGACCCCTCACCAAAGTTTGCCAGAGGCTGGAAGTGCACATGCAGGAGACACATTGGCGTCCGTCAGCATCAGCTCCGAGAGGCAGATGAAGATGTTAAAGTTCTCTGGGCAAGTGACGAAATATGCATCCATATGTGGTTTGAACGCTGCAACCAGATTCCCTTCGGCAGGTTTGCGGGGAGACCGTCTGCACCCTCCCATCTGAAATCAATGCCGGCCTCGGAGCATCTGAATCCGAGTTTTGGTAACAGAACCATCCCGGGCCAGGCTGTCTGGGGCTCTGAGCAACCTGCTCTAGTTGCAGATGTCCCTGCTGACTGCAGGGAGTCCCACTGCATGAGCTAGAAAAGTCTTTCCTACCCAAACCACTCCGCGCCGCTGCGGCCATCCGCGCCCCGCGCCCACACCGCGCTGCTGGCTTCGGCCCCGCCTCCCGCCGCCGCTTCCGCTGTCACTTCCCGTGCCGGAGCGGCCGCCATGGCCGTGCTGGCCTCCAACCCCAGCAACCCCGTGGTCTTCTTCGATGTCACCATCGGCGGGCAGGTGGGCGAAGGGCCACCTATGCTGGGCGGCGCCTGTGGGGTTGTGCTGGGAGGGAGAGCGGCGGCACCGAGGGCGGGGAGGGGAGGGAAGTGGAGCACTGCAGGGCGGTGTCGGCTGCGTGCATG
Source organism: Pogoniulus pusillus (assembly GCF_015220805.1). Taxonomy (NCBI): domain Eukaryota; kingdom Metazoa; phylum Chordata; class Aves; order Piciformes; family Lybiidae; genus Pogoniulus; species Pogoniulus pusillus. The sequence goes on from NC_087299.1 coordinate 37,894, forward strand.
GCGGCGGTGGGAGCTGTAGAGGTTATTTGAGGGTGTATGAGCGCAGAGAGGGGTTGTGGGGGTGCACTGGGCAGGGGCTTGCATCGTAACTGGAGAGCGGTGGAGGGGAACGGATGTAGGGAGCGGGAGGGCCGGGGGGCTTGCAGTGGCCGTGTGGGCGCGGTTTCGCAGGGTACACAGCTCAGGTTGCTGTAAGGGTTTAATTGGGCATGTGGGAATGCAACGAGGGTGCAGCTGGGGGGGGGGCGTCCAAGAGTTCATTGTGGGGTTTGTAGGGAGACAATTGGAAGAGCTTGGAGGGGTGCAGCGAGAGGGAGTAGCAGAGGTCTGTAGGGTGACACGGCACATGTGAAACGGCTCCTGGCGAGTGCTGCTTGGGAGGGGTGCAGAAGTGCATCGGGAGGGACTCTAAGGGATGGGAGGGTGCAGCAGGAGGTTGAATTTAGGGGAGAGCCCTAGATGCAGACGCTCACCTGGTCACTGTCTCCCCAGGAGGTAGGACGCATGAAGATCGAGCTGTTTGCTGATGTTGTACCCAAAACAGCTGAGAACTTCAGGTAAGGAGCAGATGCTGTGCCTGCAGCTCAGCCTGGCTTTCCATGCAGGAATGCTTCTGGAAGCACAGGGACTACCTGCCTCCTGCAACCACTGCAACCACGTCATTCCTCTCTGTTCCCATAGACCTTGCAGCTTCCTGTTTCTCTGGGGTGAGCCCATTTAGGTGGAAGGTGATGGGCTCCAGTTTCTCTCTGCTCCCTCTGTGATACACGTTGTACATGTATAGAATCATACAATCACAGAGTGATGGGTGTCCATCATGGAGTCCAACTACCTGGTAAAGCAGGTATGCCTAGAGCAGGTTGCACAGGAACACATCCAGGCGGGTTTGGAAAGTCTTCAGAGAAGGAGACTCCACAGCCTTTCTGGGCAGCCTGCGTCAGGGCTCTGTCACCCTCAAGTTCAAGTGAAACCTTTTGTGCTCTTTTGCACCCATAGTCCCTTGTGCAATCGCTGGCCATGTTCTGCCTTCTATAAAAAGCAATCCATCAATACCCTGGTGGAGGTCTCCTGGCACTGGGTGAAAGATACAGTGCTTGGACATCCCACTGGCATGGAATACCTGTGGACATACTTTGTACATTGTGAAAGGTGATGCCTGCTCCCCATTCACTGTCTCTCATCTCCTCAGTGTTAAGTATCTCCCTTTCTGAACTGCAGAAGGCACAGAAGTCTGGTTTAAAACAGCAGTGGGAAGAAGTTGTTGACTGTTTGTTACACTTAGGAGGTCCCTAATGGAGTAAGTGAAGTCCTATACAGCAGGCAGTGCATGGTCAGTGACTCTCTGTGTCCTCAGAGTTCAGTTCTAGCCTCACATTCTGCTCTTGTTTTCCAGGCAGTTCTGTACCGGGGAGTTCAGGTGAGTGTGTTCAAGTGCTCTCTTAAGCAGCCTATTCAGAGACAGGGCTGGGTTAGGGGGGATAAGGCTGACTTGGTGATTTCTTTTACTACAGTAGCACAAACTGCAGAGAAATCTGCTTGGAGGAAGTTGTGCTGGGCTCAGTCAGTCACAGATGAGGCAGGTTTCTGGGCACAGCTTTGTGCTCAGGTCATTCTAAAAAGCCCCTTCTGCAAATTTCACGTGCTGATGCTGCACACTGTGCTGGGATCCCATGAAGATGGTGGTACAGATGTGGTAGGAAACCATGTTGCTAAGCATGCAGAGCCCATTCAGAGCGGTTTCCCTTGGCCTCTGCTGGCACCAGGCTGCAGCACTTGGCTCTACCAAGACAGCTGATAGCAGGGTAACCCTTTGGAACTCTGAATTCCTGGGGGCCTGTTGTGTTGGGGTAGCCAGTAAGTGGCAATGATTGTAGTTTGTGTTTCGTTGCAGGAAAGATGGTGTGCCTATAGGTTACAAGGGAAGCACTTTCCACAGGTAATTGGTCTACTAAAACAGCAGCCTAAGTTAGAGGTGATTTTGAGAGCTGCTTCAAGAGCCTCTCTGATCTAAGAGGCATTGTGTGGGTCACTGCTAGCATTGTCCTTCTGGGGATTTGGGACCTTCAGGGATGTTCTCAGATGTGCACTCTGGGATCACTGGGAGGGATCCCCTGTACCTGGTGTGCCAGGTCAGAGATGATTTTCTCTCATCTGTCACCTAATTGCTGTCCCTGGTTGGGTAGCAACAGGTCCCAGATTACACAGTAGCAACCAGCAGTTAATGCTTGTTATGAATTTTAGATTGTAGCTTTTGCAGACCCTGATAACTTTAGTTGTGCTCTGAGGCAGAACTTTTTACCATATTAAGATTCTTGAGGCGTTTGTCTGCTGAGGACTAAGTATTGTTTTACTTTTTAGGGTTATAAAAGATTTCATGATCCAAGGAGGTGACTTTGTAAATGTATGTACTTCTATATTGCTTTTGCACTTTTCCTGTATGCTCTACTGTGCAGCTTCTTCCACGGAGGGATCTGTTTGGTGGGATCTGTTGGCTCAAGACTGACGGCAGGGATGGTATCCAGAAGGATCTTGACAGGCTTGACAAGTGAGCCAGTGCCAGCTGCATGAGGCTCAACCAGTCAGAGTGCAAGGTCCTGCAGCTGGGTCAGTCCAATCTCAGACACAAATCCAGACTGGGTGTAGAGTGAATTTAAAGCAGCCCTGAATAAAGAGACTTGGGGGTGTTGGTTGCCGAGAAGCTCTGCAGGAGCCAGCCTCATGCAGCCCAGAAGGCAGCTGTGAGCTGGGCTGCATCCAAAGGAGTGTGGGCAGCAGGGCAAGAGAGGGGATTGTGCCCCTTGACTCTGCTCTGCTGAGACCTCACCTCCAATCCTGCTTCCAGTTCTGCTGTCCCCAGCGTAAGGACACAGAGCTGCTGGAATGAGTCCAGAGGAGGCCACAAAGATGATCCAAGAGCTGGAGCAGCTCTGCTATGAGGACAGGCTGAGGGAGCTGGGAGTATTCACCCTGGAGCGAAGGACTCCAGGAGGACCCTAGAGCTGTCTGCCAGTACATGAAGGGATGCTACAGGAAGGCTGCAGAGGGACTTTTCCTGAGGGTGTCCAGGGTCAGGACAAGGAGGAATGGTTTGAAGCTGAGGCAGGGCAGGGTTAGACTGGATCTCAGGAAGAAGTTCTTCGGTAGCAGGGTGGTGAGACTCTAGAACAGGTTGCCCAGTGAGGTTGTGGGTGCCTCCTCCCTGGGGGTGTTCAAGGCCTTGAGCAGCTCATTCTAGTTGAGAGGTGTCCCTGCCTGTGGTGGGGAGGTTGGAGAAGAGGAGCTCTGAGGTCCCTTCCAACCTGAGCCATTCTAGGATGATGATAATGATGAGTTTATTCTTCTGCAGTAATTGCTACAGAACAAATGCTGTGGCTCACTGGGCACCTTTCTCTTGCAGGGAGATGGCACTGGAGTAGCCAGTATATACAGGGGACCTTTTGCAGACGAGAACTTCAAGCTGAAACACTCTGCTCCTGGGCTGCTCTCCATGGTGAGTGTGAGATAATGACGGGATGGAGCTAAAAGGCTTTTTGGTGTTTTCTCTGTGCCCCTTTCCTAATTGGATAAATGATTTGCCAGACAACAGAAATCTCCACCATTAGATACAAGGTCTTAAAGATCTGCTTTATAGCTCCTGGTCAGAAAGCCCCTCAAGGGCTAATGGGTGAGTAACACAAAAGTCCTGATTCTGCCGCATCCTTTCTTTGTTAACTGTTGAAGGACTGGGGCAGAGTTTCAGTGCAGTGGCAAGTGATGGAGTTTGTGGATAGCTCCTCTTTGGGACTGTTGGAGGCCAGGTTGGATGTGGCCTTGAGCAGCTGAGTCTAGTTGAGAGGTGTTGCTGCCCGGGATGGGGAGGTTTGAGTAGGTGATCTCTGAGGGCCTCACGGCTCCAAAAGAGGTAGTGTGACACAGCTAATAACCAGTGTTCCACAGTGTGGTGAAGGTATCCAGGCTGGCATTGCCAGCTTTGGGTAAATGTGGCCATGATTCTGCAGTCGTTCTGCTGTGCCAAATTGTGGCCTGCCCCAGCTGGATCCTTCTTTCTAGAGATGTTTTCTTAGCAGAGCAGAAATGCTGTGGATGTTACACTCAAACGTGAATTAACTGTTCCTGTGAGTCCTGTGCCAATCTGATTGTTACTTTTCGTATCCTGACCAACACAACAGACATACTTCTTTGTTTTAATTCTCAGTAAACCTTCCACAGAGCAGACATCAGCTGCTTTTTTGTTTCTTTTCTGCCTGAGTTGCAGCCAGTAAGTAATGACCAAAAAATTCAGCCTTTTATCAGGAGCATGCCCTGGAAGCCAGATTTCAGCATAGTCTTGGGCTGGACATGCTGTTGGAGAATTATAGTAAGTTGGTACCATGGCCCCTGCGCATGCTGGCATGAGCAGATGTGGTGATATGCCACATCCCAGCACAGACCCTCCTGCAGATGTGTCTTGCCTCCTTTGGATTGTGTAGCACTCAGCCAAAAATAAGCTAGGCTAGGCCTAGAGCAACAGCTCTTTCCTATGGGAGGTGAATCTACCCTCAGTTTTGGGAAGGCTTCAGAGGGACCCTAGAGCAGCCTTCCAGTACCTGAAGTGGGGTACAGAAGAGCTGGGGAGGGACTTTGGACAAGGACTGGGAGTGACAGGACAAGGGAGAATAGATTGAAGCTTGAGAAGGGGAGATGGAAACCAGAGATTAGGAAGAAATTATTTAGAGTTAGGGTGGGGGAGACACTGGCACAGGTTGCTCAGGGAGGTTGTGGATGGCCTCTCCCTGGAGGTGTTCAAGGCCAGGCTGGATGAGGCCTTGAGCAACCTGGGCTAGTGGGAGGTGTCCCTGCCCATGGCAGGGGTTCGGAACTGGGTTCACAGATTCATAGAATACCAGGTTGGAAGGGACCTCAAGGATCATCCAATCCAACCTTTCAGAATAAGAAGACAGTTGAAATGAGCTGGGCCAGCACCCTGGCAAGCTGAGCCTTGACACTCTCTAATGTAGGGGAATCCAGCACCTCCCTGGGGAGCTTTATCCAGTGTCCAAGAGTTCCAATGGTGAAAACATTTTTTCTGGCATCCAGTTGGAATCTCCCCAGTAGCAACTGGTCCCTGTCACCTCTTGTCTTTACCATGGGGCTCTGGACAAAAGGAGCCTCCTTCTTCATGACATCTACCCTTTCTGTACTTGTACATGGTTAGGAAGTCTCCCCTAAGCCTTCTGTTCTCAAGGCTGAACAAACCCATTTCTCTTAGCCTTCCTCCATATGCCAGGGCTGCTGGTCCTTTGGTCATTCTTGTGGCCCTTCTCTGGACCCTTTCCAGCCTGTCCCCATCCTTCTTGTGCGCAGTGCTCAAGGTGCAGCCTGTCCAGTTCTGAGTAGAGTGAGACAATGACATCTTTATCTCTGCTGGTGATAGCCTGATTAATGCAACCCAGCATCCTGTTGACTTTCTTTGCCTTTGCAACTCATTGTTCACTCATCTTGAGCCTTTTGTCCACCAAGGCCCTCAGTCCCTCTCCACAGGGCTGTCCTTAAGCCAGGTGGCTCCCAATTTGAGCTGCATTCCTGGGTTAAGTGTTCCCAGGTGCAAGACCCTACAGTTGGCCTCATTAAACTTCATACAGATGATCTTTAAGGTCCCTTTCAACGCAAACTGTTCTGAGTCTCTGAAGTCCAGAACTGGACAGGTTTGATGTTTTGCCGTTCTCACCCCCCAGGCAAACAGTGGCCCCAGCACCAACGGCTGTCAGTTTTTCATCACGTGCTCCAAGTGCGACTGGTTGGATGGCAAACACGTCGTGTTTGGTGAGTTCCTGCAGTGCAGCCTGTGCTGCACCCTCACAGACACTCACACAGCTGCCAGGGACTCCTTTTCTCCTCTCCCTGGCCGCCACTTATGACAGCAGAGGTGTCTGCAGGCAGATGTTGCTGGGGTGAGGCATTGTTTGAACAGGCAGTGCATGGTGTGATAGAAAGGCAACAAAGCTGGTGAAGGGTCTGTAGAACAGAGCTGTTGGGGAGCAGCTGAGGGAGCTGGGGCTGTTTAGTGTGGAGATGAGGAGGCTGAGGGGAGACCTCGTTGCTTTCTATAGCTACCAAAAAGGAGGGTGCAGTGAGGTGGGGGTTGGTCTCCATAGTATCAGGTGATAGAATGAGAGGAAATGGCCTGAAATTGTGTCAGGGCAGGGTTAGGTTAGAGGAAAACTTTGTTTGCTGCAAGAGTGGAACAGGCTACCAGAAAGGTGGTGGAGTCACTATCCCTGCAGGTGTTCATAAAACCTGTGGACATGGCACTTTGGGACATGGTTTAATGGCCATGGTGGTGTTGGGTGATGGTTGGACTTAGAGATCTGAAACAATTTATGTCAGGGCAGAAGGGACAAATGAGCAAAGAGATTATTTTCTTCTCCACTGTTGGGGAAGAAACCACATCTGCTGATTTTTCCTGTGCTGCCACACAAACTTGTAGGGTTTCGAGGCCAGACTTTAAGCTGGTGTCCTCCTTACCACTTACTCTGATTCTTAAGTACCACTGACATTGTTCATTGCCAGGTTTGTGTCCTTACAGAGGCTGTGTTGGTAGCAGACAGTTTACCCTGTGTTTAGCGCAGCTGGAATCTCAAGCCCTACATTTCTACACATCACCCCTGCAATGGCAAAGTGTGCTTGTTCTCTTCTGGACGTGGAAGATGTCTCCTTTATCAGTTTAGGGATAGGTGACAAACCCTGAAATGTCCCCAGCATAAGAAGGACATGAAACTGTTGTAACAAGTCCAGAGGAGGGCCCCAAAGATGAACCAAGGGCTGGGGCAGCTCTGCTATGAGGACAGGCTGAGGGAGCTGGAGGTGTTCAGCCTGGAGAAAAGAAGACTCCAGAGGGACCTTAGAGAGTCATAGAATCAACCAGGTTGGAAGAGACCTCCAAGATCATCCAGTCCAACCTAGCACCCAGCCCTAGCCAATCAACTAGACCATGGCACTCAGTGCCTCATCCAGTCTTTTCTTGAAGACCTCCAGGGACGGTGCCTCCACCACCTCCCTGGGCAGCCCATTCCAATGCCAATCACTCTCTCTGTGAAGAACTTCTTCCTAACATCCAGCCTTATACCTACCCCGGCACAACTTGAGACTGTGTGCCCTTGTTCTATTGCTGGTTGCCTGGGAGAAGAGGCCACCCCCCACCTGGCTACAATGTCCCTTCAGGTAGTTGTAGACAGTAATAAGATCACCCCTGAGCCTCCTCTTCTCCAGGCTAAACACCCGCAGCTTCCTCAGCCTCTCCTCATAGGGTTTGTGTTCCAGGCCCCTCACCAGCTTTGTTGCCCTTCTCTGGACACCTTCCAGCACCTCAACATCTTTCTTGAATTGAGGGGCCCAGAACTGGACACAGCACTCAAGGTGTGGCCTGAGCAGTGCTGAGTACAGGGGAAGAATAACCTCCCTTGTCCTACTTGCCACACTGTTCCTGATGCAGGCCAGGATGCCATTGGCTCTCTTGGCCACCTGGGCACACTGCTGGCTCATCTTCAGCTTACTATCTATCAGTACCCTCAGATCCCTCTCTGCCTGGCTGCTCTCAGCCACTCAGTCCCCAGCCTGTAGCGCTCCTTGGGGTTGTTGTGGCCAAAGTGCAGAATCCTGCACTTGGCCTTGTTAAATCTCATCCCCTTGGCCTCTGCCCACCCATGCAGCCTGTCCAGGTCCCTCTGCAGGGCTCTCCTACCTTCCAACAGATCAACACCTGCTCCTAGCTTGGTGTCATCTGCAAACTTACTGATGCTGGACTCAATCCCCTTGTCCAGGTCATCAATAAAGATATTGGACAGGACTGGGCCCAGCACTGATCCTTGGGGAACACCACCAGTGACAGCTGCCAACTGGATGTGGCACCATTCACCACCACTCTCTGGGCTCTGCCATCCAGCCAGTTCTTGATCCAGCACAGAGTGAATCTGTCCAAACCATGAGCTGCCAGCTTGGCTAGGAGCTTCTTGTGGCAGACAGTGTCAAAGGCTTTGCTGAAGTCCAAGTAGACTACATCCACAGCCTGCCCCACATTCACCAGGCAGGAACCTGATCATAAAAGGAGATCAGGTTGGTGAGGCAGGACCTGCCTTCCAGTACCTGAAGGGATCCTACAGGAAGGCTGCAGAGGGACTTTTCATGAGGGTGTCTAAAGACAGGACATGAGGGAATGATTTGAAGCTGAGGGACAGCAGTATTAGGCTGGATCTGAGGAAGAAGTTCTTTAGTAAGAGGATGATGAGAATGTGGAACAGGTTGCCCAGGGAGGTTGTGGCTGCCTCCTCCTTGGGGTGTTCAAGGCTAGGTTGGATGAGGCCTTGAACAGCTGAGTTGAGAGATGTCCTTGCCCATAGTGGGGAAGTTGGAGTAGGTGATTTCAGAAGTCCCTTCCAACCTGAGCCATCCTTTTTGTCCAGTACCTATGGGCTGCACAAGACTTTTGAGTAGGAAAAAAATGCACATACCTGTGATGAGTGGTGGGGAACAAAGGTGAAGATGTGCCGTACTGAAGTGGATTTATTTTCTTCTTCTAGGTAAAATCGTTGATGGGCTGTTGGTCATGAGAAAAATTGAAGTAAGAATTGAATTTGTGTCTCTGTCTGTGAATGTCTACTTTGGAAAGTGCAGGATTAATTGCCCTGGATTGTTCTGTTCTCTCCCGCTGTCTGGTTTCAGTATACCAGGGAAAGCAGCCTTGAGAACTTCTGGGTTGTCTTCATTCTAGAATAGCAGGCAATCTGTGGAGGCAAAGCTGGGCTGCATCCAGGAGTGTGGGCAGCAGGGCAAGAGAGGGGATTGTGCCCCTTGACTCTGCTCTGCTGAGACCTCACCTCCAATCCTGCTTCCAGTTCTGCTGTCCCCAGCGTAAGGACACAGAGCTGCTGGAATGAGTCCAGAGGAAGCCACAAAGATGATCCAGGGGCTGGAGCAGCTCTGCTGTGAGGACAGGCTGAGGGAGCTGGGGGTGTTCAGCCTGGAAAAGACTCCAGTGCAACCTTAGTTCTGCCTTCCAATACCTGAAGGGATGCTACAGGAAGGCTGCAGAGGGACTTTTCCTGAGGGTGTCTAGAGACAGGACAAGGGGAAATAGTTTGAAGTCGTGGCTGGGGTTGCCTCCTTCCTGGGGGTGTTCAAGGCCAGGTTGGATGAGGCCTTGAGCAGCTGATTCTATATGAGAGGTGTCCCTTCCCATGGTGGGGAGGCTGGAGCAGATGAGCTCTGAAGTCTCCTCCAACTTGAGCCACTCTAGGGTTCTATGACAACACTAACTCCATGGCACACACATGGGCTCATGTGCACAGCAGCCTCTAATCTAAATCCAGAGAGTGGAGCAAACACAGAGCTGACAGCTGTGAGGCTGAGGGAAAAGTCCCACAGAAGGAAGTGTACAGCATGGTACAACCCATGCACTGGTAGCCCTCTTGGCTAGAAGCACTGATGGAAGTGTTGTGGTGCATCTGCTTTGTGCATCACTGCAGAGAGGGGCAAGTTAAAGGACATAAGAGGCTCAGGAAAAAGGAGCCTATTGGAGCAGAATGAGATTCAGAAGGAGGGTTGTTCTGTGAATGCCTTGTGTGCAGATTCCTTTGGCAGGAGTCTAAGAGGAAAATGGGGACAGTCTCTTAAGCAGGGTTTGCTGTGACAGGGCAAGAAGTGATGGTTTGAAACTAAAAGAGGGAGATTCAGAGTCGAGAGAAAGGAGAAATCTGTTATGCTGAGGGTGATGAGATGCTGACACAGGTTGCCCAAAGAGATGGGAGATGTCTTATCCCTGGAACTATTCCTGGTCAGGTTGGAACAGGACTCCAACCAACCTGCTTTGGTTGAAGATGTCCCTGCTGACTGCAGTGAGGGGATGACCTTTAAATGTTCTTTACAACCAAAACCATTCTGTGATTCTATCACGCTGTGCAAATACAAATGTGTGGAGCTGTAATTGGTAGCTTTAAAGATTTAAGCCAGAGCAGCCTTAAGTAGTGTGATGCCTGTGCTGTATCTTGTGAGGAGCTCTCCAGTTTTTCCTCTGTTCCTTCCCTTCCATCCAAAGGATTAGTCTGGTCTGTATCCCAAACCTCTGCATCAGAGTTCTCTGCCAAAAGTGTGACAGTGCGTCTGTGTTACTCAGAGCTGTGTCAGGGTTTCCCTGTTGCTGATGTTGCACAGACATCTCTTCTCCAGTCTTCCAGCACCTGTCACTACCAGGATTTGCTGTGGTTTTATAAGGTTTACCATTAGATATTTGTTTGTCTCCAGAATGTGCCTACAGGTCCAAATAACAAACCCAAGCTGCCAGTTGTGATCTCTCAGTGTGGGGAAATGTAAAGCAGAGACTGGTAAGTCTTAGTCTTCACAGGCACCCAGTGCCATCTCCTTACTTCTCTCTTGACTCATTTCCACATTCACTTGAGCCTGCAGAGAGCTGACTCAGCTCAGTGAGACACCAGAACCTGCTTCTCTAACAGCATTAGGTTTTGCCACCTCACCTCCCTGAACTGGCTTCCCTCTGAGCTACACAAACAAGAAAGGCAGTGCTTGAGGGGTAAGATTTTGCAGCTTCAGTCAAGGGGAAGGTGGTTTGTAGGAGTTTGTGGGAGCCCCTTGAGTGGGGCTAGGCTGCCTTGAAGACTTGAGAAACTAGTGGGTGCCAGGGAAGTGCTGCAAGAGTTCAGCCGGTGTTACCCAGGCAGTCTGGAGGGTGAGAAGCTTCACGTTGCCCTGTTGGTTGGTGAACTCTGGCTGCTACAGAAAGCAGAGCCTCTGTGTGTGGGGCAGGTAGAGATGAGAAAAGAGATGGATGGAGAGAGGCCTTGACCCTGATTGCTCAGTACAGCTGCAGGACTGCCACCACTGAAGGGCCAAGAAGCTGTCATGTTACATGGTTTTAACTAGCACTGTGCTCATCTGAAGGAGGAGGTCTCCAGAGTTTGCTGCTGTTCAGGCTCTGGTTAAAGCAATGGCCTCAGGGCAGAGCTCAGGCTAACAGGCAGTGTTCCCTCTCCATTTGCCTACTCACTTCACTGTCAAAACACAAACATGTAAACAAATCTCTCTGGATTTCAGTGTGCTGGGCTGCAGCCTGTCAGAAATCTGCTGTAGTGGCTTTTTGGTTGCAGATTTTAAAAGTGTTGACCTTTCATTAAATAATGTCCAAAGACATCTGGAATTGCCTACAGAGCTGCCTTCCCCACTTCCCTAAGTGTCAGACCTGCAGTGTAGACTCTTGTCTGATGAAGTGACAAGAGGAAATGGAATCATTGCTTGATTTCCCTTTTTAACAGGCTTTCTCGCACATGAGCTTTGCTGGTGCGTCTCTGAAGGTCCCCTTCAGGGCTGTGCCCAGGACTAAACTTGACATTTGGAGAACACAAATTTCTGGCCAACATCCAACTTGAGACCAGAAGCTTTTCACTTCTAGTTATGAGGCTAGTGCCATTCCCTGGCAGGTCTGAGGAACTGCCTTTCTGCACCCTCCTGGCAAGATTCTTTAAAGTCAGCCAGGAGAAACAGGCACTCTTGGTTTGGAAGTAGATGCAGATACTTGGCACAGAGACACAGGAGGGCTCCTAAGTTTTCAAGCTTAGAGTTAAGGTGAGCGTGCAGAAATTAAATGCTGTGAACCTTGCTGTAGCAGCATTCAGGGTCACTGCAGAGCCTTGCTATTGTAGGGTGAGATGCAAATGTCTGTCCAGCACTTTGGACCTCTTTCTTCTCTGTTTCAGTGTTCCTTCACCAGTTAGACCTCTGCTGGCCCCATGCAGTTCCAGCTCCAGCCAGTTCTCCTACTGCCCCAGCCCTCTCTGCATCTCCACACTTGACATTCTCCTGGAATGGTTTAACAGCTGACATCTGTCTTCTGGGGGGTTCTGTTTTGAAATGTAAATAAAGAGTTTTGTTACATCTGTGTGCAGCATGCATCAGTTACTGTGCTTGGGGGCAGATTTCTCTTCAGGTGAGGATGGCTGGAATGTTTCCAGCAAGGTCCACCAGCCCCAGCTGGTTTTGTAGGGAATGTTTTCTGAGCCTGCTGTTGAGGGTCACTACTGTTAGGTTTTTGCAGAATGGGAAAGAGGGGGTGAAGGGAGCATGACAGGGCTGTGTTACATCAGCTCCTTTACTCAAGGCTGATGGGCAGATAGGTTCTTGGCATCTCAGAAGTTTAGAAAGTGTGGGTTAGATGAGTGGACAGTGAGGTAGATTGAGGACTGGCTGAACAGCAGAGCTCAGACAGTTGTGATCAGCAGGGCAGTCTAGTTGGAGGCCTTTAGCTCACGGTGTTCTCCAGGTCAGTCAGTACAGGGTCCAGTCCTGTTCAGTATATTCAGTGACCTGGATGAAGGACAGAGTGCACTCTCTGTTAATGAGACAGAACTGGGAGCAGTGGCTGCGCTGCCATCCAGCAATGCCTGGCCAGATTGAAGAGCTGAGCAGAGGACCTTCATGAAGTTCAATAAGGGCAAGCATAGGATCCCACACCTGAGGAGAAACAACCTCCTGCACCAGGACAGATGAGAAGGAGCCTGCTGGAAAGCATCTCCAAGGATAAGGACCTGGGAGTCCTGGTGGACAAGTTCACCGTGAGCCACCAATGTGCCCTCATGCCTCAAGATGGCCAATGGTACCCTGGGTGCATTAAGAAGAGTGTGGCTGGCAGGTCAAGGGAGGGTCTCCTTCCCCTCTCTTTTGCCCTGGTGAGACTACATCTGAAGTCCTGGGTCCAGTTCTGAGCTCCCCAGTTGAAGAGAGAAAAACTATGGGAGAGAGTCTAGTGGAGGCTGTGAAGGGCCTGGAGCATCTCTGTGAGGAGTGAAGGCTGAAAGATCTGAGACTTGAGCCTGGAGAACAGCACCCTGAGAGGGAATCTTCTCAATACTTGCCAATATCTAAAGGGCAGGTGTCAAAAGAATGAGTGGTGCCTGGTAACAGGACAAGACTCAGTGGATGTAAACTGAAGCCCAGGAGGTTCCATCAGAATCAGAGGACGAACATCTTTGCTGCGAGGGTGCCAGAGCCCTGTCCAGAAAGGTTGCGGAGTCTCCTCCTTTGCAGCCTGTTGTCAGTGACCCTACTTTAGCAGGTGGTTGGACCTGCTAAAGGTCCCTTCCAGCCACTGTGACGTTGTGACCTTGGGAGTCTCCAGAACCTTCCTATAGGCAGACTTACAGAAGCACAAGAAATCAGCATGGCACAAACTTCCATCCCCATGAGTCTGCTGGATTCTGAGGTGAGTTAGTTGTGAACAAGCATTCATGAAACCCTTTCTGGCACATTGTAAAGGGTTAACCCTCCTGGGGGAGTAGTCTTGACCCTGATCTCAGGTCCCCTGACTCCTCCTGGGAGCGAATCTGACCCTTACCCCAGGTACTTGGCCTACTCCCCACTCTGTAAAAACAGAGGAACTTTTTGTTTGGCGCTCTCTCACCCTGCCTCCCTGCCTGCTAGCATTATCTTCCTGTTTCCTGCTGCTCTTTGCTTTACCACATGGCCATCAATCCACGAGGGTGGACAAAACTGCCATCAGTTTGGTTGTATATATATTTTCTATCTTGTTTCCCTTCCTCATATCTCTTTGTAACTCCCTTACCTCAAATACCTTTTATTTATAGTTAAAGTTTTTTAACTTCCAAATTGAGGTGAGACTGTTTATTTGGGTGTGCTTTACATTCTCCTCTCTAATTCCACTTCTTTGGAAAAAGGGGGGAGAGAGGGAAAGACATCCTATAAAGTGTTATTGGTTCTGTTAACTATATTTGAGTCTTTGGGAAATGTAAACTAGAACCAAGACACCCATCCTGGCACTAGGCTGTTCCAGGAATTTACCTGGAGGTACAGGGATATTAGCAGGACTTTGGGCTGGGAAGCAGAGAATGGCTGTGCTGTAGGTGTGGAATTCAGGGCTCCTCATTCTGCATGGTTACAAAGAGCACAGCCAAGGCTGCAGGCTGGTGGGAAAACTCTTCTCCGAGAACTGAGTTGCAAGTTCAGCTACCTGCTGGGAACAAGAAAGCCTCCCTCACAGGGGCTAGGCTACAGTGTGGGGTTTCTCATTTGGCAGGTTAAGCATAAAGGAGTTGGGACAAATCCTGTTATGGTCAGCTGCATGCCTTTCATCCCGCCTAGATACATCTCATCACTGCTTGGGCATCAGCAGTGCCTTGTGGGGGGCTGTCTCCAATAGGCAGTAATCACTGGTGTGCCAGAGGTCCAGACCCACAGGCATGCTTTGGTGTGCTTGTTTATCTCAAGGCTGACAGAAGTCCTTGAAGACTTTCCAGGTCTCTGTTCCTGGGTCTGCAGAGCTGCTGAGGACACTCATGCTCACTTCTCTCCAGCACAAGGCATCTCACCTTCTTGTACCTGCAGAACATCAAATGATGAATAACATGAAGCACACACCACCATCTCTGTCCTCTCCACCCGCAGGAAGACTTTGTAGAAGGCTCTTCCCTGTGAGATGAAGGTTGAAGATTCCAAATAAAGAGGTAAAAACTGGACTCAGATGACTGCTGTCAGATAGAGGTGACCAAAAAGAGAGTCATTCAGATCCTGGTCCTGCTAAGGAAGTGTGTCCAGGTGGCCCTTCCCTGTCAGGTTTAGGCAGGAGCTTGGCCCTGGGCAATTCAAGTTGCTGTGTCTGCTGGCTTCAGCGCTGAGTTTTGCAGTTCTGGCTGTGAGTACTCTCTGAAGTACCCTTCAGCCTGAATCCATCCAGCTCCTCCTCCTCTCTGGGTCCAGGCTCTGCAGTACTTTCTCAGCCTGATGTATTTGTGTCTGTGTAACCAGCTCATCACCCTGCCTGCAAAGCAGGGGTCACAGAGCTTCCCCACATCAACTAACAGCAGCCAGTCCCTACAACCTCTCTGAAAAGTGTCCCCACGGTTAATTACATCTGGCTGTGGTGCTCTCTGATGCTGAGTGTGCATAGTTTCAGCTTTCTAGCTGAACCCTTCAGTTATGTTGTGTGAAACTGTAAAGGGTTAACCCTTCTGGGGGGGGGTGGTCTTGAACCTGCCCCCAGGTCTTCCTGACTCCTCCCCGAGGGTGAGCCTAAACCTGGCCCCAGGTGTAGTGGTTAGCCCACTCCCCCTTCCTTTCTAGCCCCCTATAAAAACAGAGGAACTGCCTGTTTCTCTCTCTTGAGCTGCCTGCCTGCTTGCTACCATCTTGCTGCTGCTGCTTTTGTTTTACCATGTGGCCATCCTTCCACGTGGTGGACAAACCCTAATTCTACCTCCATCTGTTGCCATCAATCTGGTTATCTATATATTTCTTTTGTATCTTTTTTTTTTCCCCTTCCCTATTCATCTTTGTAACTCCCCTGCCTTACATACCTGCTCTTTATTGTTGAAGTGAGACTATTTATTTGGGTGTGATTTACCTTTTCCTCTCTACATCTAATTCCTTTCTTGCCAAAAAGGGGGAGAGGGGAAGGCATCCTATATTGTATTGGTCCTGTTATACATATTTTGAGTCTCTGGGAAATTTAAACTAGAACTGAGACAATTAATTTGGTGTTTTGATGTGGGGCTAGGTACAAAATAATTATTTTAGCCAAGACTTGGGATTTAAAAATTGAAGTTTTAAGAGTTTTAATAATTAAGACTTTTGGAGCTGGATATATAAATTCATAACGTATCATTGTGGTGGAGGGGCAGCAGCCCCAAAACAGAGGCCTCTCTATGCCTCTGCATGCCTGGACATGTTTTTCTGCCAGGACTTATGGCAGTAAACAGGTTGTGTAACAAACACACGCCCAGTCTGTGTACCCCTGGGGTCCTCCCACGTGATCCCCTATCAGGAGGGTCCAGGCAAACAGCTACTGCCTATTAAGGTAAGGTTTGGCTTACTGCCAACCTGATTGGTCACTTTAGATGTCCAAATGAGCTACGAATCTCGGCTCAGAGTCTATAAAGAGGAGTGCAAAGGTGCACCATGTGTTCAGAGCATTCAGAGCATTCAGAGGATCAAGCTCAGCTCTCTGATCCACATAGCAGCACAGATCTGCTTGCATGGCCTAGACACAGGATCAGGCCTCACTCACATGCAAACATTACTTATGAGGCTCAGCCCTCTTGAGTTGATCTCAGGGCACAGTTAAGCTGTCTGCGAACCCTTTGAGAAGCAGAGCGCCTGCACGCCTGCACTTGATACATATCTGGGGAGCCGAGAGCCCCCTGCCTAAGCCTAGAGCAGCCATACATACTGGCTTGCTATCTTGTATTGACCTACGGAGCTCAAGTCTCCCTGCAGCCCGGCATAGACCCTGCTTGCCAGCTGCCCTGTAAGCCTGGAAAATTCTAGGCCCAGCAGACCCTTTCCAGATAGTCTGCAAACCTACAAACACAGCCTGCTAGCTGTACAGATGACAAATCCTTCTCCTGCACCTGGAAATCCTGCCAGCTGATCATCCCTGGACACATACGGCATCCAGAAGCAGCAGCACCGAGGCAGAGACCACTTCACTCCAGGAGAGAAGGTTAGAGAACTCCTGTTTACCCCAGAGACTGGGAACACTTATCATTCCCCTGCAAGCCGGGACAGACTCCAGCTTCACCAAGACACGAATACTGGGCACACGCTGTGGCACAATCCCAGGAGGGTGATTAATGATTAATACTTAAGAGCAACACACCTAAGCAAGCTTTAATTCCTTTGTAATATAAGTTACCTCTGTCTGAAGAGCAGACACAGTTTCAGCCCTTGCTGGGCAGACAGTATAGCTGTTAAGAGGCATTAAGCCTAAGGGAATCTTTCTCTCTGTCTATAGTTGTTGATAATTTGATATTTCCATTTAATAATCAAATCCCTGTAAATATATCCCAGCTGTTTTCATAATCTTGCACATAAGAACTTGATTACATAGTGGTTGGGGATGGCACAAATTTGCAAATATTAACTTTAATAATTTTTTTTTTAATTAATACCGCCTCAGATTAATTTCTCACCTCCCCCTAACAGAGGAGGAATAAGAGAAACCCCTCCACGACAATCATGTAGCCTGGATAGTGTTTGATATGGCATTGGACTATTCTACCTGTGCCATTGTGTATATATTTAGTGGATTCTGTTGGAAACTTTACCGGGTTGGGGAATGCTCCAAGGCTTCCAGTCCTGACTTGGGTGTTTAAAGGGAAGGGTTCAACTCCGCACCATGCCACAGATGCCACTTGGAGTAAGTGGATGGCTCTGATAACTCAGAGAGCTAGGATGGGGACTCTCGAGCGCCCTGGCATTGTGGAGGTCATCACCAACCGGCCAGAAGGCACTCACTTTGGAAAGCCAGCAGAAGGCAGTGACCTGTGCTGAGGAAGCTCCCCCATACAGTGACCTTCCTGAGGAGGAAAAGGCATCTGCTCTGTTCACAGATGGATCCTGCCGCCTGGTAGGCAGCAAGCGGAGATGGAAGCTGCTGTCTGGAATCCTACAGGCAGGGTTGCAGAGGCAAAAGATGGTGAAGGCGAATCCAGCCAGTATGCTGAGGTAAAAGCCATCCAGCTGGCCCTGGACATTGCAGAGCGAGAACAGTGGTCGATGCTATACATCTACACCGACTCATGGATGGTAGCAAATGCCTTACAGGGGTGGCTGAAGGAGTGGAAGCAAAATGACTGGCAGAGAAAGGGGAAGCCTAGTTGGGCTGCTGACCTCTGGAAAGACATTTCTGCACGCCTGGACAAGCTACCCGTTAAAATCAGACACATCAGTGCTCACATCCCAAAGAGCAGAGCCACTGAAGAACAGCAGCATAACCACCAAGCTGACCTGGCTGCCCACATCTGCCAGATTGACCTGGACTGGAAGCACAAAGGTGAACTGTTCTTAGCTCGGTGGGCACATGACTCTTCTGGCCACCAAGGAAGAGATGCCACATACCAATGGGCCCAAGACAGATCCGTGGACATATCCATGGAGGCCATAACTCAGGTCATCCATGAATGTGACATCTGTGCCACCATAAAGCAAGCTAAGCGCATGAAGCCTTTGTGGTACGGGGGACGGTGGTCAAAGTACAGGTATGGGGAGGCCTGGCAGATGGATTACATCACTCTGCCTCGGTCTCGCAGTGGCAAGCAGTATGTGTTAACCATGGTGGAGGGAAGCACGGGGTGGCTGGAAACCTACCCAGTACCTCATGCTACTGCCCGTAACACCATTCTGGGACTGCAGAGCCACATCCTGTGGAGACACGGTACCCCAGAGAGAATAGAGTGGGACAACAGGACCCATTTCAAGAACCACCTTGTAAGCAACTGGGCAAAAGAACCTGGGATCGAATGGTTTTGCCACATCCCATACTACCCACAAGCTGCAGGAAAGATTGAGCATCACAATGGCCTGCTGAAAACCACCCTGAAGGCTATGGGAGGTGGAACTCTCAAACACTGGGAGAAGCACCTTGCAGAAGCCACTTGGCTGGTGAACAGCAGGGGATCAGTCAACAGAGCTGGTCAGGCTCAGGCTGCCCTACTGCCTATAGTTGAGGGAGGTGGAGTTCCTGTGGTCTGTGAAAGGAATCTACTGGGGAGAATGGTGTGGGCTGCTGTTTCTGGGGGCAAACCTATCAAAGGGGTGTGTCACGGAAGGTAGTATCTGCTGAGGGTCCTGGTCACACATACTGGGTAATGCTGGAAACTGGTACTATTTGGGTGTGTTTTACCTTTTCCTCTCTACATCTACTTCCTTTCTTTCCAAAAGGGGGGAGAGGGGAAGGCATCCTATCATTGTCTTGGTTCTGTTATATATATTTTGAGTCTGTCTATATATTTTGAGTCTCCGGGAAATTCAAACTAGAACTGAGACAGTAACAAGTCCTTGATTCATCTGAGGAGATTAGCCCCTGGGCCCTGCAGTGTTGTGTCATCATCCCCCCCCTTCAAATGAGTGCCATGATGAGTAGTCAGCGGGTGGCCCACATTTTCTCCTGTAGGTGCATGGCCCTGACATCCTCACAGGCTTCATCGCTGAGATTTCTCTATTTGCCATGGTAGTTTAATATCCATTTTTCAATGGACATACTCAGAGTCATCCAGTTTTGATGTCATTGTGGTTTCAAGGTCATAATCTTGATGTAGATCCCTTGTGGAATTGTATTATTGTTTTAAAGCTCTCTCCTTTGTTAGCCAAGCTGGAGATCTCAAAAAGTTACCAAGATAGCTTGACAAAGCCCTGTGTCCCTAACCCCAGCTGTGGTGGGTTGAACCTGGCCCCATCAAAGGCCAGGTGGGAGGGCCAGGTAATGTGAGAGACTGGGTTCTTGGCTTTCACCTTCCAAGCCAAGATGAGGGTAACAACAGGAATCCATAGGTGATGCTGGAAGGGCTGATCCCTAGGGCACACGCTACACTAAAGATAGTGGAGTGATGGGTCAGTTCACAGAGACCTTAGTGGTTGTTGGATCCTCCTCTTATGGAGGAGGAATGACAGACAAGGGTAGGGTTGTGGCTCTACGGCCAACCTCTACATTATTCAAGTGAAGTGAAATAACACAGTGGACAAGAACAGTGAGTTTCCCTTGGACTCTGTCTGGCAAATCCAGCAGAGAGTGTTTGGATTGCCCGTGGAGGCAAAGAGTAGGTGAAAGGTGGTCGTTAGAAAAGGATTCCATCACGATGAAGAACACAGCAGTGATGCTTTCCTGACTGCCTGGGTGGGGTGCAGGGCTGAGAGAGCTGCCTCATGCTTCATCTCTCTGGTGGAGAAGCTACACCGAGGATGGCATGGCAAGACTTTGAAGAGACCTGACAGCCTTAAAGGTCTACAGCCTTAAAATTACCCAATTAGGAGGCACTTCTTGAAGTGACTGCTCAGGCAGGTATGATCCTAGGAATTCTTGGGGAGCAACACAAGCAGAATCAGCAGAGCCCATGTGGTGCACCAGCAGCATGGAAGCCCTTCAACCACGGCTCAGTTGTTTAAGTGCAGCCCAGACCCTTTCCCCTCCTCCCAGTGGAGGGACTCTGCCTACCCTGGGGTGGGAGACCAGGCCGCTTCCCAGGAGAGGTCAGACTGCGCCAGCAGCAGCCGCGGAGGGAGTTAGGTCAGCCGCTCATGAAGCTCACTGCAGTGTTCTGCGAGTTACGGTGCTGGAATCCAGTCCTCCGAATCTCCAGCTCCGTCATTCCCCACCGTTCATTAACGCTCCGGGAAGCGACGGGGCTGGCCATCCCCAACCCCCCATCCATGATTTTAAAGCGAGGGGAAACGCCGGCAGGGCGTCCGTTGTGCTGAATGCTAGTAACGGCAGAGCAGGGGCGTCAGCGGCTGGACGCGAGGGTAGCAGCGGTACCGGAGCGGCCACTACCACATGGCCCCGCGCGTTTCCCAGGCCAGGCCCGCTGGGGGTGGGGCCGGTGGCGGCGACCAACCAGAGCGTGGGGGCGGAAACTTCGAGTTGACCGGTAAGAACAGAGAGCCTGGCAGCCGCGGGCAGGGCAGCCAATGGGTGCGCGCAGCTGGGGAGAGGCAGGTGTCGCCACCAATAGACGCTCAACAAGGGGCGGAGGACGCGCGGAGACAAACCAATGGGCTCTCTAAATGCTTAACGGGCGGCTCGGGAGGCAAATAGCGTGGCTCGTGGGCGGGGCGCGCGGGGTGGCTAGCCGGTGCGGGCCGCCATTGTGGCCAGTTCGATCGGTATCAGGAGCGGAGAGCGGAGCTCAGCGAGCCCGGAGCAGGGAGCAGCCCCCCCACGGCCGGCCTCAGTCACCATCACACCGCGGGAGGCGGCGCAAACAGCCAGTCACCACCACCGTCCGCACCGAACAGCCGCCGCCATGAGCAGCGAGGCCGAGACCCAGCCGCCCGCCGCCCCCGTCCCCGCGGCGGCCCCCGCCGCCCCCACCGACTCTAAGCCTAACGGCGGCAGTGGGAACGGGGGCAGTGGTTTGGCCTCGGCGGCGCCTCCCGCCGGCGGGGACAAGAAGGTCATCGGTGAGGGGAAGGGCGGGGGCGGCGGCGGCGTGGATCGGGCTGCGGGAAGCGGGGCGGGGAGGGGTGGGGGGGACACGTCCGCGGCGGTTGAAAGGCCTCGGCGACGCGCGAGACCCCGCCGCCCCTGCGCGCGCCATGGCGGAGCGGCCGCGCGAGCTCCCCGGGCGGAGGGGCGGCGCGCGCTGCCTCCCGCCGCCTCCCGCCGGGCGCGCGCCCCCTCGCTCGCGGCCGCCGGGCGCCCTCCGCCGCTTCCTCCCGCGCGCCGCCGGGCCCCGCGTGCCGGCGCTGGGGGCGGGGCGGCCCAAGATGTCCGCCACGCGCGGCCTTTGTGTGCGCCGCCCCGCCACGTGCCGCGCTGACGCCGCCGCCTCTGCCCCTCTCCGCAGCAACGAAGGTTTTGGGAACAGTGAAGTGGTTCAACGTGAGGAACGGTTACGGCTTCATCAACAGGTGAGAGCCCAGGGGGCGCCGGGGAGCGGGAGCGAGGCTCGGGGAGAAGGCCTCTCCGCGGGCCCCGCAGGCCTTGGGCCCGCCGCGGAGCACGCTGCTGTGTGGCACGAGCTGCCGCGAGGCCTGGGGGCAGCAGGGTCTTGGCGACGCTTGGCAGAGTATATCGCTGTGCTCTGTCGGTTTTTATTTGCTTGTCGTCTTTAGTGCTTCAATTTTGTTCACCTAACGGTTGTGTCGTGACGCCTTACTTCCTACGGGGTTTTCATGACAGTTCCGGGGTGAGTTCGGTTGGGCTTTTTCTCTTAAGGTTATAAAAATCTGGTGGCTCTTAGCACACAAAATATTTGTTTGAACTCCCGCGCGAGGTTGAGTCTCATCAATGCAAGCGAAAATGGCTGTGAGCACTTGGTAGTTACCAGCACTCTCTCCCGAGGAAACCCTGAAAGTGTGGGGAAATGAGCAAAAGTAAGTGCCTAAAAGGTTCTTTTTACGGGAGAATTTCAAGGAAAAAAAACACGTAAAGGTTTGTGTAAATACTTAAAGCTGACGTATCAGTGTAGCTGTCCAGCGGTGGAGGAGTTCTGGAGTTGCTCTGTAGACCAGTTCTGGAAGAATGGATAACTGGGGTGTGTGTCAGTTCTGGAGGGGCTCCCCACAGGTTGCTTTGTAGAGCTCATAATCCAAAGCACCTTTCTCTTGACCTGCCTCACACCTCACCCACAGTTTCAGAAATTGGCCGATGCCTTGGCAGTCTCTCTTAAGGCACTGGTGCTTCTAGTGAGGTTTAAAACTGTTACCTTATAACCGAGTCTTAAAGGTCTGCCAAGCTTTTTAATTGGTTTTGTGACAGTAGCTTTTAAAAACTTGACTCTGAGTCTGCAGTTTCCATTCTTTGTGCAGAGATGAGTGTTGTGTAGTTGAGGTGCTGTAGGCTTTAGCTTTGCCGACTTCTGTAAAGGCTTATAAAGTCGTGAGCCAGGAACTTTGCCTCCAGGGAAAGCATTTTCCCGTTTCCTCTGTGGAAGTGCTCGGGAGTGTGAGTCAAGGGAGGAAGTGACAGCAGCTAGTTAAGACATCCAGTGGCTTCCCCAGCCATTCATTTGTCAGCTGTTTAATCCCTGAGGTTGCCATTTTTAATGAGAAACGCAGGATGATCTCGTCTTATCAGGAGATTAGAGCCACAGCCTGAAAGCCAAACTGGAGGACATTTCCTGAACTCTGGAATCTCTCTGGCTTGCTGTGAGACAGACTTCACAGGAGCTCCTGCCCTTGATTGCCTTTGCTTTAGCCAGGACTGTCCACAGCTAAAAATAAGTTTGGAACGAAAATTTAGCTTTGGTGTAGTTGCATGTTAGCTTCAAGTGTTTCCTGTGTTCTTTTAATATTAAAAGGGCGTTTCTGCTCTGACAGAATTGGCATCTGAGTGTCTTGTCAGTTGTGTTACCAAAACAAGTAAATGTGCAGGCTGCTGACTTGGTCCTTGCCGTGACTGCAGCCACACATTTGATATCTGGCTTTGTGTTTAGTGCTCTGCTGGGCTGAACACTGGTGTTTCTTTAGTGTCTGCCTGTCTGTTCCTGGTGTTTTCTGTTTCTATGTGTTAAGTAGTTGAGGGCAGGGTCATTTGGTGCGCAGGTGAGCTAAATGGCTTGTTAGGCTTTCAGAGTAGGGCTTTCTCTTGTACCATTTCAAGTTTTCTTTAAGAAAATCATCACTTGCTGTTACTCCAAGTGGCTGCCCCCTTGCTGCTTCTGAGTGTGCTTGCTGGAAAAGTGTCCAGACCATGTGGCAGGTGCTGAGATTTAAAATCAACTGATGTATTTTTTTAACCAGCTGTGCATATCCCTTGAGCTCTGAGTGACAGTCAGTCATTGATCTAAACTCCCACTGTTCTCTCCGACGGAAACCATGTTTTCAAAAAGACTTTAGGAACAGGCAGCTGATATGGAGATGTTGGGCAGGAGTGCAGAGCATCCACACTTGCCAGCACAGGTGCTGTCACTTCCTATCACCATTTGTCAGGGGAGAGTGAAGGAAGGTGCTGAGTGTTGCTACGTGTTGCTACTGAAAACGTGTTAGTGGTAAGAGACTGCCAAGAAGAGTGTTTAGGTTCAGGCTTTGCAGGGGTTTCTGGGTGCCACACTGTGGAGCTTTGGAGATAAGCAGCC
This sequence comes from Pogoniulus pusillus, assembly GCF_015220805.1. Taxonomy (NCBI): domain Eukaryota; kingdom Metazoa; phylum Chordata; class Aves; order Piciformes; family Lybiidae; genus Pogoniulus; species Pogoniulus pusillus. Next base: position 61,461 of record NC_087299.1, read on the forward strand.
TCACGATGATCAGACTGGTCCTGCTTTGTGGCCTTTTGACTGCCTCTTTCGAGTAACCTTGGAGGCCTGCATGCCTCAACTCCATGAAGAAACAAGGTGTCTTATTTTCACTGGTGCTGCCCCACATGGCTCGGATTAAGTTTTTGGCCAAGTCTTAGTTGTCATTCTTAAAGCCAGTGGTGAGGAAAACCTGGCTTTATCTTCAGAGGTAGAAACTAATTCTTTATTGTGTACCCATACCTCTTAACCTCTACAGTTTTGAGCATGTTTTCACACAGTCTTCCTTTGCGGTGTTTTTACAGTCATTCTAAGAAATAAAAAGCCACTTTGTTATTGTTCAATCCATGCCATGGAGTGAGTTCTGCACTGTCGCAAGATTCACTGGATGTAGGTTAAGCTTCGTGGGGTGGCTTTCAGTTTGTTGTGGACAGCTTGAACATTGTTTCAGCTGTACTTTGTAATTGCAGAATAGATACTTTGTTGACTTAAGTTGGTGCCCTATTGTGGCTGCAGCATGTCACAGTCGTGCTGGGGAATGCTTTTGGATATTGGCAGGTACAGACCTGAGCTGTTTTATGTTTGTTGTGAGGGGACAGACCCAAATTCTTTCCTCTCTGTGCTCACGAATGCAGTGTGACTAAGCCTGCTGTCTTCGGTGGTCAGCTGGTGGTGTTGCTCCCTAAATGAAGACATTGAGGGCGAGAGGATGTCACTCTGGAGAGGTCACACAAGTGGTGACGTTGTGGAGTGTTTCAGATGTTTCCATAGCTTGTCTCCTGTGTGAAACACTACCAGGAATGATTAACTGGGCACTGTCAGATGTTTGATCTTCACATAGTAGATGTGAAAGAGAGAAGGGTCTGTGAAAGGGAAGAAAAAGGCTGTTGCATGCAACTTTTGGACTCTGTGCTTTTAACAAATGAGTGCTAACTCCTTAGGCATTTAAGTGAGTAGGGGACTAGCTGAGAGTGGGTTGCGGAGGAAAGCTGATGCTTAGATCTTGACAGATCCATGTTTCGACCCCACCCCCCCAAAAAAAGAATTTTTGATTTACTGTGAATTTCACATACGAGTTTAACTTGCTATTGTCTTGCAGGAATGACACCAAGGAAGATGTGTTTGTCCATCAGGTAAGATTTCCCTGAAATTGAAGGTTAACACCTCTGTGTAACGAGGATTGGCGCTGTAGAAGATCTTTGTGTTCTTCAAGAGCTGTTACTTGAACACAAGCAACTGTTTCTCACTACTGAGTTGTAACCTGCTTGTGAGGAATTGCATATCCAGGGGTATCTGTGAGGACATCAGGTATAAGGTGTTGGGTGGGCTGGTGTTGGTGTCTGCACAGCTGCCTCAGAGGTGCCTGTTGGAAGTCCAATTCAGCTGCCTGGTGACTTTGTGTAGTTGTTGAATAGAAATAAAGTGAAATGTGGAGCTTGCCGTAAGGAGAGAAATTACTTGGGCTGTAATAGGGATGCAGTGTCAGTGAAGATTTCTTTTTTTAGGTGAAACTCACAGAATCTGTTGCTTAGGGCTTTTAATGAAAGTCTGCAAACACTTGAATAGGCACTTTGTCCATCTAACAGGTATGTGCACCTAGTTGTCATGGATGGTGGCACATGAACCTCTGGGAGCCAGCCCAGGGTGAGGCTGTGCCGTATTTCATGGGGCAGCTTTGGCCTTAGACCACACCTTTGACTTGTCAGGCCTGTGGTCAGCAGCCCCGTGTTTCCATGTCTCCTGTTGTGATGCAGCACAAAGAGTTCACAGCTGAATGTTTTGGAGTCAATGGATTGTTCTTTCAAGTGAGGAGTGTTCTGCTGGAGAAAGTACTTTGAGTTGAGTTTGATTTGGCAGCTCTGTTTCTTGCTTGTGCTACGTCCGAATTACCTGTAGGAGCACTTGTTTAGAAAAGGCTGTTAGTGATGGACAGTGGAGAAAAGCCAAATGAGTCTGTTGTGTGTGACTGAGGGAAGAATACCTGCCCTGAGGGAAAGCCTTCAGGCTCCACTACTCAGTTTGCAGGTGGTATTACCTGTAAGTGACTTTGCATATGTCAGATCTTGGGACTGGACAGATAACCACTGTCTGTATTTCTAACAGCAGAGTTTGGCAGTGATTTTGTTTAGTATTTTTCACAATGAACAGTTTTAGAGGTCTAATCTGAAAGAAATCAGCTCCCTATAGTAGTTACATCTGTGTATGCATTTTGTTGTCCTCTCTTTGCCTTCTTGCTGAGCTCTCAGGAATGGCTGTTGGACTCAGCTGCTGTTGCATAGGTTGAGATTTGGGGTCATATTTTTGTTCCGTTCAGGGGAAGAAAATCCATTTAGATTCTGTTGCTGGTATTTCATAAAGTTGTTACATTTGCTTTACTGTTCAGTTACAATGTTTGATAGGCTGTGCTCTCAGCCACACTCTGCTTATCAAGTAGGAATTCAGCTGTCAAAAACATAGCTCCCTGCTGAAGAGCAGACAATGTTCTCTGCTTTCTGATGATGTCCTTTAACATGCAGATACAGAGGCTTGTCTGAGCTGACACCCTGGGAGGTGATTTTTTGGTGTACAATACACAGCTAAAGTGAGTCTGTTGTTCATTGGTCAATAGTGTGGCCAAAGTGGTGGTGTTGGAAGCCTCACAGACAGAAATGTTTGATTTCTGGCCAGGGCTGTGTTTGTGTAGCTTGGGCTGTATAGGATGTGTTGCATGCTGTGGTGGCACAGGGCTTGGGGATCCAAGCTGTGTGGTTGAAAAGAGGTTCCAGTATCAGTGCATGTGCTTCAGAGGAACAGACAACTGGTATGGTGGTGTTCAGTGCCAAACTGGTGAGTGGTGCTGTGGCCAGGCTGTGTGGCAGGGGTGGGTTGATAGGTTGCGCTCAATCTGCTATGTCAGCTTGCAGACAGTGTTGACAGACGTTTCCAGTCAATGGTAAAGCTGTTGCACGTTTCAGATGGGCCAGGAGTGTAGTAAAGCAGGTACATTTTACAGCTTCCTGGATTTTCACAGAGGCTTTTTCAGGAGTCCATGTCTTCCTCCTAAGATACTCAATACTCAAATTCCTTAATGCTTTTTAAAATAAAAAATCTTCAGTTATGCTAGGTGATATTCTCATGCTGTGCCTGAAACTAATTCTGCAATGCTTTGTTGCTAGACTGCCATAAAGAAGAACAACCCCAGGAAGTACCTCCGCAGCGTAGGAGATGGCGAGACAGTGGAGTTTGATGTGGTTGAGGGAGAAAAGGTGAGGATGTCTCTGGGGCACTGGGCTGTGCACAGAGCCGGGGCCACAGGCTCTGCTGTGCTGTCTGTGGTTTGAGTTGATGCCTGCTGACAGCTGGAGAAGTGAATGGTTCTCCGTTGCTTTGCAGTGTGCATGTAAATGGTGATTGGGTGTTCAACTCTCTTCTGCTGTAACTGTTGGTGCTGTGTAGGGTGCGGAGGCAGCCAATGTTACAGGTCCTGGTGGAGTCCCAGTGCAAGGCAGCAAATACGCAGCAGACCGTAACCATTACAGACGATACCCACGTCGTAGGGGTCCTCCACGCAACTACCAGCAAAACTACCAGAACAGTGAGAGTGGGGAAAAGAACGAAGGAGCAGAGAACATACCAGAAGGCCAAGCCCAGCAACGCCGTCCCTACCGCAGGCGGCGGTACCCACCTTACTATATGCGTAGGCCCTACGGGCGTCGACCACAATATTCCAACCCTCCCGTGCCGGGAGAGATAGTGGAGGTAAGGTCTGCTTTATGTGGCTGAGGAGCCAGGGTGATGGGATGCTGGTTTCTGTAGCTACTTGGGGTGATTTTGGTATGGTTTGACGGCAGGATGAAAGAGCAGAGTGGATGTCAGTAAGCTGAAGTTATTAACGTTGTAGGTTGGGAAAAGAGAGAGTGTTTGAATTTGTGTTAACTTGTCTGTAATTAACTGGGAGGAAGGCAAGTTGTGCCTCACGTGTGCACCAAGACCACTACCCACCTTCTACACCTTGAACTTCACCCAACAGCCCCTATCTTCCTCACAGCTTGACTGGGTGTGGCATTTGTGGGCTTCTGCACATGGCAAAGATGGTTTGTTGCCTCATACCTTCCAGGGTGCTGACAACCAGGGTGCAGGAGAGCAAGGCAGACCAGTCAGGCAGAACATGTATCGAGGTTACAGACCACGTTTTCGCAGGTATGCTGCAGATCAGCTCTGTCTCTGTAAAACTTTGTCTTGTAGCGACAGAGACAGAACATGGCTCTGGTCAGATGCTGCACTGTTAAAGCCTAGCTTGACTTTCAGGGGTCCTCCTCGTCAGAGACAGCCTAGGGAGGATGGAAATGAAGAAGATAAAGAGAACCAAGGGGATGAGACCCAAAGTCAGCAGCCACCTCAACGTCGGTACCGCCGTAACTTCAACTACCGACGCAGACGCCCAGAGAACCCTAAACCACAAGATGGCAAAGAGACAAAGGCAGCCGAACCAGCAGCTGAGAACACGTCCGCTCCCGAGGCCGAGCAGGGCGGGGCTGAGTAAATGCCGGCTTTACCATCGACCATCCTCCGGGTGCGTTCCTGCACCAACCTGGCCTGCTGCCTTCCCTGCCTTGCAATGTGAATACTCCTCGCTGCTGCACTAACTGTGCTGGTGGCACTCACAGGCAGGCCTGCGCAGCTGAGCTGTGCAGATGCTGGTGGATTGGGACTGCAGGCTTTTCTTGTTCCTGATGGAGTCTGTCTGAAAAGCAGTTGAGGCTCACAACAGTCTGTTTACCCAGAAATGGCCATTTGAGTGGTACTGGTGTGGTGATTTGAGAGCAGCCAGGAGAGACAGGCCCTGTGGTTTAGCTGGCTCTGTGAGCATCTGAGCTTTGAGCATTCAGTCCCAAAGAGAAAGTGATTAGCATTGATACCTTTGGTGTTCATCCCTAGATAGCTCCTGTTTGCAGGAGCATATCAGTTTTTATCTAGCAGGGTTTTGTCTAAAAGTGCTGGAAGAAGTGGGAGAGATGGTCCTTTGCATGGAGAATCTTGGGCACCAGGGGCTGGAATGCTGTGGTGCTGGTGTGGCTGCCACTTGGGAGGATGGTGTGAAGGGCAGCATGAAAACCCTGCTTTTGCTGGGAGGTGGACTGGTGGTGGCACAGCCTGTGTCTGGTGCTGTCTTCTGATGGCCTGTTTTGCTCATCTGGGACTGTTTATGCTGCCGGATCTGCCCTTCCCCTGGCACCTCCTTTTTCTGTCCTTCCTCTCTCTGTTTCTTCTCACCAGCATTCCTAGCCCATTCCTTGTGTCTCCATTGCCCGGAGGGCAGGCAAACAGGAGGAAGCCGTTAGGCTCTGGTGGTGGTGACATTAATAGGATGAGCAGGGAGCTGGGCATGGAGAGTTATCTTGGTGTGGACAGTGGCTGCAGACCTCCCCAAACTGTGAGGATTCATTCTTCAGTCACTTGGGTGCTGCTGGATTTGTGGTGCAGGTGAATTACTTGCTGCGTCTCCAGGCCTTACTGCCATGTCTTCTGTGTGCTGGATGTCAGCCCTAGCTGTATCCTGGTGTTCATCTTAGTGGTTCGCACCCACTGAATGAATTCCTAATGCCATGGGCTTGAGGATGGCACTGTGCTGACACTTGGTTGCTCTGTCTTGTCTGTTGATGGTATTGGAAAGGGATAAATTGTAGTTTCTGTGGTCTGGGCACGCGGCTTGTGCTAGGCACAGATAGAAACCTGCTTTGCAGCCATCTTCTCAAGATCTTCAGTTCTTGTGCCCACCCACGGGTGGCCTGGAGTTCCCATCTGCATTTGCAGAACTTTGTGTACCCACAGAGCCTGTTGGAGCAGCACTCCACAAGCATCAAAGGAGGGAGATGGGTGGGGGGGGATTTTCTCGTGTTGAATTTGGTGTCTTCTCTTTCTGGAGGCCTTTGTACTTCTGTGTGGAGGGTGGCAGTTCTGGTCACAGATGGTAGAGGAATCTGGTGGGCTGATCAAAGCTGGTTGTTCCTGGGTGTGTGGGAAAGGTAGGATTTCCCAGTGAGAAGTGGTGACTTACAGGCACTCAGGTACCCCTCTCACACCTGCCTGATCATCTTTTTTTTTTCTTCTTTTTTCAGTTTAGTCATCAAAGAAAAGACATAAGAAATGAAGAAGAAAACAAAATTCCAGCAATAAGAAATGAACAAAAGAATTGGAACTGAAGACCTTAAGTGCTTGCTTTTTGCTGTTGACCAGATTCTTAGAACTCTCTGCATTGTCTATGCAGCATGGGGTTTTTATTATTTTTACCTAAAGAAGTCTCCTTTTGGAAACGATACACACGTTTTTTAAAAGTCTGTTTTTTCTCAATATACCTTTAAAGGTTTTTAAATTGTTTCATATCTGGTCAAGTTGAGATTTTTAAGAACCTCATTTTTAATTTGTATGAAATATACACCTGATTTTTTCAAGTCAAACTGCAAGCATCTCTTAATAAAGGTCTTAAGGAGTTAACTTTGTATGCTTGGCTGTTTTGAACCCACTTGTGTGTAGAAGGGGTTAATTTTAGGGGGCAGTGGCTGCAGGCTGCTGGGGGACTGACTGCAGCTGGGGTCTGTCTGGCCTCTCACAGAGAAAAGAGAGGAGGTGCTGGTGTCCATCCAGTGCCTTCCCAAGAGCTCTGCTAAGCCCTGTCCCCAGTGGGATGGGGCCTTGCAAACCTGAGCTGGTGTTAGGGGACTTGGGGGGGGGAAAAAAAAAACAAACCATGTAAAACCCCCAACCTGGCCACTGGCACTGGTGTGTTGAGTTGTTTAGAACACAGCTGGGATGTCTTAGCAGAAGTTCTTGGGGGTTTTGGTGTTGGGGAAGGGGAATTGGAGTCCGGGGGAGCAGGTTCCCAGCTGGGCTTGAAAGTGAGAGCAGCCTTGGCTGTGCACAGGCCTGGTTCAGCCACCTCGCTCTGCAGGGCTACTGTCTCCAGGCAGGTGTGGGAGAACCTGGAAGCTTCTTCAGGTGGACCAGCTCCTCCTGTTCTGCAGCGACCAGCCACAGTGCCTGCTGTCACACTAGGGCTGAAGGAGTACAAACCGAGCTGCACCTCACAACAAAACCAGGGAGAGCCAAGTGAGCTGGAGCTGCCCCACCTCTGTCTGGGCTGTTTTCTCACCACTGCTGGCTCAGCCTCTTCCAGCCCCGCAGTCTGCAGTGCTGTGTTCTTCCAGCACCAGTTACCAGAAAGAAGAGCACAGGTGAGCGGGGCATGCTTTTGGCATCTTGTGTGAGCCTTTTTTCTGTGCAAGCACTGTGCTTGTGTGTATGCTGCTGTTCTGTGTGCCCCAGTGGCAGCTGTTAAACACACTGGGGGCTGGGGTTTGCTCACTAAAAACCTTACTCCTGACTGCCTCCAGGTAGGTCCATCCTTTGGACCACTGACAGCAAACCTTCCGTCATGCAGCTTTAGTAATCAGAGTCCTTCATTATTCAAGTCCCTTGGGAAGAATTACTGGCCTTCCACACTTGGCAGTAACTTACTAAATGAGCCAGTCCTGATGACAGTGACAGGCTTGCTCATGTGCTTCAGGACAGAGCAGCTGCCCAGTGATGCTTCTGCATCACACTCAAAGCAGGGAGCTGAGATAATGGCCAAAGCTTCATTAAAAATTATGTTCCTAGCCTCCCGTGGGGACAAAGGGCTTGGGAGCACCCTGCAGCTCCTCTGGTGTACACGTAGGTGTCTGGGATCCTGTCCAGGCTACCAGAGTGCTGCCACAATTTTCTCCACCTTTCACAGAATTGCAGAGTATCAGAGGTTGGAAGCAACCTCCAGAAACCATCAAATCCAACCCCCGTGCCACAGTAGGTTCACCTGGGGCAGGCTACACTGGAACTCATCCGGATGGACTGTGAATGTCCACAGAGAAAGGGACTCGCTTCCTGTAGTGTTGACTGGCTATAGTCCTCTGGCAGGATCTGCTCAGGCCAGGGGGTTCATTTGCTCCCTTTTGGTGCCACAAAGCTCATTTAGGGGAGCTTCTCTGCAGGGGCATGGTTTGTGTCAGCTAACCTTTGTGTGGAAAGCAAGAGATGAGTGCAAGCAGTGAGCAGTCAGCGATTTGCCCATGGGCTAGTGGTGGGCTTGGATTCTGATTTGTTTTCCTAATGGTTTGCAAAGAGGAAAAGGATTCCCTTGGAAAACAGCTCCTGGTCTCTGTAGGCTGAAAAGCTCAACACTGCAGGGAGAGCATCTCCATGCCTTGTTTCCTTATGCTTAGCCTGGATGGCTGCAGCATTCCTCTGGTGATGCCTCCATGAGATCACTGTAAGTGTTCGAGGTTTTACAGGCCCACCTCCTGCTGCCACGTGCTGAATGTGGGGGTGGTTTCCAAGCTGGGCCGGTGTGTGAGTGACCAGGGCTGCCAGACACGTGGAGTCAGTGTTGCTCCAGAAATGCTTTCTGTGAGATCCCTCCATTGTCAGAAATGCTCCTTTGCCCTCAGTGTTCCAACAGCTTCCCTAGGGCACTTGGGGCATCTTAAAGCAACACTTTTGCTGAGGTTTATGTTCATGAAACCTAGCTGTAAGTGGGGGAGAAATACTTTGTGGGTGGCTCCTTCAGCTCCTTAGCTTTTTTACAGCCACTGGTGCTACAGCTCACACAGACTCTGCAGTCAGAACCCTAAAGCAATCCCAGAGATACCCCAGTTCAGGTGATAGTGCTTTAATGGGGCAGGCAGTGTCCAGCAGCAGGGCTAGCTGTGAGGGGTGCTGCTGCCTGTCACACACGTGAGTCCATGGCGTACATCTGTCTGGTGGCTGTATGGCCCTGGATCTGGGCAAGTCTTTGGGGTTGCCATTGGCTTCTGGGATCTGCCAGGAAAGAGTTGGGGTTGTGCCATGGCTGGCAAAGCAGAGAGGCTTGGGGGGTGCCGCAGCAAGGGGACACTGCAAGAGAGAATTCAGATAGCCAGCACTGTGGGGCCAACTCCCACCAGTGGAATTAGGCATCAGGGTTGGAGATGGTGTCTGGTGAGGCCAGATTTTCACCTGCACATCCTTAACAGCCTCTGGTTCAGACTTTGGCTGGTCACAGCGATACAGCTCCAACATGGATACTGCATTGAGTAGACATCAGCATGACTTCCAGGACCTCAGGGTCCCAAAGATGTCAATAAAGAATTTCTCTGCCCCCTCCATGCCCTTAAAAGGTTTAGGGAGCCCTCACTTAACCCAGTCCTGCCTAGTATGACCCAGCCTCCCATGAAAAGGAGCAGAAGTCAGACACAGAGGAATTCCCCTTGCTCAAGCTGGACCCTCTGAGCTGGTCCTTCACCCCCTGTACATTCTTGCAGGGCAAAAGTCTACTTAAGTTGGGACAGGACAGACTGACCTGTGCAGGCATAGAGGCAGCACATCAGCAGGATGGAAGCCATGAAGGAGCCTGTTGAGCCAGCCATCCCCAACCAGCATGACCACCCAAAGTCATAGTGGACCCCCAGGAATATGTTGTGTGACACCAGCGCAGCCCTCTCCACATAGACGTCCACTGCGTACCACACGGAGCCCACAAGACCCAGGATACCTAGGAGGAATGGGGCTGGTTAAGGAAGAGCCACACAGCTGCCTCTCATGCTGCCCAAGACCCATCTGGGGCTGCCCCCAGCTGCTGGCATCCCCCCCAGTCTCCATCAAACTTGAGCCTGCCCAAAGCGCTCCCAGTCACACACCTCCAAAGCCAAGGATGACACCAGCCCCGTAGCACATCTTCAGTTTGATGCAAGGATCTTCCTTGAGGAACTTGATGCAGTCAAGCCCAAGAAGCAATGTGACCAAAGCTAAGCCAACCAGGAGGTCAGCTGTGATCAGCAGGGTCCGTGTCAACACAATCTTCACTGGGCAGAGAGGGGAGAAAACCAGACAGAAAGCAGGCTGAGGAATGGACAGAGGAACTGTTCTCCCTGCTTCAGACTTCCACTTGTGTGCCTGCTCACAGTGGCAACAGGAGATAACACTGAGACCCACCAGCTCCATGTTTGCCATGTGCCATAGGCAAAGTGCTCCCCAGGTTCATCAGAACCCTTGCAACAAGATTTATTGAGCCCATTTTTAGCCCACTTTGAGAAATCAGGCAGCTTAAAGCACAGAAGTCAGCACATGGGATGTGGTCAGACCTTGCAGACTGAGCAGAAGATGCTGTTGTCCATACTGGCTTTTATTCCCTCCCAAGTTGTGTTGCTGGTGTTTTGAACAGCATGGAAAATCAGAGTGCTGGTGTGGGTCACACGACCAGTGGTGTACTCCTTGGAAAGCCTTTTTCCCCAGAGAAGCCCCTCTGAGTCCACACTGACTCGTGATTCCTTTCTCCCCAGCCCAAATCTGGGTTGTCCCATGTCATCACTTTACACAAGAGTTCTGTGCAGCATCTGATGTGCCCCGTGCAAGCCAGGACTATCCATAGGTAGAGGGCTCAAGTCCTTGGCCATTGGGAATGGTCATCACCCCTGCATGCAGCATTGATGGGGTTGCAAATCCACCATACAATGGGAGCCAGAAACTGCACCTGGGCTTTGTGTGCCAAAACACCTTCATTGTGAAGTGGCACAGTTTCATGGCCTGTCTCCTGCTTGGTAACTCCATAGCAGAGCTGGTTGAACCATGGGTGATTGTCTAGGCTATGTTGATGGGACAAAGATAAGCCCTGGACCTACACTGCTGAAGGTCAAACTTCTGTGATGAGAATCATCTTGAAAAGCAGAGAGGGAAAACTCAGCTGTGAACTTTAAGAAACACTTCAGGCCATACCAGCTCACCTGGATGGTCAGCCAGGATGGAGTCATACTGGTCACACGTCCTGACCCCGTCCTGCATGTTGGTGACACACTCCCTCCAAAGCCCCCGGCATTTGTGACTTACCTGGAAGCAGGAGAAAGACAGGCAAAAAGCATCAAAACACACACCAGTTCCCCAGGAATACCCGAGCCCAGCAGAGCAGATCTTCAGACTCTCACTACCACAGCTGGACATGTTCCTGTGACTCCCTTCTCACACCTTGCTCTCCAGCTCCTCATTCTGCTCCAGCACTTCTCTCTCTCTCCTTCAACACATGTAGAAAGTAGTGGATTTGTCCCACCACGTTCCCTTTCCAAGCCTATGGAGACATGGTGCAACCCCATGGATGTTGAGGCACCTACCTTGCTCCCAGCTCCTAACCTTGAAGTTGGTTACTCTGCTCACCTCCAAGCTGTCATCAGCATTCACCATCCAGCAGTCGGTGCATGTGGCAAGGAGCAGGAAGAGAGCTGAGAGGAGAGCAAGACTGAATGCCACCATCTGCAAGGCTGCACTCATGGGGTAACCTGCAAGACCACAGAGACATCCTCCCATCTCAGCTCTGGCCACTTCCCAGATCTCTGATTTGCAACAGACCAAGTCCCAGCCAGGCCAGAGTGTTCCCTGGGTCACTATGAGTCATCTGGGCTCTATCCCATGGTCCTCAGTGCTGCCAAAATGCTTTGATACCCTTAGGCATGGTTGGTGCACCAGATTTGCCTGCAGACAGAGCCTTCAGAGTTATGTGAGTCCTGTAGTGGAGGTGTCAGGTTCCTCTCTCACAAAGAGACCACCTGAAATTGCTGACCACTAATAGCTGCCCTCTCGAAGCAAGAGCTGCTGGAAACCACTGGCAAGCCACTGCTGCTGTCAGAACCGGTGATCTGAGCCTGTGTCTCCTGACACCTCAAGGTTTGCTTGATGCTCCCATCACTCCAACCATGTGATCCAGTGGGCAGGTCATCTGCCTTTCCCAGCCTTATGTTTTCCCCAGGACAACCAGTCAGTAAAGTATTGAAACCTCAAAGTTGGAGCACAAGCAAATGTCTCGTAGAGGTGTCCTAATCTCAGCTGGCAGGCCCACAGAAAGCATATCCCACTGTTACCGGCTGGGTGCCCTCAAGTGCTGCCAAAGTCTTCCAAAGACCAGCAGGGACAGGGTCCTTGCTGGAGATGGGGAAACTTTGCAGAAAGGGCAACTGTGCCCAAGGTATCACAGAATGTCAGGGATTGGAAGGAACCTCTGGAAATCATCCTGTCCAACCACCCTGTCAGAGCAGCCTCAGGTGGGGCAGGATACACAGGAACACATCGAGGCAGGTTTTGAAAGCCTCCAAAGAAGGAGATTCCGCAACCTCTCTGGGCAGCCTGGTTCAGGGCTCCAGCACTCTCACAGTACAGAAGTGTCTCCACATGTGGAGGTGGAACCTCCTGGGTTCCAGCTTGTACCTGTTGTTCCTTGTCCAGTCATTGGGCACCACCACAAAAAGCCTGGCATCTTCATCTTGACACCCCCATCCCTCAAATATTGATAGGCATTGATCAGATCCCCTCTCAGCCTTCTCCTCCCCAGACTAAACAGCCCCTGATCTCTCTCAGCCTCTTTTCACAGGGCAGATGCTCAAGTTCCCCACTTAACCTCGTAGCCCCCATTGGGCTCTCTCCAGCAGATCTCTGTCCCTCTTGAACTGGGGAACCCAAAACCAGACACAATATTCCAGGGGTAGTCTCAGCAGGACAGAGTAGAGGGGCAGGAGAACCTCCCTAGACTTGCTGGACACTTCTCTGGATGCAGCCCAGGATGCTGTTGGCTCTCTTGACCCCAAGGCTGTGCTCCCATGCAGAACTTGCTGCCCACCAGCACTCCAAGGTCCTTCTCCACAGAGCTGCGTTCCAGCAGGACAACCTCTGGTCTGTGCTGGTGCCTGGGGTTGTTCCTGCCCAGCTGCAGGACTCTGCACTTGTCCTTATTGAACCTTATGCGGTTGTCCAGCTCCCAGCCTGTGCAGATCTCCTTGGATGGCAGCACAGCCTGATGGGTGTCAGCCACCCCCTGGTTTGGTATCAGCAGAGAACCTGCTCAAGGTCCACTCTGTCCCTTCGTTGAGATACTAAACAAAACTGGAGCCAGGACTGATCCCTGGGGAACAGCATGGCCAGAAGCTTCCAAGTGGGCTCTGTGCCACTAATTACAGCTGTCTGAACTCTGCTGTTGAGCCAATTTCCAGAGCAGTGGACATGGTACTTCTAAAGCCTAAACATGGATGTCTATTTGCTGTGCTTTGCAACCTGAGAGGCTAAACATTTTGGCACCAGAAGTCCCAAACACTGTGACAGCCCTTTGGGCAGAGGAGTTTCCATAGTTTGTTACTTGATGTGACTGGATGGGTCTCTGAGGTGCAGGGGTTAATAATTGTATGGTCCTGAGCTCACCATCACTGCATTTGTGGCTTTGAGCCAGATGCTGTTCAACCTAGCATGGCACAGACTTCCCTGTGTGGCAAAGGTAGGAAGATGGTTATGGCCCCCACACTCAGTGTGCAGCACACCCCACCACATGGCCTCTTGTGATGTTGCTGGGAGCAGAGTTTCCACTCACCCCATCTCTGAGCACTTCCATCAGCTTTTTAGCTTCATCCATTATCTCACACTCACCATGGAGAGCAGCCCAGGAGCAGAGTGTTTCAGCTTGAAGTTCTCGTCTGCAAAAGATCCCCTGTATATACTGGCTACTCCAGTGCCATCTCCCTGCAAGAGAAAGGTGCCCAGTGAGCCACAGCACTTGTTCTGTAGCAATTACTGCAGAAGAATAAACTCATCATTATCATCATCCTAGAATGGCTCAGGTTGGAAGGGACCTCAGAGCTCCTCTTCCCCAACCTCCCTACCAGAGCAGGGACACCTCTCAACTAGAATCAGCTGCTCAAGGCCTCATCCAACCTGAACACCTGCAGGAAGGAGGCACCCACAGCCTCTCTGGGCAGCCTCTTCCAGAGTCTCACCACTCTGCTACAGAAGAACTTCTTCCTGAGATCCAGTCTAACCCTGCTCTGCCTCAGCTTCAAACCGTTCCCCCTTGTCCTGACTCTGGACACCCTCAGGAAATGTCCCTCTGCAGCCTTCCTGAAGGATCCTTGGAAGGCTTCTCTAAAGTCCTCCTGGAGCCTTCTCTTCTCCAGGCTAAATGCCCCCAGCCTGTCCCCATAGCAGAGCTGCTCCAGTGTGCTCAGTGCAGCTCACTAACAGCAATCTTCTAAAACTCAGCTTACAACCTCTTTTCAACCTCCCAGGCCTCCTCCTGAGCTAGCTCTCCATAACTTTGGTTTTTTTCCACTAGGCTCTGCCTTTGAAGAAAATCTCTTTGGGCATCCAAGTTACGTGAGAAGGCCCAAAAAAACCTAACCAAAAAAAAAAAACCCCAAACCAACAAACCCCCAAAGCCAAACACAGAATGCAAAAAGAATAAAGCAAGCAGCCCCCAGGCCCCAGTGAAAGCAGCTCTGAATCCCAGCAGTGATCAAAAGGGGCTTGGCAGGGAGGCAGAATTACCTTCACCACAGGCTCATCCTTGCTGGGGTGGGACAATGGCAAAAGCTCTTTGTCACCAATGACTGGAGTTGGAGCTGTAGCTCTTGAAGGCTTTTAAATACTAAGTGGGGTTTGGTCCTGATCCACTTGATGGAGCTGGGGAATGCAGCACTGGCCAGAGCCCATGCTGCAGTATTTAAGGTTTTTCCAAGGCATGTCAGGTGGACTTTGTTCTCCACAGCCTGATGGGCATCCCTGTGGTTACAATGGTAATGAGCTGGAAATGGAGCCTCTCCAAAAAATACCACGTGGGCAAAGCTATGGGAACCTGCTGAGACCACTTCCCAGGTGGAAGACTCTGTGTCCTGGGGGAACATCCCATCTTTTTCACAGGCTCACAGGATGTTAGGGGTTGGAAGGAACCCAAGGAGATCATTGAGTCCAACCCCCCTGCCAGAGCAGGACCACACAATCTATCTCAGATCACAGAGCAATACATCCAGACAGGCTCCACAACCTCTCTGGGCAGCCTGTGCCAGGGCTCTGGGACCCTTCCAGGAAAGAAATTCCCCCTTGTGCTGAGCTGCAACCTCCTGTGCTGCAGCTTCCATCCATTGCTCTTTGTCCTGTCCCAGGGAGCAGTGAGCAGAGCCTGTCCCCACCCTCCTGACCCCCAGCCCTCAGATGTTTATAGACACTGATTAAATCCCCTCTCAGACTGCTCTTCTCCAGACTAAGCAGCCCCAGGGCCTTCATCCTCTCCTCACCAGGCAATGTTCCAGTCCCCTCATCACCCTTATAGCCTCCACTGGACCCTCTCCAGCAGATCCTTGTCCCTCTTCAACTGTGGAGCCCCAAAACTGAAGGCAGTACTGAAGATGAGGTCTCAGTAGGGCAGAAAACCTCCCTTGATCTGCTGGACACCCTCTGCTGAATGCCCCCCAGGACCCCATTTGCCCTCGTGGCCTCAGGGCACTTTGCTGTGCCAGGGATGCTCTCCCCCAGCACCCCCAGCTCCCTCTCCTTGGGGCTGCTCTCCAGCAGTCACCTCCTGCCTGTGCTGCTGCAGTTTATTCTTCCTCCCCAGGTGCAGGACTCTGCACTGGTCCTTGTTGAGCCTCATTTGGTTCCTCTGCGCCCAGCTCTGTGCCCAGGGCTCTCTGGATGGCAGCACAGCCTGCAGCTGTCTCAGCCAAGCCTCCCAGTTGGGTGCCATCAGCAAACTTGCTGAGCAGACTCTGCCTGTCTGTGCCCTCATCACTGTCAAGGATGAAGATGTTGAACAGGACTGGCCCCAGCACTGGCCCCTGGGGGACTCCACTGGTTACAGCTCACCAGCTGGACCTGGCACCGTTGATCACCACTCTTTGAACTCTATCTTGTAACCAGTTCCTAATCCACTCTGCCATCCTGCACTTCCTGAGCTTGCTCACTAGAATAGCATGGCAGATGGTGTCAAAGGCCTTGCCACATCCACTGGTTTCCCTGAATCTACCCATTCAGTTATGGCATCATAAAGTGCTATCAGGTCAGTCAAGCTGGACTTCCCCTTGGTAAATCCATGCTGACTACTCCTGATAACCTTCTTCTCTTCCAAGTGCCTTGGGATGCCCTCCAGCAGGAGCCACTCCACCATTTTGCCAGGTCTGGAGGTGAGGCTGCCTGGTCTATAGTTTCCTGGAACCTCTTTCTTGCTCTTTCTGGAGACTGGAGTGCCATTGGCTCTGCTCCAGCCCTCAGGCACCTCTCCTGTCTGCCACCAGTTGGCAAAGATGATGGAGAGTGGCAGAGCGATAACCTCAGGCAGTTCTCTCAGCACCCTTGGGTGCAGCCCATCAGGGCCCAGGGACTTGTGAATGTTCAATGTGTGTAACTGATCCCTAACCCAGTCTGCACTGACCAGTGGGGAGCATTCCCTCCTTCAGGCTTCCTCTCCTTCATCCAGGGTCTGGAGCCCATAGGGGAGCTCAGCCTTAGGGGTAAAGACTGAAGCACAGAAGGCATTCAGCAGCTCTGCCTTCTCTGCACCCTCAGTTCTCAGGCTGCCTCCTGGCCCTGCCCCACACCTGCCCTCTGCTTTCTTGTTCTACTTCCTTTGCCAGCTTCAGTTCCAGGAGGGCTTTGGCTTTCCTTGTTGCCTCCCTACAAGCCCTGACAACTTCTCTGTAGCTCTCCCAAGTGACCAATCCCTTCTTCCATGAATTGTAAGTTTCTTTCTTCCCTGAGAGTTCCTGCAGGAGCTCCTTGCTCAGCCATACAGCTCTTCTAGCACAGCTACCTGATGTTTCATTCAGGGGCACACAGCTGGCTCGGGCTTGGAGGAAGTGGTCTTTAAAAATTAACCAACTTTCCTGGGCTCCTTTCCCCTCCAGAGTCTTAGCCCATGGGATTGCTGCCAGCATGTCCCTGAAGAGCACAAAGTTAGCTCTGCAGAAGTCCAGGGCTGCAATTCTACTTGTTGGTGTGATGGTTTGGGTGTTCCCTGCCACTCCACACTTTAGAAATCACCCAGACTAGGCTTAGCCTGCTCTGGAAATATGAATTAAGCTTTTATTTACAGCAGCACAATATACAAGCAGATATTTACAGTATATACAGTTATAGACAGAAATATACAAGGTAAAAGGTAATACAGCAACACAAGTCCCTTCCCAGAAACCTGAGTCCCCAGGAGGAGCTTTCAACCACCCCTGCACCATCCCCCTACCCTTCTCAACCTTACCCCAGTCCCAAGGAAGAAGCAAGGTTAAGAAGCAAGGTGGGATAGCCAAAATGGAGGGTGTGTTAGAGAGATGCAGCTCAGCTGGAAGCCCAAGCTAGAGGTGAAAATGGTGCTGAGTGTGTGTTACCAAATGTTTGTGTTTCTCATTCCCATACTTCTCAGCAAGGCGAAGCAGACATCACCACTGGTTTGATTGCACAGCCTACGATCTAGTCCTACTCACCAAAACGTTCTAGCTAGCTTCAAACTAGCACAGTTGGCCTGATTCTACCCTCTAGAATACTAAACTCCACCATGTCATGTTCACTGTCCCCAAGGCTGCTCCCGACCTTAATGTCCTCAATCAGTCCCTCTTCATTAGTTAATACAAGGTCCAGCAGTGCAGCTCTCCTAGTTGGCTCCTCCACTGCCTGCATCAAGAAATTATCATCAATACGCTGCAAGAGCCTCTTGGACTGTCTGTGCCTGGCTGTGTGAGCTGCCCAGCAAACATCAGGGTGGTTGAAGTCTCCCATGAGTACCAAGGAGTTAGCTCTAGAGGCTACCTCCAGCTGTTTGTAGAAGGCCTCATCAACATCTTACTCCTAGTTTCATCTCCTTTCCCACATCCTGTAATTCTTACCCACAATCTATTGACCTGTTCTGCCTCTCCCCTTGGATGGAACTCAGCACATTTCAGTTGCTCTCACACATGGAGAGCAACTCCCCCATCTCATCTTGCTGCTCTATCCTTGCTGAACAGTCCAGAGCCATCCATGACAACATTCCAGCCATGGGAGCTGTGCCACAATATCTCAGTGATGGCCTAACGCTCCTCCTCCTTATCCCCCATGCTCCGTGCAGTGGTGTGTAAGCATTTCAGAGAGGATTCATCTCTTGGCTTTCACTCTTGCAGTTAGTCCATTCCCAGCCTCTTTCATGGCCTCCAATCTAGCAGTAAGCTCTGCGTGTGCCAATTCCTCATTACTTGATTCCTTCAAAGAGTTCTTGTGTGTCCCCAGCACGCCTCAGGGTAATAGGCTGAAGGCTCTTGTTAGCCTCCCACCCTGATGTGCCATCTCTTGTATCCTCTCCAGCACACAACTCATTGTTATCTGCCTCCTCTGAGATAGCAGCAGAGCTGACACATCGCCCCACAGTTGTCTCAGGCTTGCTCAATAGTAAGCCTGGCTTTCACCCTCTCCCCTATCCAACCTAGTTTAAAGCCTGGTTAGTGAACCCAGCTAAGCCCTGCAATATGAATCTTCCTCCACTTGTGGAGAGGTGCAGCCCATCTGCTGCCAGCAGACCTGGCATCATGTAGGGGGCCCTGTGGCCAAAACAGCCAAAATCCTGCTGGAGGCAGCAGGCTGAAAGTCAGGAGTTAGAGTTAGGCAGGTGAGTCCTCCTCATTCTTTCAGGGTTAGTCCCTTCAAGAGGGAGAAGAGAAAAGATTATTAACTGTGCCCCCCCTCCCTTGACCAGTTGACCCTAGGCCCTGAAGTCTCTCTTTACAGCCTTGAATTTTCTTCCTCTAAGGTCACCATAGCCTATCTGGAAGGTTAACAATGGGTAGTAATCTGTGGGCTATACCAGAGAGGGAAGCCTTCTTACCACATCCTGGACCTGGGCCCCTCGTAGACAGCAGACCTCCCTTTGGAGTGGGTCAGGTCTGCCTGCTGGGCCTTCTGTTGCCTTCAAAAGGGAGTCTCCTATAACAGTGACTCTCCTTTTTGATGTAAGATGTTTGTCTGGTGGGCTTAGGCTTCCTCCAAGCCAGATGATTCACCTTCCTCACTGGCCACTTGTACCTGCAGGACATCAGACCTGTTCTGCAAGGGCACCTGGTGGGCACTGTTAATAACTGAAGCAACTGAAGCAATAACTTTTAATTAAACCTCTTAATTACTGACTAGGAGTGAGTGGCCTAAGGTGTGTTGGGTCCCCATATGATTGCATCAGAAGAGTGGAAGTGGCTGGAGAAAGAAGTTAAAATGAGAGGAGGATCCTTAAACCCCTTTTTGAGGCAGGCAGCCAGTAACTAAGATGCTTTTTCGTTCCCATGATGTGGAAAACAAGAGATAACAATTGCAGTGCTTGGGACAGCACAGCCTGTCAGCCTCTGGGGACGCTGCTGTGACGCTGGAAGCTGGTCTCCCACCTGCCTAGCACCTGGGGCTGCTCTAAACATTTCAGAATTGTTGCCTAACCGACTACTGTTTGGGGAAGAAATTGCCTTTTCTCGCTGCGTCTCACAAACCCTCCTGTCCCTACAGCCTCTGAGCACTCCCCTGCCTGCCCCTGCTGCCCACAATTCACACGAATTTCCAGTCCATGGATTGTATTTCAGAGGTACACTTGGAGGGGGTCAGGTTTGTTTTGGGTTAGTTCTTTCCTCAGTAATCCTGCATGGCACTGAGCTGTGGGGGTCTTGGCAGTGCAATAAGGGCTTGTCAAATCCTTAAGATTCAGCCCCACACAGGCATGCAGATGCCTAATGGGTGCAGTAGCTGCAGCTTGAGTTTGGCTTATCCCCTTTTCACAGATTCACAGATTTAAGAGAGTGTGCCAGGTTGGAAGGGACCCTTAAAGGGTGTCTTGCCCAACCCCCCTGCACTCAGCAGTGACATCTCCAACTAGACCAGGATGCTGTAGCCACATCAAATCTGACCTTGAATGTCACCAGGAATGGGGCCTCAGCCACATCTCTGGGTGACCTGGTCCAGTGTTCCACCAGTCTCATTGTGAACTTCCTCCTGTTGTCCAACCTAAATCTCCCCTGCTCCAATTCTGAACCATTGCTCCTCATCCTACCTCCACAGGCCCTTCTGAACAGCCCTCTCCAGCTCTCCTGTAGCCCCTTTCAGGTATTAGAAGCCTGCTCAAAGGTCTCCCTAAAGCCTCTTCAGTCTGAACAACCCCAAATCCCTCAACCTGATCCCCAGAGGAGGTTCTCCAGCCCTCTGATTGTCTTTGTGGGCTCCTGTGGATACTCTCCAGCAGTTCCATGTCCCTCTTGTGTTGGGGGTCACATAGCTGGACACAGCACTGCAGGTGAGGTCCCAGCAGAGCAGAGGAGCAGACTCGTTTGGTAGGTGTGATGGTTTGGATGTGACCCGCCCCCCACTTTGGAAATCGCCCGGACTCTGGAAATTGAATGAAGCTTTATATTCACAGCTTAGCACAAGAGACAAGCAGCTACAGACAGAAATCAAGTTAAAAGGTACTACAGAAACACAGCAGCCCTCCCAGAAACCTGAGTCCCCAGCAGGGGCTCTCAACCACCTTTCCACCTTCCTCCCACTCCTCAATCTCACCCAAGATCTTGCCTTTTGTTTAAGGTACTATGGAGGGTCAGCCAGGGGGTTAGGAAGCAGATGGGTTAGTCACACAGACGGCAGGTTAGGTTAGAGAGAGAGAGAAGTTCAGCCTAAAGCCCAGACAGCGACTCTGTTATCTGTATTTGTGTTCTTGTTCTCATACATCTCAGCAAGCCTAGGAGTGAAGCAGACCTCACCATTGTTTCCTTTTCACAGCCTGTAATCTCGTTCTTCTCACCAAAACATTCTAGCTAGGCTCAAACTAGCACAGTGGCAGGTTCAGCACTTTGGCACAGAATGATGAATCAGCACTGAAAGCACCCAGGAGCATTTGTGAGCCTTTGTTCCCCAGCAGTTATGTCTCTGGGAGTTTAGAATCACAGAACCAGTCAGGGCTGGAAGGGACCACAAGAATCATCCAGATCCAACTCCCCTGGCCACAGTCCCATCCAGCCTGGCCTTAAACACCTCCAGGGATGGGTCCCCAACCACCTCCCTGGGCAACCCAGTCCAGCCTCTCACCACTCTCATGGTGCAGAACTTCCTCCTCACATCCAAGTTGACTCTCCTCACCTCCAGCTTTGCTCCATTCCCCCCAGTCTGTCACTACCTGAGTTTATGGTACTTATACCTCCATGACAGGTGAAACTCTGGTGTGACCCCCCCAAACAATACAGAACTGCAGCTGGTGCTGCCAGAACATCCCAAATCTTTGTGTGCAGTGAGAGCTGCTGTGGCTAAGGGAAAAATAAAAGAAATAAAGATGGTCTCTTTGTTGGGGTCACCTCCTGGAGGTGGAGAGGACTCTCCAGATGCTGGTGGAGCAAGGGAACAAATAAGAATGAACAGAAATGAATAAACCATCAAATTCCTGGGGCTCAGACCTGTGACCTGGACAAGGGAACTGAACGTACCCCTAGTAGGTTTGCAGACAACGCCAGGCTTGGTGGGATGCTGATCTGCTAGAGGGTTGGAGGCTCTACAGAGAGACCTCGCCAGGCTAGATTGATGCAATAGGGCCAACTGTGTAAGATTCGGTAAATACCAGGTGATGAGTTCTGTGCTTGGGCCACAACAACCCCAGCAGCACTGCAGGCTTGAGGAGGAGTGGTTGGAAAGCTACTCAGCAGAGAAGAATCTAGAGTTGTCACTTGCTCCCTGGGTTAGGACAAGGAGCAATGGGTGTAAGTTGCAGCAAAAGAGGTTCCACCTCAACACAAGGAGGAACTTCTTCACTGTAGGGGTCACAGAGAACTGGAACAAGCTTCCCAGGGAGGTTGTGGAGTCTCCTTC
Source organism: Pogoniulus pusillus (assembly GCF_015220805.1). Taxonomy (NCBI): domain Eukaryota; kingdom Metazoa; phylum Chordata; class Aves; order Piciformes; family Lybiidae; genus Pogoniulus; species Pogoniulus pusillus. The sequence continues at coordinate 83,088 of NC_087299.1, forward strand.
TCTGGAGACTCTCAAGGCCTGTCTGGTTGTGTTCCTCTGTGATCTGCGTTAGATAGGATTGTCCTGCTCTGGCAGGGGGGGGGACTTGATCTCCTTGGGTCCCTTCCAACCCCTAACATCCTGTGATCCTGTGATCCTGTGTTAAAAGAGAGCCAGTTGAAGATGAGCCAGGGTGTGGCCAGGTGGCCAAAAAGGCTCCCAACGTCCTGGCCTGGATCAGCAGTGGTGTGGCCAGCAGGAGCAGAGCAGGGACTGAGCCTCTGTGTGCTGGTGAGACCACACCTTGAGTGCTGGTTGCAGCTTTGGGGCCCTCATGCCAAGGACAATGAAGGGCTGGAGTGTGTCCGGAGAAGTGCAACAAAGCTGGGGAAGGATCTAGAGAACAGGGCTGAGGAGAAGCAACTGAAGGACTTGGGAGTGTTTAGTCTGAAAAGGAGGCTAAAGGAAGACTATCTGGCTCTCTACAATGCCTTGAAAGGAGGTTGGAGCCTGCTGGGATCTCTTCAACCAAATAGCAAGTGACAGCCCGAGAGGAAAAGGCCTCAAGCTGCACCAGGGGAGGTTCAGGTTGGACATTAGGAATGATTTCTTCACTGAAAGGGTTCTCAGGCAGTGGAACAGACTGCCCAGGGAGGTGGTTGGGTCAGCTGGAGGTGTTTGGGTTGCATAGATGTGGCGCTGAGGGACATGGTTTAGTCAAGGGCTTGTCAGTGTTAGACTAAGGATTGGACTGGATGATCTGAAAGGGCTTTTCCAGTCCGGGCAGTTGTGTGAGTTTAGAACAGCCCCAGTTCAGCAGCATGAGCGCAGCCCTCCCCATGCAGCCTGGCCCCCAATCAAGGGCAACACTGCACAGAGACATCTCTTTGCTAACCCTAACAGGGGGCAGTGAAAGAGATTCCTTCATTAGTTTAATTTTTCCCCCGTTCTCCTCTATTGTTCATGTGGAATTTCAGTGTCATGGTGATTTGCTGCAATTTGCTGTGACCTTGGCCCCTGGGGGGCTCATTTTTCCTTTTCCATCATCTCTACCTACTTAAAAATATTATTTCATGGGTTTTTGAACGCAAGCAAAAGGTAAGACCAGGAACCTAAACACTGCTCCTCACATTGCTTTTATTAAATGAAAGATGCTGCTGGTGGGGGAAAAGTACCTGGCTGAGCCTGGACATGGCAGGGGCAGATCCCACACAAAGCAGTGAGCCTGACATCCTCTTCCCACCTTCTGCCCCACTTTGCCCTGTGCAAAAGACACAGAGGACTGTCCAGAGAACAGGGCAGGGCCTTTGTACCCCCAAACATGTTATCACTGTTCAACTATTTTCTCACACACATCCCCTTCATTTGATGTACTTCCAGCCTGATCCAAGAGTGAGCCATGGAAATGTCACAGGAGCCACCAAGTGTGTGCTTTTTGAGGTGGAGGAGGGTCTGTTGTGGAGCAGGTGCTGCAGACAGGGCAAGGCAGCTAAGATAGTGACCATGCAAAAAACCTGGCTGGAAAACATTCCCCAAAGACAACCAGGAAGAGCATCCCCGGATGGGGGGGTCCTGCCCCTCTGCAGGGAAAGTAAAAATCAGCTTAAATTAGCAAAGTGCCTGACGAAGGACAGGCCAGCTCTGAACTGATGGCAAATGGGAGAAGATAAGGAAGAGTCCAGCTTGCAGGTCCCCAACAGGAGAACGCTGGTGGCATTTCGGCCTCAAGAAGAGCCACCAAACAGTGGCTGCAAGCAGAAGCTGCTGGGACCAACCCTGCTGCATGGGACACCCCAGCTTTTCTAGGGTTTCACCTTAAATTGAGGGATTTTTAAGGCCACATCCCCTCTTTTGAGAGTGACACATGGCACAAGACTCGAGACATTGATCCTCACACTTGCCCAGAGGTAGCTCAGCATGGGCAAGAAGCTCCTGCGGGCACCAGCTGTAAAGGAGCTGCTTGTGGGGACGGGAAGGGGGAGAACAAAGAGATGATATTAGAGTCATGCCCGTAATGGGGAATATTTTAATCCCACCGAGACACAATTTTTAGTACAAATAACTGACCAAAAAAATGCATTTAGCTTCCCCCCAGCCCCATTCTCCTGACCATGCCCCATAGAAAAGTTAGTGTCATTTCCTATTAAAAGAACAAAACCCTCCTGGGCAGTGCCACGGTGTGGAACGACTTTGGGCTGATTTCTTGTTGTTACAGAGCAGGATTTTCCTTCCTCACTGCAGCAGCTTTGGGGGTGTTTGGGGAGGGGAACCCCGTCAGCTAGGTGCAGTCACTCAAGCACCCAATGGGTGTAGCCAGGCTACGAGCCCGGCTCTCCCCCGACAGCTGAAGACAATTTGAGAGGGGGTCTGCGATTTAAAAGAGAAAGAGGCTGTTAGTGCCCCCGAGCAAGGAGACATCAACCCCTGTCTGGAATTACTGTGATTCCCCCGTCGGCAGAGCCAGACCCGCCGTAGTGCTGTGGGCATGAAATGGCACCGAGGAAAGCAAAAGAAAACAGGGGGGAATAAAACAAAATAAAATAGGGGAAAGTAAACCAGAGAAAAATAAAAATAGAGGAAAGTAAAGTAAAATACAGTAGAGGTAAAACAAAATAAAGAAGGGAAAAATGAAAGAGGAAGATAAAGGAAAGTAAATCAGGGAGAAAAAAAAACAACAAACAAAATAAGAGGAAAAGGAAAATGGGGACGACGACGACCAAAACAAAATATAGGAAAATAAAATTAAAAAGGAAAATAAAAATGCAGAACAAATTAAAACAACATTGGGCAAAGCAAAACTGGAAAGGTCAGCTGCTCCAGCTAGCAGGGATTTGGGAAAAAACAAAAACCAAAACATAAATCCCCCGCAATGTTCAAGCAGTTTGGATCATTTCCATGTTTTGGGCACATCAGGTGGCCCAGCTCGGGCAGGACGGAGGCCCGGTGGGCTCGGGGGATTTGCGGCTGGAAGCGGAGCTCCGAACCGTGCCGAGCCGTAAGCGGCCGTGCAGTCTGGGTAGGAGGTAGAGGCTATGGGCACGTCCACAGCTGATGTTTCAAGCGCCAGCTCCCGGGCTCCTGGCAGGGTTTGGACACGGCGGGGAGGCAGCAGAGCTCAGGGGCCGGTCCCTCTGTACCCGAACGAGCTGCGCCGGGCAGCAGAACCAAAACAACCCCTGCTCTGTGTGCACAGCCCAGCTTTTCCTGCATTAATTTGCCCAACGCTTTCTTCTTCAGCTTAACGAGGCCCCATACCTGTGCCTGGTGAGAACTAAGCCCAGAGCAGGTTTTAGCTCAGCTGGAGCAATCAAGCTTATATAAAGAATTAATAACAATTAACAGGAACTTGAAAGCCACCTGGCTTTCGGCAAGCACTGGGACAGGGCAGTGCCTGCAGCCCAAAAAACATCCCTCTGCCCAAAGCAGGGCACGGGGACACTCGAGTTGGGCTTGGTCAGGTGGAGGTGGGCAGCAGCTTCATCCCAGGCAAACCAAGTGCTGGTTTGGCTCCCCAAAACGTGGGGTGGGGAGGAGTGTCCCAGCATAAAGCACTGCTGTGATGCACACCCCCACAGGACCAGCAGCGTGGGCAGCGGCAGCGCCCAGTCATTCTGCTGGCAGACACAGTCCAGCCACCCACATCCTGGACATCCCAGGGAAGGCAAACATGTCCAGCTAGGGGCAGCTTGGCAGGGATGCATATGGGAGTTAGGACCCCCAAATCCCCCTATTTTAGAGGATGGTGCTGCAAAGGGTGCTGAAACCTGAAAGTTGAGGAAGAGGATGAGAAAGGTCTCATGGAGCATCCGGAGACCAGGCAGGGTTGGGAGTGCCAGGGTCTTGCCTAGTTTTGAGAGGGAGGAAGGCACTTGGTGGCAGGAGGGAAGGGTTGGGGATCAGACATACTCCCGAGACATGGAAGGCTGTGACTGCCGGTAGTACTGCTGGCCTTGGCGGGCCTTGGCAGGGCAGGAGCAGCACAGGAGGGACCCTCCGAGCATGGTGAGGCTGGCGGCGCCCCAGCCGATGAAGAGAGCTGAGCCAAACTCATACCTGAGGCAAGAGAGAGAGGGGAGCATCAGGATGAGGGTGCAGAAAAGACAAGGAACGAAGAAAGATGGGCAAAGGATGCTTCACATCTTAATAAGGCCACAAGTCAGACGTTCTTTTCTCTGCAGTCATCCTTGTCTTTCACATGGGTTAGATCCAGCTACTGTGGTGCACAGCATCCTATCAAGGTGGCAGTTGGAAGGGATCTCCAGACATCAGTAGACGCACCCAGACAAGAAGATTCCACAGCCTCTCGGGGCAGCCTGCTCCAGGGCTACAGCAACCGCACACCAAAAAAAAGTTCCGGTTTGTGCTTGTTGCCCTTTGTCCTGCTACTGTTACTTGTCTTGCCCCACCCTATTGCCCCTCATCCTTTAGCTCCTGCTGAGTATTGACCAGATCTGTTCTCAGGCTGCCTCCTCCAGGGCCAACAGCTCCAGGGCTCTCAGCCTTTCCTCCTCACAGAGATGCTCCAGGTCCCTGCACATCCTTGCAGCCTCTGTTGGATTCTCTCCAACAGTTCCCTGTCTCTCTTCACCCAGGATTGCAGATGTGGCCTCACCAGGGTAGAGAAGGAGAACCTCCCTCAGCCTGTTGGTCAGACAAGAGACCATTTGCCTTCTTGACCACAAGGTCACATTGCTGGCTTATGGTGAACTTGACCATCAGCACTCCCAGGTCCTTTACCACAGAACTGTTTCCCAGCAGGTCACACTTCACCTGTGCTGGTGCAGGGGGTTATTCCTTCCCATGTGCAGAATCCTACATTCACCCTTGTTGTACTTCATGAGCTTCCTCTGCCCAGCTCTCTCCATTTTCCCCTTGCTTTAATCCTCCCTTGCACTGAAATTCTGCAGAGTGCTCTCACTCTGTCCCTCTGTAAAGTCACCAACTTTACCATCAGGGAGATCTTCTGCAACACGGCATCTGTGAGGTGGCAGAGGGTCCCACCCCATGTGGCACATCTGTCTAAGACCCCATATATTGCTCAGACCTGCAAGGCATAAGATGAGATTTAGGCAAAGAGCATCCTGTGAGCTGGACTCTCACCTGGCATTGATGGGGACGCTGCTCTCTCTGAAGAACTCGTAGGTCACCTGTGTTGCGTACAAGGACACAGCAGCCAATGTGCACAGACCTGGTCACAGAATCACAGAAGAGGTTAGGTTGGAAGGGACCTTTGAATGTCATCTAATCTAACCTTGCAGTAACCAGGGACATCTACAACTAAACATCAAATGCTGAACATGAGCAACAGCAGCTCATCACCAAACCTCTCCCCTTGCTCCACCAAACAGATTCACAAAGCATTCAGATTTTATGCACCAGAGAGGCACCTGGAGTTGCCTTACCAGAAAGAACAAAGAGGACACCTCCAGCAACAGCGATGCGGCTCTTGGTAACAGGATCCTCTTCACCTACTTTGGTGCATTTCATGCCCACCACGCTCACGATGATGCCAAAGAAGCCCAGGAGGAGAGAAATCACCATGAGAGCCCGGGAAGTCTGGATGTGAACTGCAAGGGGTGGGGAGAAAAGCTGCTCACTAGCTTGTGCCAGTCTCTGAAAACAAGGTCACCTCGTCCCATGCTGAGGACGAACCTGTCCTTAACCCTGTCCTCACTGCATGGCTCTGCATCACCCTTTCCCCATATTGTGCAGACACCTCCACTCCAGGCACTGCCCCTGATGCCTGACCTTTCTCTCTGCCACAGTCATCCTCACCCTGATTTTCCGAGCTGGGAAACACCTCACCTACAAGGTCCTCAAACATCACAAGAGTGGTGCAGTCTGGGCTTGTGATGTCCTCATGCAGCAGTCAGTCCCTACCTGGAACTCAAAACCCCAGGGGTGGGAGCAAGTGGGTTCAAGCCCATGGGGAAAAGAGAGCCTCAGACACACAGCAGAGATAGAGGCCAAGGGGAACTCAGAGCTGTGGGGTGGGGCTTAGCCACACAGTTGGAGTTTAAATCAGTGGAGGGGGAAAGGGGGCTTAGACCCTTTTGAGGGGAGTTCGAGCACATTAGAGGGGCTTGGATCCATGGCTGATGGGAGTCTCTGACCTGCTGGGGGCTCAGACCACTGAAGGGGCACGGGGTTTCAGACCCATAGGGGCATTCAGATGTGTGGAGTATACAGACTTGTTGCAGGGGATCCAGAACCTGTTGTGGGGCTCAAAAGCACGGGAGGTGGGGTTCAAATTCATTGGGTGGGGGTGTCAAACCCATAGGAGGGGCTCAGACCCATGGTGAATGTTCAGACTCTCACGGGGAGTCAAACCCACACAGAGGGGCTCAGAGCAGTGTGGAGGGGGGGTCGTTTCAAACCCACAGAGAGGCTCAGACCTCTACAGGGCCTCAGCCCCACAGCAGGACTTCAGCCCCATAGTAGCCGCTGTTTCAAACCCAGGGAGGGATCCAGATATAAGAGGGGGAATCAGACCCGCAAGAGGAGCTCGGCCCCGTGCAGCGTCGAGGGCCTGCCAAACCCGCAGTGGGGCTCTGCCCTGCCACGGCAAAGGGCAGCTCGGACCGACGCGGGAGCCCGGACGCCAGCCGCGACAGCGCTGTCCCGCGGCAGCAGCGGGGCCCCGTCCGTACTCACCGTCTAGGGAGAGTAGCGAATCGTGCAGGCGGCACTGGACCTGCCCGGTGCTTTGAGCGGCGCAGCTCATCCACAGCCCCTCATGCAGCCCTACGGCCGTGATGATCGCGTCCCCTGCGTACGAGCTCTGCCGCCACTGAGGCAATGCCGCTGCCGCCAGCGCCGCCACCCAGCCGCACAGAGCCGCCAGGTACCCAGCCAGCTCCCGTGCCCCGCCGCCCATCGCCGCCGCCGCCGCCCGGACCCCGCCGCCGCCCGCTGCTGTCCCGGCTCCACCCCGGCCCCGCCCCGGCAGGACCGGAGGGGCTAGGGGAGGGAAGAGGCGAGGGGCAGCTGCTGGAGGGGTCTGGGTATTGGGAGAGGCAGATCGGGAGTTAGGGAGGGGAGGTTTGGGCCCGGGCGAGGAGGACGGTTTGGGTCCTGGGGAGTGCCCTGTAGGGCATGGGGGAGGATCGGACCCTAGCAGGGAGGTTCAGGTCTTGAGGGAGATGGAGACTCCCCTCGGCAACAGTGGAGAGAGATGGGAAAATGGGGGACCTCATGGGAGGCAGGGAAGAGGGGCTGGAGGGGGTGAGCCCCGACCCCATCCATGCTGTCCTGCACCGCAGCCACGAGTCGGGACCCCACCTCCAAAGCCGCAGAGGCGCCGGGGGTGGCTCCAGGAATTCAACACGAGCGTGGGGAAGGGATCATGCCCTCTGCACGACCGGACCTGCCCCTCCAGGCACACTCCAGGCCCAACAAGAGCCTCCATTGATGGCAGCATCCCCCCCTAGAAGGGGAACGCAGGGTGTGGGGTGACACGTGCCACCACCTTGGTGACCCCAAGCAAGCAGCAGCCCCAGGACCTGGCAATCGTTAACCGCTGCAGCCTCATCAGCAGTCTGCTCACGCACATGGCCAGCCAGGGCTGGACACCACAATGGTGGACAACCACCACTGGGACCATGCATTTGTCTGGGAGAAACCAACCACCAGTACTCTCCTTTCTCAGCCCGATACTGAGCAGGACCTGCCCTAAACCATCTCCAAGTACTCTGTGTGTGCAGAGTTCTGCAGCGTGGGGCAGGATTTATTTACTCACATTCCCTGGATGGTTATGGTAATGGCCAGGGCTGGATACAAGTGGGAACAATTTGATGCCCTGTTCCAGGGTGCCACCATGTTCAATGTCCTTCTTGTTCAAGGACAGCTCCCTCCTCCCTGAAGTCATGGGCTCCTTCCCACACTGCAGGAGTGGGGTCCAGGGGATGCTGTGGGCTTCATGGAATCACAGAAACACAGAAACATGCAGGTTGGCAAAGCCCCTCAGGAGCACCAAGTCCAACCTATAACCTTACTCTACAGGATTCACCTTAAAGCAGATCCCTAAGCACTGCATCACAGCCAGGGTAGGTGACTCCACCACCTCCCTGGGCAGCTCATTCCAGTCCCTGGCCACTCTCTCAGTGAAAAACTTTTTTCTAATGTCCAATCTAAACCTCTCCAGCCTCAGCTTGAGGCCATTCCCCCTTCTTCTGTCTCCAGTTACCTGTGAGAAGAGGCCAGCAGCAGCCTCTCCACAATGTCCCTTCAGGTAGTTGTAGACAGCAATGAGGTTGCTCCTCAGCCTCCTCTGTTTCACACTACCCATCCCCAGCTCCCTCAGTTGCTCCTCATTGGATTTATTCTCCAGGCCCTTCACAGTTTCTGTGTCCTCCTTTGGATCCACTCCAGCACCTTCACATCTCTTCTGTATTGCGGTGCCCAAAACTGAATACGATACTCAAGGTGTGGCCTCACCAAAGCTGAGTCCAAAGGGACAATCCCCTCCCTGCTCCTGCTGGACACAGCTTTTCTAATCTAAGCCAGGATGCCATTGGCCTTCTTGGCCGCCTGGGCGCACTGCTGGCTCACATTCGGCCGCCTGGGCGCACTGCTGGCTCACATTCGGCCGCCTGGGCGCACTGCTGGCTCACATTCGGCCGCCTGGGCGCACTGCTGGCTCACATTCGGCCGCCTGGGTGCACTGCTGGCTCACATTCGGCCGCCTGGGAGCACTGCTGACTCACATTCGGTTGCCTGGGAGCACTGCTGGCTCACATTCGGCCGCCTGGGAGCACTGCTGACTCACATTCGGCTGCCTGGGAGCACTGCTGGCTCACATTCGGCCGCCTGGGAGCACTGCTGACTCACATTCGGTTGCCTGGGAGCACTGCTGGCTCACATTCGGCCGCCCGGGCGCACTGCTGGCTCACATTCGGCCGCCTGGGCGCACTGCTGGCTCACATTCGGCTCCTGTCTATTACAATCCTCAGGTCCCTTTCTGCCAGCAGCTCTCCAGCCACACTGCCTCAAGCCTGGAGTGTTGCTTGGGGTTGTTGTGACCCAAGTGCAGGACCTGGCACTTGGCCTTGTTGAAATTCATCCCATCAATGTTGGCTGTGCTAGTTTGAAGCAGGGTAGAATATTTTGGTGAGAAAAAGTAGATCATAGGCTATGAAAAGAAAACCATTGGTAATGTCTACTCCCCTCACAGTCTCACTGAGATGTATGGGAACAAGAAGGGTAAACAATAGATAACACTTTCACCAATTTTGACTTCACTCTTGGGCTGGACTTTGACTGAGCTGCATCTCCCTAACCTCACCTGCCACTCACCTTTGCTTCTTAACCTCTTGGCTGCACCTCTATTCTTCTTTAGGACTGGGGTAAGGTTGAGAGGGGTAGGGGGAAGGTGCAGGGGTGGTTGAGAGCCCCTCCTGGGGACTCAGGTTTCTGGGAGGGGAGTTGTGGTTCTGTATTACTTTTACCTTGTATATTTCTGTATATAACTGTATATATATTGTAAATAGCTGCTTGTATATTGTGCTAGCTGTAAATAAATAGCTTCATTTATATTCCCAGAGCCTGGCTGAATCTAGTTGGGTACTTCTAAAGTGTGGGGGGGCAGGGTACACCCAAACCACCACATTGGCACATTGGTCTAAGCTTATCCAAGTCCCTCTGTTGAGTCTCTGTACCCTCATTCACATCAACACTGCCACCTAACTTGGTGTCATCTGTAAACTCTCTGCTGACACTTTCTATGCCTGAATCAAGGTCATCAATGAGGAGGTTGAACAGAAGTGGTCTAACACAGATCCCTGAGGAACACTACCAGTGCCCACCTGCTAGCCAGATTTAACTCCATTGACCACCACTCCCTGGGTCTTCCTGCCCAGCAGTGCTCAGCCAATCCACAAATAGCCAATTCATCTACAAGAATTTTGTGGGGAACAGTATCAAAGGCTTTTCCAAAGCCTAGGAATACAACATCCACAGTCTCTCTTTCATTCAGCAGCTGGGTAACCTTGGCATAGATCAGGTTGGTCAGGCAGGACTTGCCCCTCATAAACCCACGCTGACTGGGCCTGAGCCCCTGTGTGTTGTCTGTATGATGTAGGAGGCATTTGAGATGCCCTGCTCCATGCCCTTCCTTGGCACTGAGGTCAGACTGACAGGTCTGTAGTTTTCCAGATCCTCCTTTCTCCCCTTCTTGTAGAGAGGTGTCACATTTGCTGCCCTCCAGGCCATTGGCACCTCCCCAGCTAGCCAGGACCTCTGGTAAATAATGGAAAGTGGTTGGCTAGCAGTCTGACAATTCTCTCAGCACCCTTGGGTGCAGCCCATCCAGCCCCACAGACTTGTGCATGTCTAAGTGGCACAGCAGGTCGGTGACCACTGCCTCATTTATTGTGATGTCCTTATTGCAATTCCCCTCCCTGACTCGTGCTTCACAAGGGCGGGGTGCCCAGGGCACTGCTGGACCCAGCACTAAAGACTGAGGCAAAGTAGGCATTGAGCAGCCCAGCCTTCTCCGCATTCTTAGGCAGTAGGTTTGCTTCTGATTCAAGAGGATGGAGATTTTCTCTCGTCCTCCTTTTGCTGTCAGTGGATTTATAGAAACATTTTTATTAACAGCTGTAGCTAGGTTAAGCTCCTGCTGTGCTTTGGCTCTCCTCATTTTCTCCCTGCATAGTTTTGCTACATCTTTATAGTGCTCACAAGAGCCCTGTCCCCTCTTCCAAAGGCCAGAGACTCTCCTTTTTTTCTTGAGGCCCAGCCCAAGAGGGCTGGAGCCCTCCCTGCTGCCTTGTCCTCCGGCACACAGGCACAGCCTGCTCCAGTGCCTTTCAGATTTCCCTTTTGAAGTGAGTCCAACCCTCCTGGACTCCTAAATTCTTCAGGATGGCTTCCCAAGGGACTTTGTCTGTCAGCCTCCTAAACAGGCCAAAGTTTGCCCTCTGGAAGTCCCAGGTGGCAGTTTTACTGACCCTTCTTCTTGTTTCCCCAGGGGTAGAGAACTGGATCATCTCATGATCACCAGCGTCCAGATAGTCTCCAACCTCTGCTTCCCCCACTAGTCCTTCTCTGTTCGCAAGAAGCAGATCCAGGAGGGCACCTTCCCTGCTTGGGTCTCTCACCAGTTGTGTCAGGAAGTTCTCCACAGACTCCAGGTATCTCCAGGAGTTCTCTCCCTGCTGCGTTGAATTTCCAGCAGACACCCAGGAAGTTGAAGTCTCCCACATGACCGAGGGGCAGCAATCATGAGACCTCCCTCAGCTGCTTACAAAACATGTTGCCTACCTCTTCATCCTGTCCAAGTGGCCTACAGCATACTCCTCTCACAGTGCTGCCCCTGCTGCCCTTACTCCTGCTTCTCACCCGTAATTACCCAACTCTGTCATCACTTTCATTCATTTGTGTGGTTTCATATGCTTCCCTAACACCGAGGGCCACTCCACCCTGCCTCTCTCTTCTGGAGTTGGTACCTTTTGGCTGCAGCTGTGAGAGTCATCCCACCAGGCTCCTGTGACGGATGCTATGTCATAGCTCCTCTGCAGTACGGTGGCCTCCAGCTCCTCCTGTCCATTGCCCATGCTGTGTGCATTGTGTGTAAACATTTCAGGGAGGGAGCTGAGTACATAGTTTTAAACCTTGAGGCAGGGAAGTCCTTCTGGTTGTCTAAGATACCAACACACTGCTCCACGAGTGACGACTACCAGCCCCAGGGTTCTCAGCAAGGCCAGCTACATCCCTGTCCCCTTTAAAACTAGTTTCAAAGGGTTGCAGCACCCACAGGACCTGCTTGCCCCTAAAATCTCCCTTGTTGCCCCAAAACCCATAGAATCATTGAATGGCTGGATCTTTAGGCCATTGAGTCCAACCTCCTGCACTCAGCAGGGACATCTGCAACTAGAGCAGGTTGCTCAGAGCCCTGAACAACCTCACCTGGAACGTTCCAGAGATGAAGAATCTCCCATTTCTCTGGGCAACCTGGGCCAGGGACTCACCACCCTCAGTGTCAAACATTTCTCTCCTCTCTCCACTCTCAATCTCCCCCTTTTAAGTTTCAAACCATCACCCCTTGGCCTGCCACAACAGGCCCTGCTCAGAAGTCTGTTCCCAGCTTTCTGCTTGGCCCCTTCTAGCACTTGAAGGCCACCAGAAAGTGTCCCTGGAGCCTTCTCTTCTCCAGGCTGAATAAGCCAGCATTGCTATAGCCTCCCCTGCCCATGTCTCTCCTGAGCTGAGGACTCCAGAGCTTTCATGGGGTTGCAGGGAGTTTGCAAGGTGAGAAGGATGCAGAGGCAGGGGTGGTGGGACAGCAGACACCAGCTCCTGCTCAGCAGGCTGCAACTTAGAAAAAAAACACCACTTTATTCACCCATTTTCTGCAGAAGGCACTTAAATAGCTGCAGGTTCAGCTGGGAAGAAAGGCAGATGCCTGCTACCTGGGCATCAGGCCTTGACCCCTAAGAGTATCCCTCCCTTGTCCCCCATGCCACTCCTCCAACACTCTCTGTGATACTCCTAGGTCACCTCTGCATGGAGAATGCTGAGTACTGCTTGGAGTAGTGCAGGACATCCCCCAGCTCCCCATCCCATATTGGCTGGTAGCATAGTCAGGATCCCTGCTGGCATCGCCACGGCTGAGTGGCCTGGATCTGTAATGCTGGTGTCACTGTCTATGCCCTTGTCCCCATGAAATGTCACAGCTCATCCTTCCCCACAGTGACAGTGGTTAGCAGCTCCTGCTCTGGCTCCCGCAGCAGATCCCCCTCTTCCGTGCTGAAAAGCATCTTCACCAGGTCAGCTGCCTGCACACGCTCCTGTGGGGCAGACCCAGCGCAGTCAGCAAGGCACCGTACTCTGAGCCCTCCTGTTGCTGGGAGGGAGCTTACCCGCTCGCTGTGCCGAGGGTCCAGGGTGAACCAGAGGGCAATGGCGCAGCGCTGGCCCTTTGTCACAGCTTTCACTCCATGAGGGTTCTCCAAGCCGGAGGAGAAGCCCACAGCACGGCCACACCGAGGCTGAACCTCTGCCTGAAACAGATGGGAACCCTCCTCAGGAGGCAGCTGGTGGGTGAGGAGATTTCATCGCCCCTCAACCCAATTTCATCTCTTGTAGTGGACCAGAAGACAGAGCCAGCAAGAGCTGGGTTTGATGCTGAACATGGCTCCTCAAGAAAGCAAGTTACTTACAGTCTCGGTCTTGGCATCCAGCTCGGTGAAGTAGAAAGCTCCTCCTTCAAAGTCCCCATTAAGGTAGAGGATGGCACTAAATGAAGCAGAAGACAAACGGAGGTGACAGCCATCACCACAGCTCCAGCAAGCATTTAAGTCTGGAGTTCTCCCAACACCACTGCAAGAGCCAGGGGCAGCAGAGTCCAGGTTGGGCTGTCCTCCCACCCTGCCCCTCTCAACCCAGGTGCCACCAAGTCATGGTGTCCTCAGGTGCAGAAGCTCTGCCTGGCAGACACCGCCAGTACCTGTAATCCCGGAAGGTGTAGGCTGGGGGTTCCTTCACACACACCAGAGCCTCTGTGTTGAGTATGCAGTTGTCCACATGCACCTCATGACTGTTGTCATTTCGGCCTTCTTGCTTTTCTAGGGTGAAACAAGAGCTGGCACATCAGGACCCTGCACATCAGGATCCTGCAAGATCAGAGTCTGCTCCCAGGCACCAAGCACTCAGAAGTGACAAGAAAATCACTGGTTGCCTAGAGCCCTCCTACTTGCTGGAGCATGGACCATGAGAGGCTATTTGCATAACGCAAGTCTCTGTTGACTTGTCTCATGGTGTCCCCATAGGTCCTCCAGAGAGCCTCTCCCAGCACCCAACCCTAAATGCCTCTAGGTGCTGAAATCCAGCATGACAAGAAGCCACTTGTCCTACCAGGGGCAACCAACAAAGCTGCTCCTGTTCCCAACGTGGGCCTAAGGACAAGCTCCCCACATCTTCCTTTTGGGAAATGGAGCAGCAAGGAGGTGTCTGTGGAAAGTCCAAGACCCAACCAATGCAGATGAACAGCACAAGAGGCTGAAGGAGACTTGATTCTTCTTGGGTTGTGCTCCTCCAAGGCCCCGCTCACCATCGATGGCTGTGCGGCACACCAGGTGGGAGTAGGAGAAGTGGAGCGGAACCTCCAGGCGGAAGTAGGACTCCATCATGTGTCGCACCTTCTCCGTCACGTTGTAGTAGAGATAGGCGCTCTGCAGGGGCACCTTGCCCTCCTGGCCCAGCTGTGGGGGATGAAGAGGACACAGACCTCAGCCCCAGACAGGTTGGGCAAGCAGCTGCCTGCCCTCAAGCCCCGCCTCGTTGTCCCAGCAGCCTGCTTCTCTCTCCTCTCTGCAAGCCACCATAACCTTGAGGGCCTTGAGGACAGTCACTCCATAGAAGGTCTCACTGGGGGTGTGAGGAGATGTCTTCCCACGATAGCCATCCCCAGCAGAAGCAGCTGCCTGCAAAACTCCATTGGTGTTACTGGTCTGGCTCCTAAAGCACAGGATGGAGACCCTTCGACAGCCCCTGCCCCACCCTGTCCCTCTGCTCACGCTGGTGAGGCTACGCAGCTCCTGGCACTCCTCGGCAGAAAGAACTCCATCCACCACCACGCGCTGGGAGCCGTTCAGGGCCTTGGAGTTCATGGTGACACTGGCTCCTTTGTACACCAAGGGGCCACCTGTGGCACAAATGGGATAGGTGCCACCAACCCTGGCATAGAGCGCTGAGGCAAGCTGTGATCCTGCCACCACCCATGTGGAGAGACCATGAGTTGGTAGCAGGGGACACAGCGGTCTCCATCCCATCTTCCCTCTGGCTCTAAGCACCTTCTCGGATGAACTTGCTCATATCAGCAGACTCCTTGGACTTCTCCTCCACCAGTGTCTCAATCTCCTTCATGAGGTTGCCGATCTCCTCTGAGATGCGTGCTGCTGTCTCCCGTTCCACCCTGGGCATGTGGCAGTCGTCAGCTCCATTGCCCCATTGTCCCCACGTCAGGAACGAGGGGCAGCAGAACAAGCTGTCTCCAGGGGCCAGTGACAAGGCCCAGGGCTGGAGAGAGTCTTCACTTTGAGTTGCTCAGAATCAACTACCCATCCCCGTCACTTCCAAAGGCTGACACAGAGCAAAATTCTGCCCTCAAACAAGATCTCCCTGCCCCAACACCAAAAAACATTCCTGGCAGCAGTGTCATGGTCATGGCCTTTGGCCCAAACTCTATGGAGGAACATCCCATTGCTCCCCCCTGTTGGGAAAGCTGTGCCATGAGCTTGGGAAGCACTCACTTTTGTTTCTCTTGCAGCCTTTTGGGTATCACCTCTTCAGGTGTCCATGTGTCCTGCAGCCAGAAGGAAAACATCAGGAACTGGATGAGGATCTAGCTGGGAAATTAACTGTTCATCCTCCTCCCTTCTGGCCACTGTGTCCAGCCTGGTCCAGCACCACTCACCGGGTCCACGAAGGGAATGCCAAAGACATCATAGCTGAAGAACAGCAGCTCCTTCTCCAGCAGGCTTCGCTGGCAGTATGCTTGGATTTCCTGGGGCAGAGGCATGGGGTAAGGGCACTGCAGGAGGCCTCTGTAAGCACCCTCAGCATGGGCAGGAAGGTGCAGGGTTTACATCACTCCCAGTCCTTGTGCCAGACCTGCAGTCCTGGTTTTCTGGTCCCTCACACAGCTGGAAGCAAGCAGCTTTCCCTTATTCTACACAGACAGGGGAGGCAGGGGCACAAGCATGCCTATCCTGCAGGAAGCTCTTCTGGAGATTCCCTTCCCCATCCCAGCTGATGCAGGCAGTGACCTCCATCTCCACCTACTATTTCCCAGGCAACACCTGAGCATCTGAATCCAGCTATTTTGAAGCCAAATCCTCTCATTTTTAAGTAATCCACTTCAGCTGCAGAAGCCTAGCAGAGGTGGGCTCAGATCCTCCTGTCTGCCTCTTGTAGATCTCTCCTACAGGAGCTGGTCCATTTGTGCAAACCACCAAGACTTCCCTTCACAGAATTACAGAACGTTAGGGGTTGGAATGGACCTCGAAAGCTCATCCAGTCCAACCCTGCTGCCAGAGCAGGACCACCTAGAGCAGATCACACAGGAACACATCCAGGCCAGAGAAGGAGACTCCACAAGCCCCCTGGGCAGCCTGTTCCAGGCCTCCAGCATCCTCACAGTGAACACACCCAGAGGTTACTATGTGCTGTCACCGGGCAGCACTGAGCAGAGCCTGACTCCCTCCTCTTGGCACTTGCCCTTTACATATCTGTAAACATGAACAAGGTCACCCCTGTCTCCTCCAGACTACAGAGCCTCAGCTGCCTCAGCCTCTCCTCCTAAGGAAGATGTTCCACTCCCTTCATAATTTTTGTGGCTCTGTGCTGGATTCTTTCAAGCAGTTCCACGAGGTCTTTCTTGAACTGAGGGGGCCAGAACTGGACACATTTGAGATGCAGCCTCACCAGGGCAGAGTAGAGAGGCAGGACAACCTCTCTGGACCTACTAACCAGAGCCCTTCTAATCCACCCCAGGGTGGCACTGGCCTTCTTGGCCACAAGAACACACTGCTGTTTCATGATCACCCTTCCATCCACTATGGCCCCTAGGTTCCTTTTCCCTTCACTGCTCTCAAGCAGGTCAGTCCCCAACCTATACTGGGTTGCTCCCAACCTATACTGGGTTGTTCTTTCTCAGGTGCAAGACTCTACATGTGCTCTTGTTGAATGTCAGAGAATCATAGAACCAGTCAGGGTTGGAAGGGACCACAAGGAGCAGCCAGTTCCAACGCCCCTGCCATACCCAGGGACACCCTACCCTAGAGCAGGCTGCACACAGCCCCATCCAGCCTGGCTTTAAACACCTCTAGGGATGGGGCCCCAACCACCTCCCTGGGCAACCCATGCCAGGCTCTCACCACTCTCATTGTGAAGAACTTCCTCCTCACATCCAGCCTGACCCTACCCATCTCCAGCTTTGCTCCATTCCCCCCAGTCCTGTCACTCCCTGGTATCCTGAAAAGTCCCTCCCCAGATTTTTTGTAGCCCCCTTCAGATCCTGGCAGGCCACAAGAAGGCCACCTGGGAGCCTTCTCTTTCCCAGCCTGCACAGCCCCAACTCTTTCAGTCTGTGCTCACAGCAGAGCTGCTGCAGCCCTCTGAGCATCCTCCTGGCCCTGCTCTGGACACTCTCCAGCATCTCCACATCCCTCTTGTAATAGAGGCTCCAGAACTGGATGCAGTACTCCAGGAGGGGTCTCAACAGAGAGTAGAGCAGGGGGGCAGAATCACCTCCCTGGCCCTGCTGGCCACACTTCTCCTGCTGCAGCCCAGAAAGTCAACCAAGGCCTGGTTGACTGCAGCCCAGGCCCTGGTTGACTTTCTGGGCTGCAAGTGCACATTGCTGGCTCCCGTTGAGCTTCTCATCCACCAGCACCCCCAGGTCCCTCTCCTCAAGGCTGCTCTCCAGCCTGGCACTGCCCAGCCTGGATTTGTGCTTGGAATTGCCTCGACCCAGATGCAGGACCCTGCACTTGGTCTTGTTGAACCTCCTGAGCTTGGCTTGTGCCCACCTCTCCAGCCTGTCCAGGTCCCTCTGGATGGATCCCTGCCCTCCAGCCTGGCTGCTGCACCACACAGCTTGGTGTGGGGAGCAAACTTGCTGAGGCTGCACTCAGTGCCTCTGTCCATGGCACCAACACAGATGTTGAACAGGATCGGTCCCTAAGGGACTCCACTTGTCACTAGTTTCCACTTGGACATGTCACTACATTTCTTCCCTTGGCCAAAGATACTTTTCCAGTAATGCTTTTCAGTTTCTCAGCTATTTTCCGGCTTGCTTCATCTTGCATTCCTCTCCACTTTGCCACCAAACGGTGGCTGGACCACAGCAAACGCAACCATGACAGACTCCAAAAGCTCTGCAAAGGGCCCCAAGGAGGGGAGAAGACGTCCCTGCATCTCAGCAGGTTGCTCACCTCTCTGGGCTGGATGGGACCTGCCAGTTTCTCCCCGAGGACAGCAGTGTAATAGGCCAAGTTCTGCGTCATCACCTCATCACTTGGGAAGAAGAGCAGGTAGGTTTTTGCACATTCCACGGCTTTCTCATAATTCCCATCTGCAAAGAGAAATGTGGCTGACGATGGGACACCCAAGAGCACCAGAGGCAGAGCAAACATGATCTAGAGGAGAAACAAGAGAAAGGCCTTGTTGTTTTCCAAAGGGTGCACCAAGTGCGTCAGATAGCCTGGAGCACAGGGAGCTGCTGCCACAAAGGCAAGATGCAGAGTCAGAAGCACTCTTATACCTCCAGAAACCACATCATCAGAAACCAGGGCCACTGCTTGGGTAGTTTCCTTGCTTGGAAAAGATCATGAAGCCTATTTTCAGGCAGCAAAACCCAACCATTTCCAGACTAGCATGTAATTTTCAGCCACTGGAGTGCCCTGACCCACTTTAATCTACAGGATTGCAGCTTTTCAATCTTCTCAGACTTTATTTTGTGTTTCTTTCCTCTTTTGGGATAAATTTGCAGAGAAAGAGTTTTTATTTTTCTAAGGAGGTGAATAAAAAATAAAATTTGGTACATTTGCAAGAGGTAGATGGTTGCCAGAAGAACAAACATCCTTCTCTAGGCTGTTATTTCATGTGGAAAGTGAAGCTGTCAAGGAAGAGAGCACCTAGAGTGACATGGAGGGTTCTCACAACCAGGAGCAGCAAGACTCATGTCAACATTTCAGGCTCTGTCAACCTCATGAGGTTCAGCAGGGTGAACTGAATAGTCCTTCTCCAGTACCACTAAAGACTGGGGAATGGATGGGTTTAGAGCAGCACTTGTGAAGAAGGATTCGGAGATACTGGTGGACAAAAGATTGAACATGAGCTGGCAATGTGCACTTGCAGCCAAAAAAGAAACTGTATCTTGGGCTGCATCACAAGGAGCATGGCTGGCAGGCCTCAGAGGTAATGCTCCTTCTCTGTTCCATGCTCATGGAATCCCATCTGGAACATGAGGTACACGGCATAAGAAAAGCATGGACTTCTTAAGAATGTGTCAAGAGGAAGGTAAAAAAATGGTCAGAGGCTTCAGGGAGACCTTACTGCAGTCTTCCAGTACTTAAACAGCACTTAAAAGAAAGACAGGGACAACTTGTACCAGGGTTTGCAGCAACAGGACAAGGGGCAATGCTTTTAAACTCTCTATAATGAAGGTAGTGAGACACTGGACCAGGTTGTCCAGAGAAGCTGTGGATGCCCTATCACTGGAAGTGTCCAAGGTCAGGCTGGACAGGGCTCTAAGCAATGTGATCTAGTGCAAGGTGTCACTGCACCTTGGGTTGGACTAGATGATCTCCAAAGGTCCCTTTCCAACCCAAACCATTCTCTAAGTCTGTTGAGTTCTGCCTGTCTGTACAGAGCATGCTGTTCATCACCGATGGCCAGTGGAGGATAGGGTAACAAGCTGCTTACTGTTGTAGTAGGCAAACTGCAAGTAGTTGAAGTGTGAGGGTAGGAAATCCTCCAAAGGCTTCTCCTGGCCAGGCTGCGAGGCCAGCTCCGTAACACAGCCCTGCTTGCAGCTCAGCACCTGCACGTAGTGATCTGGCGGAAAGAAAACCCAGGTCACTGCTTGTGGCCACCCAAAGGCTTGTGGCCAGGACCTTGATGGGTCTTCACTCCAACCTCCTGCTGACAGCAGGACTGTTGCCAGCTTTTCAGTGGCAGAAACCCTCAAGGGTGATGGCTGCCCACCTCTGTGTGAGCAGCGGTAGGGCTGTACTGCACTCGGAGACAGAATGGCCATCCTCCTTCCACCCTTTTGTCCTGGTGCCCCTCTGCTGGCCCGCTCATATTGCTTCATATCTCCTTGGAATCTGAAGATTCCTGGGCATTACCCCAGGGCTGGCAACAGGCAAACAGCTCCTGCCACTTACTAGCCATACTCCTCTAGATAAAGCCTAGGATAGATAGATTTGCCCTCTTTGGGGACCCAGCATTCCCTGGGGCCTTTGGGGACCTCTTTGAGGGCCACCACACCCCAAGATTGTCCCCTTCCCATGAGCAAGGACAGAGTATGCACGGCTCCCACCTGTGATGGCCTGGTAAAGGTCTGCATTGTACTCCAGGTAGTTGTAGCCCTCGTAGTCATAGGGCCCCTCGCAGAGCAGGCGGCACTCGGCATCTGCCACAAAGTACTCCTCCAGTGCCTTCTCCAGATGTAGAATGGCAGCAGCAGGCTGCTCCTCCGTGTAAAATCGGACACCCAGCTGAAACTCACTCTGTGGAGGAAGGAGGAGGGGTCTCAATGCCCCATTCCCTGTGACAGCACTCCTGGGGTGCCATGGGATGGGGATGGACCTCCTGCACTAAGGTGGCATCTCATGAGCTTGAGGATCCACAGCTGTGGTATGACCTCCCTAGGTCCAGCAGTGGAGGGATGTTTCGGGAAGGTTTGCCCAAGGAAGGTGAGGGTGTCTCACCATGTGGGGTTTGGCCTCCAGATCGGTGAAGTCCTCCTCACGGACGCCTGCCATGGCTTGGTAGTACTCCAGGTTTTGTCTCATCTCCTGGTGTCCAGGATTGGCCACGAAGAAGGTGTGTGCTGCTGATGCTGCCTTTGCCGGCCGGTTCATCTGGGCAGGATGAGGGGCAGGGAAGGGGTGAGACAGCGCCCACCCCACGGCACAGACCCTGCGGGATGTGGGGGGATCGCTGCTCCCGGAGTATCACAGCCGGGGGCTCCCGCAGCCAGGATGGGACAGTAACGGGGGCGGCTCCGGCGGGCTCCGACGTGGCACTGCAGCAGGGCGGGGGAGGCCAGGGGAACGACGGGCAGAACTCCGGGCTGCTGTCCAACATCCTCGTCGAGGAGGGCTGCCGGACCCCTCCTGGCTTTCAGGACCCTCGCTCCTACCGGGAACCTCCTGCACCGGGACTACCCCCGCCCAGGTCCCTCAGTCTCATCCTATGCCTCTCCACCCGACTCCCGAGATCCCTCCAGGCATCGCGCCCGCTGCCGACCCGCCCGCACCGGGACACCTCACGCCTTCCCTCCCCGGGATCGCTGCCGGTCCTGTCGCCCTCGGAGTGCACTCAGCCCCTTGCCCAACTCTGAGTGGCGTACCTTGAAATAGGCGACCTGGAGGTAGTTGTAAGGGCTGCGCTTACTGAACTCCCTGTCCAGCTCGTCGCCCAGCCGGTACCGGGAGGGCGCGGGGGGCCCGCAGCCCCGCAGGCAAGCGGCGCGCCGCAATAGCCCTCGGAAGAAGAGCAGGTCGCGGATCACCGATCCGGGATGGATCTCGATTCCCTTCGCCGATCCCGCCGTGGCGTTGGCGCAGTGCAAGCGGCACCGCACCAACCGGGAGCGCAGGGCCGCGCGGGCCCGCAGTGCCCGCTCCATCTGCAGCACCACAGCGGGCCAGTCGCCCCGGGAGTACGCCTCAGCGCCGGCGGCGAAGAGAGCGTCCGGGGACTGGGCCGGCAGCGGAAGGTCGGCCGGTCCCGGCTCCAGTGGCGTCGCCGCCCGCGCCAGCAATTGCAGTGCCGATGGCAGCAGAAGCAGCAGCGGCAACAGCCCCAGCCCCGCCATTGCCGAGCCTCCAGGCCGCGCACCGCAGCCCGCCCCCAGCCGCGCACCGCAGCCCGCCCCGGCCGCCGGCGGAAGGGGCGGGGCTCCGCGGCCGGTGATGGCGGCGCAGGGCGGTGCGCGGGGCGCCGCTTTGGGCCTGGCTCTGGTGGAGGGTAGCGCAGGCCGCGCCGCCCGCGTCGGGGACCCCGGCGACCTGGTGGCCCTGGCCCGGCAGGTTCAGCAGGTGAGGGCTGGGCCTCGGTGACAGGACGGCGGGGCGGGGCCGTGTGCGTGCCTGGGGTCCCGCTCCCTCCTAGCCGTCTCCACGGGCCTCCTAAGCCGGCCGTAGCCCTGGTGCTTCCCAGCACGTCCCGCTGCTCTCCGCGGTCCCCGGCGTCCTCCCAGCGTGGTCCGCAGTGCCTCCCACTGTCCCCTCCCAGTATGCTCCATTGCCTCCCAGTACTTGCAGTGCGAAGTGACCCATACAGTTCATACCCCCAGTACTGCCCGCGGTACTTTCCTGCCTCCCGCTGTGTCCCGCTGCCCGCCTGGACCCTCCCGGCACATCCCACTGAGCTCCATCCACCCTAGTGCGGCCTCCTGCCTCCTCTGTGTCGTGCTGTACTTAGTCGCCTTCTGTTTCCAGGAGTGTCCTACTGCCCACTCTCCCAGTCCATCCCACTACTTCCTGGCACATCGGTTTCATTTCAGTGATTCCCGCTCCACCCCAGGTCCTCCTGGATAGGTCCTGCACTTCCCAGTATGTTCTGCTTGTGCCTTCTGGTACGTGCTGCTGCCTCCCGGTACCGTCTGTGTGTCCCCTCTCTTCCCACTCCAGCTGAGTGCTTCCTGCCAGCCTATCCCACCACCTCCTGGTCCACCCTAGTGCCTCCCAATGTGTCCTCCCCGCTTCATTGCCACCCACCGCGTGCAGCCTACTTCCAGTGCCTGGTCCTTGCTCCAGGGCTGTCGTCCCAGTGTCCACGGCTCCGTGGCTGCCTCACAGCCGTGTGTGAGGCAGTTCCTGCACCACCCACAGCTCGGGGCTGCGACTGGTGCTTCTCCCGTGCATGCTTGGCATGGCAGAGTCCGAAGTGCCGCAGCTCTTGCCAGTCCTGCCCAGGCATTGATGTTCCTCGCAGGGGGACGAGTTCATCCGCGCTAACGCCTGCAGCAAGCTGACTGTCATCGCCGAGCAGATCCGGTCCCTGCAGGAGCAGGCACGGAAGGTGAGGATGTCTGTGGCCTTGACCTTAGAATAACAGAGTTACCAATTGGTCTTGGGGGCAAGGCACCTTTAAAATGCACTCCAACTCCCTGCAGTTAGCAGGGACATCTGCAACTAGAGCAGGTTGCTCAGAGCCCCAAATGACCTCACCTGTAATGGTTCCAGGGATGGGGCATCTCCCACTTCTCTGAGCGACCTGGGCCAGGGTCTTGCCACATTTATTCCTTCTCTCCAGTTTGAATCCCCGTCTTTGAGTTCAGACCATCAGTCCTTGTCCTGTCACAACACGCTCTGCTCAAAAGTCTGTCTCCAGCTTTCCGCTTGGCCCCTTTAGGCACTGAAAGGGTGTTCCTGGAGCCTTCTCCTCCAGGCTGAACAAGCCCAACTCTCTCAGACTGGCCTCACAGCAGAGGGCTTCCACCAACCCTGCCAGCACTTCTGTGGCTGTGCCAGTTCCTGTCCATCTTTTCACCTCCCAGCTCCCCAAGTCTTTCTCCACAGGGCTGCTCTCCAGCCTTTATTCCCAGCCTGGATTGATACCGAGGTTTCCCTGGTGCTGGTGCAAGACATTGCACTTGGCCTTGCTGAACCCCCTGAGGTTCACCTGGGCCTGCTTCCCAAACTTGTCCAGATCCATCTGGATGGATTATGTCCCTTA
Source organism: Pogoniulus pusillus (assembly GCF_015220805.1). Classification (NCBI taxonomy): domain Eukaryota; kingdom Metazoa; phylum Chordata; class Aves; order Piciformes; family Lybiidae; genus Pogoniulus; species Pogoniulus pusillus. The sequence goes on from NC_087299.1 coordinate 106,482, forward strand.
AGTGTGTCAACCACACCACTCAGCTTGGTGTAATCTGCGTACTTGCTGCAGATGCACTCAGTTCCACTGTTTGTCTTGCTGATGAAGCAACTGAACACCACTGGTCTTGAGGGTCACAGATACCCATCTGGCTATCAAGCCATAAGGCACTACACTCTGCATGTGACCATGCAGCCAATTCCTTACCCATATCTCTCATTTAGAGAGAAGGATATGGTGGGCAATGGTGTCACAAGTCTGATTGTGAACTGAGGCAGATGAGCATGTTCCTTAACTGGCAGAGCTTTGGCAAGAGCTGGAGCCTGGATATGACTGATGGCCAGGAGATGAGAAGGTTCAATGGAAAATAGGAGTTTATTGTTTGGTATTGTCTGAGGACAGGGGGGTTTGGTTTTGAGGACTTTCCTGAGTCCTTGGTATCTCAGGAAGACATCTGTTAAGGGGAGGAGCAAGGGTGTCTCAGGTGTCAGGAATAGAGAGGTGGCTCTGCTTTTGGGAGAGGTGACACCTGTCACTGCAGGCTGTGCTGTGCTCCTGGGAGAACTTGGTGCACTGGGGTGACAGTGTGGCTCTGAGCCCCTGGGAGGGGTGAGCAGTTGTCTCATGGTGGGCTTGGCTTTCCAGTTTGTCCTGGATCCTTTGATGGAACAGGTGGCCCTGGCAACAAGCCCAGCAGAGCTTGGCTGTCCTCTTCAACTCAACCTTCACCCTTGGGGGTGAAATCTCAGAGCCAGAGTGAGAAAGGATCTGCCAGTCACTGCCACTGGCCTGCTGCCATCAAGGCCATTATGTCATGGAATCATTAACTGGTGGAGATGGAGCTGGGGAGCAGTCAGCTGGTGGACCTGAGGAGAAGAATTCCCCTTTGTTTGCTGCTGTCTTCCCTCAGGGACCACAGCAGGGAAGCCCTCAGGGTCTGCAGGTGCATATGGAGATGAACTGGGGGCTGTGGTGATGAAGTCCTTGATAGGAGTGCAGGCAGTCTAAAGTCCGGGTGACAGGAAACTTGGAGAGAACCTCTGTCTCCTTGGAAGCATTTCCTTTCTGGGAAAAGACTTGCCCTGGGGAGGACAAGGCCATGCGAGCAGCAAGTCAAGCAATGTCTCTTGAGCTCCTGAGAGGCAACAGTGTGTTCTTGTATTTCAAATGTGGAAATGTTACATTTGGTTTTGTAGGTTTTGGATGAAGCCAGCAGAGATGCTGATCTGCACCACGTGGCCTGCAACCTTGTGAAGAAGCCAGGAAACATTTATTACATGTACAGGCGGGAGAGTGGCCAGCGATACTTCTCCATCTTGTCTCCTAAGGTGTGTGGTTACAGCTCCCAGGGAAGCAGAGAAGGGAAAAAAACACATTTATAGAATTGCAGAATCAGTCAGGGTTGGAAGGGACCACAAGGATCAGCCAGATCCAACCCCCCTGCCATGGACAGGGACACCTTACCCTAGATCAGGCTGGCCACAGCCTCATCCAGCCTGGCCTTAAACACCTCCAGGGATGGGGCCTCAACCATCTCCCTGGTGTTGTGGGGGCAGGGAATTAATGTGGCCGAGTCAGGAATTTATATAAAAATAGAGTTATTTTATTTTCCCCAAACCCACCCCAAAGCTAGATACAGAAATTCATTTAGTTTTAATTAGCAGATTCAGTTAGGTTGAGAAGATCTACAAGGATGCCATAGGTAATCTGACTGTTCTGGAAGTCAGAAGTTGGAAAAGGCTGAGCTATTAAATGATAGCATTGCCCATTAATGATAAAGCTGAGCCAGAGTTACTCACAGGTGAGTGGGGCTGGCTGAAAGGAAGGGTGGTCCAGCTGCTTGTCCCCTCGCTCTCTGTCAGAGGCCTCTGAGGGTTGTTAAGGCCTATTGAGCCTGCATAATGGGTGATAATAGTGGGAAGCCTCCTTTGGAGCAGAGTGCCAGGGGCTCCTGCTGCAGAGTCTATCCAGGCAGGGGGGGAGAATTCTCAGGCAGGCAGGAATGCTCAGGCAGGGGAGAACTTTAAGGCAGGAACCTCAAGGCAGGAAGTCCCCCAATATTTATACCCTCCCTAGACAAAGAGCAGAGTTACCACTGCCTAGGCACAGAGACCACAGCCAATCCCAGCCCGATTCCAGCGTGGGCGCTGCACGGGCACCCCTCGTGCCTGAAGGGTCCCTTGCTCCCCCCCTTCAGCCTGCAGGGCAGGGGGGGAAACAGGTCTTTTTCGTACCTTTTCCTCTCCCATTCAAACCACAGAGGGGGAGGAATTTTAGGGGTATACAGGACTCCAAGACACCTGGGCAACCCATTCCAGGGCCTCACCACTCTCATGGTGCAGAACTTCCTCTTCACATCCAGTCTGAATCTCCGCACCTCCAGCTTTGCTCCATCCCCCCTAGTCCTGTCACTCCCTGATAGCCTAAAAAGTCCCTCCACAGCTTTTTTGTAGCCCCTGTCAGATACTGGAAGCCCACAAGAAGGTCACCTTGGAGCCTTCTCTTCTCCAGACTGCACAGCCCTAACTCTTTCAGTCTGTGCTCACAGCAGAGCTGCTGCAGCCCTCTGAGCATCCTTGTGGCCCTTCTCTGGACACATTCCACATGTCCCTCTTGTAACAGAGGCTCCAGAACTGGTGCTTGGACACTTCTGAATCTCAGACAATAGTACCAGCTTGACAGGGGCGCTTGGCTCTTTTTCAGTTGTTGTTGGTCCTCAGTCTGAGTTACTCTGCTGATGTGAGAGAGATATTATGAAGTTCTCAGCTCTTGGTGGATGGTAGGCAAGAAGACCTTTGGTGCCTGGACCTGAATTCTGCCTTTCAATCCCTGCAGTTCTTTCCCTGAAGAACTGCAAATGTACTCTAATCCTTGCCTGTCTGGCGTGGCTGTCTGGCAGGATGGTCTCCTCCTGTGCCTCAGCTCAGGGAGTGAGTTTGTCTGCAGCTTGGTAAGAGTGCTCTTGGAGGTATTCTCCTTCCAGGCCACCCATTTTCTGACAATGCAGGGCGAGGACTTCAGAGCAAAGCACATAGAGGAGCCCCTCAGTTCAAGAAGGACCTCAGAGGACTGCCCGAAAGAGTCCAGCACAGAGCCACCAAGCTGCTGCAGACAGTAGAACGTCTCCCTGTGAGGACAGGCCAAAGGAGCTGGGGCTTGGAGCAGAGGAGCCTGAAGGCTGCCCACATTGCTGGTGATAAGGATGTGCAGCATAGAGCCAGGCTCTGCTCAGGGGTGTCCAAGGACAAAGACAAGGGACACTGGGGGCAAGCTGAAGCAGAGGAGGTGCCACAGGAACAGAAAGGAAAAGTTTGTAAGGGTGCTGGAGACCTGGAGCAGGCTGCCCAGAAGGGCTGTGAAGTCTTCTTCTCTGGAGACTTTCCAAACCCATCTGGATATGTTCCTATGTGACCTGCTCTGGCAGGGGGTTGGACTCAATCTTTCGAGGTCCCTTCCAAACCCTATCATTCTGTGATTCTGTGAGCTCTCTGCAGATCAGGGAGATCTTGTGTCCTCAAGGCTCCCTGCTTCAACAGAACCTACCAAGGTCAGACTGTGACCAGGTCTTAGAAGCAGGGTCTTTGAGTCAATTTTTAGGCTAGAAAATGGGATGGCCATGTAGCTGAAACTGCTTCAAAGGTGCTGGGGCCAAAGGGCAGCACAGCTTAGCCCTGAGGGAGGCTGAGAAGTGATGTGAATCTCTCCTTTCTCCTCCAGGAATGGGGTACCAGTCCTCATGAATTTCTTGGTGCCTATAAGCTCCAGCATGATATGTCCTGGACTCCATTTGAGGACATCGAGAGACGAGACGCTGAAATCAACACCTTGGACAAGTTGCTGAGCCAGCAGGCAGCACTGCCCCCGTGTATGGAGCCCAACTTCCAGGGCCTGACCCAGTGACATGAGTGACCACATGGGGACCTCCAGAGCAGAGTCCCTATGTGAGCAGGAACAGTGCCTACATGCTGCTAAGGGCAAGGCAAGGAAGGAGACCAAGAAAACAAAATGCTGATGCCACCAGTACTTGCTCTGTGCTTTAGTGAGACCAATTCTGCAGTCTGGATTTTCTAGGGGGTTTGAGTAATTTATTTCTTTGACTAAAGCAAAGCTGGAACAAGAGTCAGATAATAGCAGGTGAAGTCAAATCCAGGAGAGCTTGGGGCAAAAATGCTTGAGGCAGATGCAATAATGCTATAAAATATGTCCTGGTTCTGGTGAATCTCTTTGCGGCTTCCTGTGGCAGATGATGATTTCAGAGCTGGATTTTGCTCCTCATTAAAATGTCAATATTTAGGAAGCTCTGTGGCCTGGCAAGAGCGGTCAAAGCCCCACACAGAAAGGTCTGTTGTGGCCTAGGTCTGTTGATCTGTGTCCCAGCTGGCCTGAATCTTTGAGTCAAGCACACGTGACCTGGAGCTCTTTTCTCTGGGCAAAGTGTCCTCAAAAGTACCAGGCAGATCTCAGGTGCTCGTCAAAACTTCCACATTTCACAGTCCTTGTGCAGTCGCCTTGGCTTTGAGTGCTGCCAGGATGAGACAGGAAGGTGCAGGTGCCAAATGCCTCTGTGCCAGAGCAGCAGAGAGAATAAATCAGTTTTGGCCTCAGGTGTAACTCTGAGTCAGCCCCTGTGTCCCTGGCTGCATGGCAAGCATCCCTTTGGTTTTACCAGGGCGACTTGGTGGCGTATGGGGATGGATGTCTCCAGCCTCACATTTTTGACCAAGAGCTGGGGAGAGGGAAATATCAAAGCTGTTGAGGAGATGTCTTCCCTCTGCCCAGCTGCACAGGGCTCCTCCAGGAGATCACCTGCTCCTCCATGAGGAACTGAGTTGGGACTGTGCTGATGGAGGTGTCCAGGCTGGATCCTGGCCTGTAATGTCAAGTCTGGTCATATTCTGCTTGTTCACCCCCCCAAGATGGCCTTACCTGCTGCTGCAGGCATTGCAGATGCACACTGGCCATAGCCTTCTCCACCGGCAATGTACAAAGGTTGAGGACCATTTGTGCAAGGGGAATTGTAACGGCAGGGTCTGCACCCACCAGTGGTGGAGGAAGTGCTTCTTAGTAGAGCTCAGCTGCAAGTGTACTGGTGGTTGGGCTTTACCAAGGAGCACCACCTCCTAGGCTCTCTTGACTTCCAAGGTGGTAGTGGAAGAGTGGTGTCTTCTGTTCCCCATGGCACAGTCTTGTATGCAGCAGCTACTCACCTTCCTGGGACCTTGCTGGTTCCAGGCAGTCACTCAGACCTTCCCAGGTGTTATTCTTGTTCCATCTCTCTTGACTTCCTCTGCTAAGGAAGACACCTCTGCCTTTAGCTCTGCTGGGTGACACAGTTCAGGGTGGTTCTGTGCATTGGAATAACAGCCTCAGAATAATCTCTTGAACTTCTCTAAACTTCCATGTGCTCCTTCTGGGACTGATTTGTTCATCTCGCATTGAGTCCCCAGAACTTTCTGTTCCTGGAGGAGTTTGGATCCCCCACTGGAATGTGCTGCAGCACCATCTTCTCCCAGGTCCCTCTCTAGCCATGGCTCTCCATCTCAATGTCTGAATCTACTGCTTTAGGTGAGGTGCTGCAGTGGCTGCCAATGAGAGAGAACCTCTCTGAATTCCCAAGAGACCCTTGGGGACCAGCACTGGGCCTCGCCATTGATGCAGTTTGCTCCCCATTCAGCAGGGCACAGCCTCTCTTGAGACCTCTGATCTCTCTCTACCATGTGGAACACTCTTGCAGATGCCTTTAAAGATGCTCGAGATGGTTGGCAGCACTGATTCCATGTAGGAAAAGTCCTTCTCTGCTTGGATCACAGAAGGATGGGAGGCTTGAGATGGCTCCCCAGCAGCTCAGGAGATTTTTGTCTCAGATTTTCTTTTCTCAATTCTTCCAGGTGCAATAGCTCATCACAAACAGTCTGGTTTAGCCTCTAAGTTGGCAGAAACCTCCTCCTTAGAGCCAACATGGAACATTCCAGTCACCCTTTCCCAGCTCATCCTCCCTCACTTGGAGCACAAGGGCAGGTTAAAAGCAATGTATTATTATTAGTAGATCTCAGTACAATTAATTCCTTATCAAGTCACAAGTGTCTAATTTTGATGTTTTTTTCACTGCTTGTTTCATCACCCCAGGTCTCATTTTACTGCATGTTATTAACTGCTACCTTGGAAGGGAGAAAGTTAATTACTGCATGAGCTTTGCTGTGGTGCTAATTCTAGCAACACGGGAGATCTTCATATGTTGATTTATGCTCCTCTGGGAAGAGGAGATTCCCACCCTAGTTCTTGTCATTAAAATCTGTGCAATGCCATGTGCAAGAGGAGCAAGGGGATGCCTGCAGCCCTCAGCAGCTGGCACACTCATGTGCGCTGGTGGGATCTCACCTGCTTTCTTGCATCTCCAACGCCCTCTGACTCTCCACTCCCTGTAGCTCCCTGGTGTCCTGCAGTTCTCTTGTGTGCTGGCAAGTCTTGTTCTTGGATTTGCCCTAAAAGAGCAAAACTACCACTGCTGTAGCTTTGTCTGAAAACACACAGAAGGTGTGAAGAGGCCATGGAGATGGTGGGAACTGAATACATGGCTGCTGAATGGTCCCACTGTGGATCAGAATGATGATGCTGGAAAGAAGGAGCTGTCCCTCTAGAACAGCTTGCCCAGCATTGCCACCTCAGCTGGTTTCTGAGATAATTAAGCTCAAAAAGCTGAGGCATTGTCAGAAGGTGCTGCTGTGGAGCTGAGCATCCTGTGGAAAATGGGAAAGGATGGAGCTGGTGGAGATGAGATGAGCTAGAGCTTCCTGCAATGCTTGCAGTGAGGACCAGCTCAGTGAGGAAATAGTGCTCAGTACCAGATTTCTTGAGTCCTTCCAGGTTCATGATCAAGCCTTTCACTTAGGTGAGCATGCGCCCTCTGCATGGAGAAACAACCATGTGGGTAGGAAGTGACCAAGGCAGAACCAGAGGCTGCAGGCTTGTGGATGTGGTTCCAGCTGCAGGATGTAGTGCATTGCCCAGGTAAGGACGTTAAAAATCAGCCATCACCTGTGACACTTTGTTTCCATCCATGGTTTCATCTGGGAGGTGAATTTTGAAGCTACTCTTCTGCCTATGGTGTTCTATGGGTGTTTGGAGCAGCAGTGTACATGATCTGAAGGCAGTAGGCTTCTCCCAAATCCCCAGGGATGGACAATCTTTGCAGGACAAGGCAGATGGGCCTCTGACACTTGCTAGCATTGAGCAGAGCAGGTTTTGCTGCTGGGTAAGCCAAGGCTTGACGAAAAGTGCTGGCAGAAAGGTGCTGTGGTGTTCTTGATGTCCGATCTTGGCTACTGCCCAGAGCTGACACTTTGCTGATTCCCAGGACTGTGGCCCCCAGACTGGCAGCTCCTCCTGAATTCTAACAACCAAATTACACTAAACAAGTTTGCTGTTTCAGGCCAGATTTTGGTTCCTGCTTTTTGACAGGTTTCCTTTTTTGTGTTTTTGATCCCGAAGGGTATTTTTCATTTTAGCTGGGCAGTTTAAGGGGATTTGGTTCTAACAAACCATGTACTGTAACGCTGTCTCCGAGTCAGGAGGTTTATCTCCACAAAAGGCGTTAGGGCTCTCTGGTGCTTTTTGTTTCAGCTTCAAGCAGGAAAAAAAAAAGACCAAAAACTGGAGGGAATTTGCGAATGGTGATAGAGGGTCGCATCCCGTGCGTTCTTGCAGCCTCGACCTGCAGGCACATGGGTGCAGGTGCAGGTGCGGGGTCCCGCAGAGCGCGGGGGGTGAGCGCGGAGGACGGCCCAGGGCGGCTCTTTCCGCAGGCAGCCGTGCCGCAAGCTCCGCAGCGCCCCCTGCCGGCCGCATCCCCCCTCTCCCCGCCCTCTCCTACCGGCCACCGCCCCGTCCGGCGTCCCTTGCGTGGTGACGTCACGAGCGTCGTGCCCCTGTGCCTGAGCCGAGGAGACCCCGCAGCGAGCTGCCAACGCCCGGCGGATACTCTGAGGTGAGCTGTTGCTCTGTACCGAGACCGGCACTGCCGCGACCCCCGCCTCCTCCTGTGCCTTCGCTCCGACCCCTCTCAGCATCGCCGGTCGGTGTCCCCGCCGCGCGGGAAGCGCCCTCCTGGGCACGAGGGGTGTGTACGGGGCCTCCCCGGGCAGCCGCCGGTGGGGGGGAGGGCCTTCCCAGGGCCGCGGGCGGGGGGTGCGGGCTCGGCGGAGCCCTCCCTGTGCCTGTTGTTGGGGGGCTCGGTATCTGCGGGATCAGACTCCTCGGGGAAGGCGGTGGCGGGCCGCTGCCTCCTCCTCCCCTCCCCCGCTTCCTGGCGCGGCGGGCGGGCTCCCGACCCTCGGCGCGGGGAAGGGACGGCAGGAAGCTCTCCTGAGGCGTCAGCCGGGGCCTGGCGACGACTGCCCTGCCCGTGTCTCGGTTGCTCGGGGGGCTGTGGGAAGAAGCCTCGGGGGTCGGCTTGAGCGGGGCAGGGTAGGGGGGGCTCCTGCGGATGAAGCTCGCTGGCCTCTTTCAGGCGAGCAGCGCCGGCCACCGTAGTAGATCTGAGCCGCAGTGAGAGTATGGATGTTCTTAACGGCCCAGCTTAAGCTGTGTGCACTGCAAAAGGCGGTTCCTGCGTTAAAGAGTTGGGAGGCACTTAGTGGCTTTTGCGCGCTTAGGTGTGAGGTTGGTAGCTTACCCGTGAAGTATCATATAGTACTGGTGGTGTCCCTGGTTTTGGCTAGAGTACGAGCCGGTGCAGCTTCGAGGGTTGATGTTGCCATATATTTCTCCTTTGAGGTCTTAGCAGGATGTGCATTCTACAGCAGTACCTCACCTGGCTGTGCTTTTAAGATTTGTTCCAGTGCCCTGGACTTGTGTAGTACTTTTACCCATATGCGAGTAGAACTGGTAGCTGGTGGCAACAGTGGGAACCACTGGTGCAGCTGTGTAGCTGTGAAGATAACAACCGGTGTTGTGAAACCTGTGCTTAATGAAGAATTGCAAAATGGCTAGAATTCTGGTTGCCCGCTCTATGTGGATACCTCAGCTGGTGGAGCCTGAGCAGCTTTGCTATCCTCATTTGACAAAAGCTTGAGGAGGCCATGTTAGATGGCAAATGGGTAGTCAGAAGTAGTTTGGTCTGGCTATCTGTGATTGTCTTTGTCTCATGTCCATCTGTGTTTCTCCTCTCCTAGCAAAGGAGGTGCTAGCTATCTGTATTCAAAGTGTTAAATCCCAGTGCTTCAAATGTCCTGTTTTTGCAAGAGTATTCAAAGTCTGGATCAAGCTTCTCCTTTTCCTAATTGCAAGGATTCAGTAAAGAACTTAAAGCTTCTCTCTTTCAGTTAGTAAAAGGATCTTCTGCAGACCCAGCTTCAGATAGAAAGTGTTTGTATTCAGCTAGTTATGTGTGGGAAATGTTCTGCTTTGTAAACTGTTCCTTCTTGTTAGTTGGGTTATGAGGAAGGCAAGATAGGCAAATGTATGTTTAAAATAAGTCTTAGGGATGCATGTAAGACCTGATTCTGTGTGTTGCTGGCTGCAGAAGTGACTGTGTGTTTGAACTGTTCACTTGTATGCTTTGGTCGCATGAGGAAAAGGGGTTTAAAATCTCAGCAAGGAATTAAAGAAACACTATGATGCAAGATAAAGCATGTTTGCAGTTTGCTTATGTGTTCTAGCAGAAATTGTAATCATTAGGTTTGCATACTTTGAACTTGGTTGTTCATGACCTGCAACTGATGCTCTTAATTCATTATCTGCTCTGCTTTGGGATGAGTTGTTTGCCTGAAACTGATGGCTATTCAGGGAAGTTCCTCATGTTTTCACTCTTTAATACTCTGGAAGTTCTAGAGTGTCTGAAATGGAAACTAGATCTTCTGCTAAAAGAACAATAGTAAACAGAAATGGAGCCCATCAGAAGCTCATAGGGATTTGCCTGATGAGCATTCAGCTCCACTTCCTTTACTGTAAAGCTGATCCTGACATAAAAGCTCCTTCTGAATCAAATGTAGTGGTAGTACCAAAACTCGTTTTCAAGTCTTATGAGGATAGACAGACAGGTATCTTAATTGAAATATTTTTTGACAGCTGTCTTCTACCCTATGAGCTTTAAAGTGAGTGCATTTGGGTCCCAACCCTGCTTCTGGCTTCCAAGAGCTTGTCCAAGACATGCTGTAGATAGCAGCACATATGCCACACCTCAACAGCAGCAGAGGCTAAGCTCACAGCTTCTATGTTGTCTTGTGTGTCCTAGCCCTTGCTTTCCTCTGCATGCCTCCTGTGGTTAGCTGAGCTTCCATGCTATCATTGGACTTAGTCTTATGAATTGCAGTGATCTGAGCTTGTGGAGTAACCGCCTGGAAGGAGGAATTATAGGAAGATGGAGTTAGCTTCATTCTTGAGGTTCTTCTTTTCTAGAGAAAAGAACTGCATTTGGTGTTGTAGAGAATGAAGGTGGTGTCAAATTAAATGGAGGTGGAATTGGTTTCTAGTACTCCAGGTACCAAGCAGCTCTCTGACCACATAGGTTACTGTAGACTTCTGCCTTGGCTTGACTTTGTTATGCTGAATGCAAATGATAAACCCCTCTTTTTAGTATTTAATGTGTGACAAATAAACTAACTTCCTGACTAGATAAGCTTTTTATGCTGAGCTTAAAAGAGGTCTACCCTCACCTCTTCTCTTTCAAATTAGCCATCCCCAGCTTCTTCAATTGCTTCTTACAAGATTTATTCTCCAGGCCCTTCACAGCTTCCTTTCCCTCCTTTTTGGACTCACTCCAGCACCTCCACATCTCTCTTGTAATGAGGTGCCCAAAACTGAACACAGCACTTGAGGTGTGGCCTCACCAGAGCAGAGTACAAGGGGACAGTAACCTTCCTGCTCCTGCTGGACACAGCATTTCTTACACAAGCCAAGATGCCATTGGCCTTCATTGCCACCTGGACACTGTTTGCTCATATTCAGTTGCTTGTCCATTACAACCCTCTGGTCCCTCTCTGCCAGCAGCTCTCCAGCCACACTTCTCTAAGCCTGTAATGTTGCTTGGGGTTGCTGTGGCTCAAGTGCAGGACCTGGCATTTGACCTTGTAGAAGCTTGTGCCATTAACGTTGGCCCATGGCTCCAATCTTTCCAAGTTCCTCTGTAGAGCCTCCCTACACTCATGGTAATCAACACTGCCATCTAATTTGGTGTCATCTGTGATCTTAATTCATGATCTTCCCATCAAATTTCAGATAATTATTTCAATTTTAAAGAATTTTACAACTTCAAAATACTGTTTGGCCTGTTCCCGGTAGAGCAGCTGTCCTGTCCTTGGTGTATTGACTCTTCTGAACAAGTGACATTTTATAAACAGAAAACACAGAGTTAGTTTTGCAAAAGCTTTTAGAAGCCATTCTGTTTTAAGCATTTGTACTGGTTATTCCAGCATTGCTTATGGATAATGTGGTAGAATTCCTTTCAGGAGAGTTGATCTGAGCACTGTTCTCCTGTCCAGTGGAAAAGCCAACCCAAAGCTTTATTCAAAAAGTAATGTGGGGTGTTCTGCTGAGCCTTCTGCCTGGAGGGATTGTGCACATGTGAGCTCACCTGTGCTGAGAGCTCTGTGCCTAGGATCAAGTGGCCTGCTATGGGTGTATATTTTCTAAGTGGAGACCAAACTATGTCAAGGTGAAGCTTTTTATCAAGCTAATAGAGCAAAGTTTAAACTGCAGAGTAAAGAGGGACCAGTCAAGGCCCAGAGGCAGCCTGCTGGGTATGACTGGAGTGGCTTGTTGTCAGCTTATGCCCAGCTAGCTAAGGCTGCCAGAATTGTCTTGGTTTGTAACAAGGTGGGTTGAATTGCCCGTCTCTTCTCAAGGCAAAAGATGGTTTTGGACAGTGATGAGCGTTCTGTTTTGGGGGGAACAGGGACAAAAATGCTCTTGCAGCTTTGAGTGTAAGACATTTGCTGCTTCACAAACTGGTGTGGCTGTTTAGGTTGGACTGGCGATGGGTGGTAAGCAGCTGCTGCCAAAGGGCTTGTGGGAAGGCTGGTGCTGGGCTTAGATTTTATGAGTGTGCTCTGGTTGTGGTCCACCTTGGTGCACTTGAGCAGTGGTCTCTAGTTGAGTGACTTTTAGTTCTTGACAAATGTTGCTGAGCTAAAAGCTTAGTTCCTCTCAGATGAATCCTCCTTTTCCATATCCTGCAGTGAGGGCTGTTACTTCTTCTTGAGCATCTTCTGTATTTACTGGGGAGAAGCTGCCAGTTGCCTGCTTGGCCACAGTCCTGGTGCTGTGGTTCTCTTGCCTTCTGCTGTGCCAGAGTGGGTGCTCCCAGCTACTCTGGTTTCTTGCACTGGTTAGGCTAGTGCTGGGCAACCTCTCCTGTCTAAGTCCTGGTGTTAGCAAGTTACTGTGTTAATTTTGACAGAAACATCAAGGTAGCTTGTTGTCTAAGAGAGGTTGCTTTTGCAGTATCTTTTTAACAGGGCTTTCTCTCTCTTGAGTCCTTACACAGTGTGTTAGTGCTTGTCCATGAACGTGCTGCATTCTCAAAGCACCCTTTGAGCTGTGTGCATGGAGCACCCACAACTGTGTGCATGCAGGGTTCTTATTATTGTGCAAAAATATGCCTCAAAATAGAGGAGCTTCTGCCACTGTGGGTTTACCACTGTTAAATGTAGTTGGCAGTGGGACTGCAGAGAGAGCAAGTGAGGCTGGTGCAGACTGGTTTGGAGGGATGTGCAGATGCGAGCAGGAGTACAGCTCCTGTTCTTAGATATTATCAGCCTAAGACTAGGCTAAGAAATACAGGATTTTCAAAATGTGGGATTAAAATACTAAACAAGATTTTGTTACATGGCAGAATAGAACAGCTTTCTGTAGAGTGTGAAAGTGAGGGTAATGATGTAAGATTAAAATGCCTGTGACAGAGAAGGGCTTGATGGAAGCCCGCACGCTTGCCAGTGTTTTATCTGGGGCAGGCTTTCCTAGTGCTGACAGCTGGTTTTGACCATGTAACCTTAACCAGAGTGAGAACAGAAGAGTTTACAGGTTTGTTTTTTTTCTGTTGGTGATAAAGTTAAGGTGGCTGCTTGGAGTTCTGCAGTGACACAGATCAGCAATGCCATTTGCCAGGGCAGGTGTGGCATGGATGGACCATGGTGTAACTGCTGAGGCAGCACAGAGCCCACTGAGCCATGCCCTGCCTGGCTAGCCTGCACTGAGGGCTTTCTTGGTTTGAATTCAGGACTAAAAGGGATGACGTGGCTTTCCTCTTCTGGCCTTTGAAGTTAGGGAACTTGAAAAGTTGGTAGTTTAGGTTCAGGCTCTTGAAATTCCCCCGCCCAGCTGTCTTTGTGTCTGATTTTGTGTTTGTCTCTGCTTTACCAGCACAATGTGAGGAGCTTTCATGGAGAGGTGCAAAGCAGCTCTCAGCTGCCACAGAAAAAAGTTGCATTGCCTGTAGAAAATACCAGCTGATCTCACAGTTGGGTTTTAAGGACAGATCTTGCTTCTTCCTTGGGAATTTTTAGTAACTTGTCCAGAAATGAATTCTTCAGAGTTACAGAGGTTTTTGGATGCATGCAAGCTCTGTTGAGTGGCAGACTTAAGGATGATCCAAGATCCCAGGCATATACTTTATCTCAAACAAGGATTCCCATAATTCTGTGGGCTTCAAGAACCGGAACCAGCCTGAGAGCTCATTTAAGTCTGTGATAGTGCTAGTGCATCCACACTGGTGGTGGTGACCCTGTGTCCTGTCATTCAGCATGCTTCTTTGGCTGTCTCCTATCCCTGAAACTGTGGGAGTGAGCAGGTGCACAAGACAGAGCTTACCAGCCCTACCAGTGTGCTTTGGTGCTGGGAGTCTCTTCAGCTGCAGATGGAGACCTGCTGGCTGCGGATTAGGGTTTTGATTCAAATTCTTGTAGTTGTCTTGACACCAGCTTGTAGCACAACTGAGCTTCCTTGACTGGGTGTTTCATAACTAGAGACCAAACAGCAATGCTGTTTTGTGGAGATAGTTCTCCGTTCAAATTCTGATATATTTAAGGGATTGTCTGACTTAGACAATCGTAGAATTGTCTGTATTGGAAAAAAAGTAAGATGGAGTCCGACCTTCAACCCAGCACCACAATGGTCACTAAATTGTGTCCTCAAGTGCCGCATCCACACATTTCTTGAACACCTGGACTGCCAGCTCCAATCTCTGACCACTCTCACAGCAAAGAAATTGTTTCTAATCTCCTACCTAAATCTCCCCTGGCACAATTTCAGGCCATTTCCTCTCATTCTATCACCTGATATTTCTTAGTGACAGTTAAAAAAAAAAAACCTTAATAGGAAGGATATCTCTTTAAAGATCCATACCTGATGTTTCTTCAGTTCATTCTTTCACTGTTTGCCTTGTTATAAAGGAGTGCAACTCCTGCAGTGATGTGTAATTCAACAGCCTCTATAAGCTCTGTATAAAAAAAAATGTTCCCAGGCCTTCAGCTCAGCTTTGAAGCTTTGGGAGTAAACACATTTGTGTGCCTGCAGCAGCCTGAGCTGTGGCGAGGAAAGATAGGTGACCCTAGGTACCAGCTGCTTTACAGTGTATGCTTCTAAATTTAATTTCCTACAGTACTAGCATAGAAGTTACAGGTAGATTTAGTTCTGGAGTGACATCTCCATGAGAAAGATGGTTCTTAGCAGCCAGAAGGGTGGCTTTTGGCTAGGTTATGTCTGTAAAATGGCAGCTGTCCACCTGCAGAGGAGAATACTTGCCATGAGAGTACTGCTTTTGAAACTGGTCTTGCTTTCTGTGCCAGAGTCTTTTTGGAAATCAGCTCTTAATCAGACTTGGTTCTGCCTAGGTAAATCATACCCTAGGCTGTATTAAGAGGAGTATGGCTAGCTGAGCAAGAGAGGGGATTCTTCCTTTTTCTCTCCTGGCGAGACCCAACCTTGAATACTGCTTCCAGTTCTGGTGTCTCCAGCATAGGAAGGTCATAAAGCTGTTGGAGTGAATCCAGAGGAGGACATAAAGATGATCCAAGGGCTGGAGCAGCTGTGCTGCAAGGACAGGCTAGGGGAGCTGGGGTTGTTCAGCCTGGAGAACTCCCAGGCAACCTTGAAGCTGCCTGCCAGTATCTCAGGGAATCCTCCAGGAAGGCTGCAGGGGGACTTTTTCTGAGGGTGTCCAGAGACAAGACAAGGGGGAGTGGTTTGGAGCTGAGGGAGAGAGCAGGGATAGACTGGATCTTAGGGGAAAGTTTTTCAGTACGAAGGTGGTGAGACTCTGGAAAAGATTGCCCAAGGAGGTTATGAATGCCTCCTCCTTGGGCATGTTCAAGGTCAGGTTGGATAAGGCCTTGAATAGCTGAGTCTAGTTGAGAAGTGTCCTTACCCATGATGGGGAGGTTGAAGTAGATGATCTCTGAGCTCCCTTCCAACCTAAGCCACTCTAGGATTCTCAGATTCTGTTGCTGTTTTGTGTCATGGATTTATGACCATTACCAGTGTACCAAAAAGAGGCTCAAGATCTTTAAGGTTGACAGCCAAGCTCCTGTGGTCTCTTGGTTAGTGGTTTGTGATCATAGAACCAACCAGATTGGAAGAGACCTCCAAGATCACCCCGCCCTATCCAGTCAACCAGACCATGGCACTAAGCACCCCATCCAGTCTCGTCTTGAACACCTCCAGGGACGGTGACTCCACCACCTCTTTGGGCAGCTCATTCCAATGCCAATCACTCCCTCTGGGAAGAACTTCCTCCTAACATCCAGCCTATACCTCCCCTGGCACAACTTGAGACTATGTCCCCTTGTTCTGTTGCTGGTTGCCTCGGAGAAGAGCCTAACCTCACCTGGCTACAGCCTCCCTTCAGGGAGCTGCAGACAGCAATGAGCTCTGCCCTGAACTTCCTCTTCTGCAGGCTGCACACCCCCAGCTCCCTCAGCCTCTCCTCAAAGGGCTGTGATCCAGGCCCCTCCCAGCTTTGTTGCCCTCCTCTGGACACTTTCCAGCACCTCAACATATCTCTTGAATTGAAGAGCCCAGAACTGAACACAGCACTCAAGGGGTGGCCTGAGCAGTGCTGAGCACAGGAGCAGAAGAACCTCCCTTGTCCTGCTGGCCACACTGCTCCTGAGCCAGCCCAGGATGCCATTGGCTCTGCTGCCCACCTGGGCACACTGCTGCCTCATGTTTAGCTGCTATCTCCCAGCACCCCCAGGTCCTTTCTGCCTGGCTGCTCTCAGCCACTCTGTCCCCAGCCTGTAGTGCTGCTTGGGGTTGTTGTGGTCAAAATGTAGAACCCTGCACTTGGCCTTGTTAAATTTTATCCCATTGGCCTCTGCCCACCCATCCAGCCTGGCAAGGTCCCTCTGCATGGCACTCCTACCCTCCAGCAGATTGACCTGCTCCTAGCTTGGTGTCATCTGCAAACTTACTGATGCTGGACTCAATCCCCTGGTCCCTATCATTGATAAAGATATTGAACAGGACTGTGCCCAGCACTGATCCTTGAGGGACACCCCTAGTGGCTGCCAACTGGATCTTTGCAGAACGGTGCAGTGATCTTAGTGCTGAGGTGTTTGCTATGCCAGTGTGGTGATACTGGCATGCACTTAGATGCTTCCTCAGAAGTGCTGGTGGGCATCTGTGATGGGGAAACAGGAGAGCTTGGATCGTGGTAGCATCTCTGGTGCCCCTGACTTGGGAGACGTGGCACTTTGAAAAGCAAAACTTTTTTTTTAGGAGGGGTAGAGAAGGTGGCAGAGGACAAGTGCCTTGAAAAAGCAGAGCCTTGAACTGAATGTGATGAATCTGGGAACAAATGATCAAGTACAAACAAATGCAGTGTTTGGAAGTGGGGGATTTTTTCTTTTTCCTTTTTTTTCTTTTGTAATATAAGAAATCACAATAGTGTGGAAGAGTAGAAGTTAGCAGAGATAATGAGTCAGATCCTATGGAAGCTGTTACTTCTATCATAGTCTTCTGAGTGCTATGATCCCTCCCCAGGAGTGAGGCAAGCAACCTGCTTACTGTGAAATGACATTGCTTCGGTGGGGCAAAGGACTACTTCTTAGTCTTCAGAACTGGCTGCTTGTTTTCTTGCTATGTGAAGCAGGTTCTCAAGCAGAATTTGTGACAGGCTGGTTAAGCTTTGCCTCCTCAGTAAATGGTGTTTTCTGAAGAGCATCCTGAAATGGTTCTTGGTCATCAGCTGGTAGGCTGCCTTCAGCTGGTACCTGTGATGAAATGGCAGCAGTTTCAGTCCTGTCTGAAAGAGGAAGTCACAGTGCTGCTGAGGCTTGGCTGGAAACTGGTGCAGGATGTGCAGACAGATTTGACAGCTTGATTTTCTTTTGGTTAGGACAACCATTTTAACCTGAAAAGACTGCAGCACCTTAAAAACCAGAGCCATCTGAAACAGCTTGAAGGCTCACAGGTTCTGCTTCCACCTACATGTACAAGCAAGAGTGAAAGCAAGATCCTTCTGGTTTAGGAGGGAGCACAGGTTGTGTGCAGAAACCCACAAAATGTCACCTTATGCTTCATACTGGAACAAGCTGCCCAGAGAGATTGTGGAGCCTCTGGAGAATTTCAAAAACCTGTACTGGGTGACCTGACCTGTGTGATTCTGCTTTGGTACGGGGCTTGGACTCGATCTCCAGAGATCCCTTTCAACCCCTGACATTCCGTGTTGCAGCGATACAGATGCTAGAATATGTTGAAGCTCCTCTACATTCCAGGGAGACTGTAGGGCTCAGGAGCTCCCATGGTAACACCACCTTTGGTCTGTTTGCTGTTAAAATGAAAACCTTAGCTTTCACAAGAGGGGTTGTGGTCTTGTAGTGTTGGGGTTTTTGGACAGCATTTCATGCAGCCTGTGTTTGGTCATGGATTTCTGCAGTGTTTTGTGATCTCTTCATGCATGCACAGACCTGTGTGAAGAATCTACCCAGCATCCCTCCAGAGACTCCAGTTAACTCTTTGTTGCAGCACTTGCATCTCTGTTACTACTGGAGGCTGGAGGGAGACTTTTCCTGAGGGTGTCTAGAGGCAGGACAAGGGGAACGGTTTGAAGCTGAGGGAGACCAGGGTTAGGCTGGATCTGAGGTAAAAGTCCTTCAGTAGGAGGGTGCTGGAACTTGAAACAGGCTGCACAGAGAGGTTGTGGCTGCCTCCTTCCTGCAGGTGGTCAAGGCCAGGTTGGATGAGGCCTTGAGCAGATGAGTCTAGTTGAGAGATGTCCCTGTCCATGATAGGGAGACTGGAGCAGATGATCTGAGATCCCTTCCAACATGAGCCATTCTAGGATTCTGTGACTCTTAGGGATCAATCTTAAATGCAGATCACCTCTTTCACAAAGGTGGAGCTGAGCTTTAAAGCAACGTTCCGTGAACTGGTCCAGTTCTGTGTGCATTGGGGCCAGACAGAGGTTACTAGGTTTTGTAATCCATAGTTCTTCAGGATGCTGAGTTCTGTGAGATCTTGCTGGTGTGGTCAGGTACTGAACAGCTTTAAAGTAAATAAATATTATAATATCATCAGTTAACATGTACTTTACTGAAGCACTGAAGTATTTGATTACAATACAGAATGGTTTGAGAAGTTAAATCAGCTCATTGCTGTGCTTAGGTTTTTTATGAAGTCATTAGCTCTTGTTGAACAGAACTGAGTCCTGGTGACTTTAGATATTAGGAAGAAGTTCTTTACAATAAGGATGGCTGATCACTGGAATGAGTTGCTCAGCAAGGTGGTCAAGGCCCTGTCCCTGGAGGTATTCAAGATGAGACTTCACAGAGCTGTGGGCAACTCGATCTAGTTGAGGATGTCCCTGCTCGGGCTTGGGCTGGATGACGTTTGGAGATCCCTTCCAACCTGGCCGATTCTGTGATTCTGTGACTTGCATTACATTCCCAGTCTCTATCAGCTCTAGGAAAGTCAGTAAAATACTCTCATAAAGTCTCCAAGCAGTTCATCAGAGTCCAATTCTTCTCAAATTCTCAGCATGGAGTGGGCTTGACCAGATGTCTCCATATCCACTCACTGTGCTCAAGCTAGGATGACTTTGGTGCTTTCCAGTCTGTTTCAGTCCTCTCAGATGTTTGAAATTACTTGGAATGTTTTCCATTGGGTGTTTGTAGACTTCGGTTTAGTAGGCTGCTTTGGAGAGGGAATAAACCCAAACTTCTTCTAATTTGTTTTCCCCTCCCTTGGTATTTCACTCTGGGAACCAGTTATTCTGGAAGAGAGTGGTCCCTGTGGAAGAGTTGGTCCCAGGATGGTGCTTCTAAGCTCCCTGAAAATGAGCTTGTTGTCAGCTGTGTTCTGTGGATCTTTTAGAAGTGAAAAACATAAAGCTCAGATAAAATCTAGGAAGCCAAGTCAAATAATTTACTCCACAATTCCACTTTACTGCTGGTGAGACTTTGGAGGCCTATGGTTAAGACTGTAAATCTGTTTAACACTAAGGCTATCTTATTTCAGTACTGAGAGGTAAAATAGGTATCCATTAAAATAGGGTGAGAGCTAAAGGTGTGCTCAGATTGATTCTGGTTCTTTTAAAGATGTAATGCTCAAATGTGGGGTGGGATGGGGATTCAGCATCTGAGAGATGCAGTAGTCACTTGCTGCATAGAGAAGTTCTGGTGGGCTAACTCAGTGGTTTGATGGTAACTATTGTTAATTTCTTTTTGGAGCTAGACCTGTAGGGCCTTTCTAAGTCCTGTTGTGCAGTTCAGTTTCTATTTTACGTTCCAAAATGGAGCCTCAGGTTGTTTGTTTCCTCTGCCAGGAAGCTAAAAGGGCTGGTGGGAGAAGGTGCTGTGAGATTTGAGTTCAGAGCCTTTGCCTTGTACCCATGCTCTGCTGCCAGGTGGTGCATGTTGGAGTCAGTGATGTACACTGGAGGTGTCAGGGTGAGAAGCAGCAGTGCTTATGTAGGGAATGCTCTTTGACTGATGGCGTGCTCTACTCTGCAGGGTACCTCTGTAGATGGAGTTGGTGGCTCTGCAGGAATCAGAACTGACTGCATGGCAGCGATCTGCCTGCCAGGCACCTGTCTCCAGCCTGTGCTTTGCGCTGGAGTCTCTGGCCTCAGCCCCTGCCAGAGGACCACAGCTTCTGTCCCAGAGCCTCTGTGGGGACATGGCTGTGTCAAAGGGCAGGAAAAAGCTGGAGGTTTGCTGTCTGCTGATCATCTGATTTCTGACACCGTGCTCTCGTTGGGTTGATTGCTTGGTGCTCTCTGAAGGAATGAAGTCTAAAGACTGAAACTAAACACAGCCCTTTTTGTATTTTGCTTTGCTTTTACTAAAGCATTTGTGAGCTTTTCTTGTACAAGTGCATATCCAGAATGTAAAGATTGATAGCTAAGCATGGATTAGGTTTGCTGGAGTGAGCATAGAAGAGCTTTGGAGTCTGGATTTTCATCTGGTGCGCTTCCCAGAGTCTGGAAAGGCCGTCTCAAAGCAGGTGCACGACCTGCAAATGGACTAAACAAACAAACACAAATCATTGGGGCAGGAAGTAGAGGAGGAGATAGAGCAGGAAGGGAGAGGAGGAATTCAGAACTGAGGAGGAAGAGGTGTCTGCTCCAGAAAAGCAGGGTGGAAAGTGAGGTTGCATTTCTCTTGATGGTGGATGAGCTTCTCCTCTTGTGATAGCACTTGGGGTGAGCAAGGACAGCTGGGGCAGGGATTCTCTGAGCCTGGATGGGCAGTGGAGTGAATTCCAGCTGAAACTGGGAAACCCAATGTGGAGAGTTTTGTGCTTCATGTATTAACTCTGCGAGGAATTAATGAAGGCTGCTAGCTGTGCTGTGGGGTGACACAGCTAAGTGGCTGTGTCTGGGCACGTCCCAAGAGAAAAGGCAGGGAGGGTGACCTGCGGTGCGGATAAGGCTGGGAACTGATGAGACATGCTGGTAATTGAGGCTGACTTGAACTGCTGCCTGTTGATGTGTTTTTATTTAAAACCTTACTTAAGACTCAGCCCTTTCTACCTTTTGTTTTGAGCATGAAGCTTTTCTCAGTTTGTGCCTGAGCTGCTCTGCTCCCTCACCTGCTGGCTTTCTGGTGAGGTTTTTATTAGTTTTTTTATTCTAAAACATGTGCTCTTTGTGATCAGTGGCAGCAGGATGGCAAGGCAGGGCTGTGTGAGCACCTTCCCGATGGAGGCAATAGTGACTAACATCACTTCGATGCAAACAGCTGGGCACAGAAGCTGTCTTTTGGAATGGAAACAATTGCTTTGTCCTTCTGAGTAAATGTGTGTTTGTTTCAGGGCCAAATTGCAGAGCTTGTGGTGTTAATATTAGGTGGCTTTGCTGTGCTGATCATCCTCTGTGAAACTGAGATTTCTGGTAGAAATTGACAGATTCTTGTACCCTTGGTAATTGGTAATTCTGAAATGTGGCACAGAGCAGAGAACTGGTGACAAAGTCATTTGGCTCTGCAAATCCTCTGCCTCTGTATGTTGGAAAAAGATCTGTGACAATGCTATTGTGAGTGGGTGGTAAGCCACAGCATAGGATCATAGAATCACCAAGGCTGGATCATCGAGTCAAACCATAACCCAGCCACTATGGCAGCTAAACCGTGTCCTGAAGCACCACATCTACAGCTTCTCGAACCCCTCCAGAGATGGTGACTACTATTCCTCCCTGGGCAGCCTGTTGTGACCCCTCATTACTCTCTCACTAAAGAAGTTTTTCTCATGTCCATTCCAAACCTCCCCTGGCACAACTTCAACCTATTGCCTCTGGTCCTGTTGCTGGTTACCTGGGAGGAGAGACCAACTTCAGCCTCATGCCCACCTCCTTCCAGGGAGCTGTAGAGAGCAGTGAGTACACCCCTCAGCCTTCTCTTCTCCAGACTAAGCAACGCCATCTCCCTCAGGTGCTCCTCATATGATGCCCCCAGCCTTATTGCTCTTCCCTGGACACCTTCCAGCCCCTCAATGTCTCCTAACTTGTGGTGCCCAGAACTGAACTCAGTACTCAAGGTGTGGCCTCAGCAGGGCTGAGTGCAGGGGCACCATCACTTTCCTATTCCTGCTGGCCACAGTGGTTTTGATCCAGGCCAGCATGCCATTTGCCTTGTTGGCCACACTGCTGGCTCACGTTCAGCTGTCCATCAGCACCCCCAGATCCTTTCTCACTGGGCTGGTTTCCTGCCAGATGCTGGATGATGTCCTGCACTGAGGAGGACCTTTTGCTGTCATTTCCTAAAACAGGCTTGGTGTGCATCCTTCTCTGGCTTGTGGGAGCAGTGATGATTAGTGTCACTTTCCAACTGCTGCTGTTAGGAACTTGGTTCTTACCAAGTTATGTCTATTAGGAGCAGTGTTTGTTATCAGTGTAGCTGACTTGGAAACCGTTGAGCTTCATTGCTGCTTCTGAAAGGCTTATTCTGAGTTGGTAGCAATTGTCTTTCCTTGCACATGTGGCGCTGCAGTGTTCTGGGACCGTTTTGCAGTAGCCACGTGCATCAGGATGTTGCCATGGCTGGAGAGGAGCACAATTCCCTGGGGACCAGTGCCCTGAGCTCCTTGAAGCTCATCCAGTTCCAACCTGCTGCCCTGGGCAGAGACACCTCCCACTAGTCCAGGTTGCTCAGGGCCTAATCCAGCATGGCCATGAACACCTCTAGGGAAGGGGCATCCATGACCTCCTGGGCAACCTGTTCCAGTGTCTTCCCACCCTAACTGTCAAGAATTTCTTCCTTATTTCTAGTCTAAATCCACCCTGCTCTAGTTTAAATCCATTGTCCCTCATCCTGTCACTACAGGCCCTTATCAAAAGTCTCTCCAGCTCTTCTGTAGCCTTTTTGAAGTACTGGAAGGCTGCTCTGTGGTCCCTTTGGAGCCTCTTCTCCAAACGGAAGAGACTCCACTCCCTCAGGCTGTCCTCATAAGGAAGGTGCTTCAGCTCTAATAAATTTTGTGGCCTCCTCTGGACCATCTCCAACAGTTCCAAGTCCTCCTTATGCTGGAGGCTCCAGAACTGATTGCAGTGCTGCAGGTTGTGTCTCACCAGAGCAGAGGGGTAGAATCCCCTCTCTTGACCTGCTGGCCATATGTTTGGTGCAGCTCAGGACACAGTTGGCCTTCTAGGCTGCCAGTGACCATTGCTGGTTCATGTCCTTGCATTAAAAACAGTCTGAAACAGCCTAAGAATCTTTTTTGCCCACCTTTGAAGTAGTGAGGCAAAATTGCACTGTAGATTGGAGCAATTGAATTTCTGCAGTCCTATTTCCCAGGGCAGAAAAGCAACAGAGGCCTGGTGGTGTGTGGCAGTTGAGTGCAGTGGGAGTAGAGAGGGAGTTTTGTGTGTATGAATATGAACAGCTTCCTATGTGGTGTGCGATGGAGGGAACCCATCTACCAGCTCCCATAGGAACGGCAAAATGATGGGGTTGGATCACAGAATCATTAGGGGTTGGAAGGGACCTCCAGAGATCATCAAGCCCAACCCCTCTACCAGAGCAGCATCATCTGGGGCAGGACACACAGGAACACATCCAGGCAGGTTTTTGAAAGCCTCCAGAAAAGGAGACTTCACAACCTCTCTGGGCAGCCTGCTCCAGGGCTCCAGCACACTCACAGTACAGAAGTGCCTTATGTTGAGGTGGAACCTCCTGGGTTCCAGCCTGTGCCTATAGTTCCTTGCCCTGTCATTGGGCACCACGAAAACCAGCCTGGCACATTCATCTTGACACCCACTCCTCAGATCACAGAATCACAGAACCAGTCAGATTGGAAGAGACCTTCAAGATCATAGAGTCTAACCTATCACCCAGCATTATCTAATCAACTAAATCATGGCACTGAGTGCCCCATGAAGTCTCTTTTTAAATACTTCCTAACATCCAGCCTAAACCTGCCCTGGCGCAGCTTGAGGCTGTGTCCCCTCATTCTATCACTGGTTACCTGGAAGAAGAGACCAGCCCCACTTGGTTACAACCTCCTTTCAGGTAATTGTGGAGAGCAATGAGGTCCGCCCTGAGCTGCCTCCAGGCTGAACAACCCCAGCTTCCTCAGCCTATCCTCATAGGGCTGTGCTCCAGGCCCCTCACCAGCTTCTCTGGGCACGTTTGAGCATCTCAATGTCTTTCTTAAATTGAGGGGCAATGAAAATAGACATTGATCAGATCCTCTCTCAGCCTTCACTCTTCAAACTAAACAGCCCCAGGGCTCTCAGTATTTCTTCACAGCATAGAGTTCAAGTCCCATAGTCATCCTTGTAGCCTCCATTGGACTCCCTGCAGCAGATCCCTGTCTTTCTTGATCTGGAGTCCCAAACCTTGCTGTTAGTGGGCTGTGCTCCATGTGGAACTCCCCAGTGCCATGTGCTGCTGTGGAATGAGTATGTGAAAGATCTCAGTGTAACTCTCTCTTTCCTCTTCTAGGTCATTGTTGGCGCTGACGTTCTGGTAGGCTCCAGCTATGCAGACGATCAAGTGCGTGGTGGTGGGCGATGGTGCTGTGGGAAAAACCTGCCTACTCATCTCCTACACAACGAACAAGTTTCCCTCGGAGTACGTACCAACGGTGAGTGTGGCAGTAGCTCCCCTGCCTCTCTGGGGCAGCATGACTTCTGCTGCCAGTTAACCTTGATGGCATGCACACTTTGATGCTGTTCTGCTTTCCTCCTGGGAACTAAGTAAAACATCATGGAATAGGAATAATCAGTGCTTGGTGCACTGCTGCTTTGCTGTCTTTTGTGGTAGCTACTACTGGTAGGTTGCCTTTCCTGTGCCTGGTCAGTTCCTACTGCTCGACTCTGCAGAACCTGGCCTACTGCTTATTGGTGGCCTGCAGCTAGCTATGAACAGAGCTGTTTGCATTTGTTAGGACTGTGGAGTGGAGGGCCTTGCTGCAAGCTCCTGAGCAGGTGTACGAGTTACAGCAAGTACTTGGAGGACTGCCTCTTCAGCTTGCTGTCTCTCAGTGCTTGCCACATCTGTATGTTTAGGGATTCTGTGTTGCAGGAGTGCTCATTGACTGCAGTTCACATCTTCTGATGCCCAGTTTTTGTTTGAAACCCAAAGGTTGCATTGGGAGCTCTGGAGTGTGCTGGTAACCTCAGCTAAACATGAAAAACACCTTTGGGGTTAGGCTGTGCAGTCTCATTCATTTGTACTTGAAAATGTTGGCTCACTTTTTGTGTGTAGCCTTTGATTATTTTTGAGTAACCTGGAGTTTTACAGGCTCAGGTTTCTGAAATACTTGACACAACTAAAGATGAAACTGGGAGCAGTTTGCTGACTGCCTGGGAGGCCTGTGCATTATTCCTCTATCTGAATACTGCACATACAGCATCAGCACTCTGACACTGAGATTGCTTGGCTTTTCAGTGAGAAACATAGCTACTTGGAGGCTCATTTTGTTAGATTACTCTGTTATGGACCCTAAAAGCCAGACCTTCTACTCAGGTACCTCTTGAAAAGTTTGCCTAGGTACTAACAATCCAGGCTGGGTGCAGAGTGGGTGGAGAGTAGCTCTGAAGAAAGAGATTTGGGGATGTTGATTGCTGAGAAGCTCTTCAGGAGCCAGCAGTGCCCTAATGCAGCCCAGAAGGCAGTTATGTGCTGGGTTGCATCCAGAGTTGTTTGGGCAGCAGGGCAAGAGAGGGGATTCTGCCCCTTTGCTCTGTTGAGACCTTACCTCCAGTTCTGCTGTCCCCTGCAGCAGAAGGACACAAAATTGCTGGACTGAGTCCAGAGGAGGCCACAAAGATGATGCAAGGGCTGGAGCAGCTCTGCTGTGAGGACAGGCTAAGGTTGCTGGGGGTGTTCAGGCTGGAGAGAAAACTCCAGGGCAACCTTGGAGGTGCCTGTCAGTACCCAAAGAGATCCTGCAGGAAGGCTGCAGAGGGACTTTTCCTGAGGGTGTCCAGAGACAGGACAAGGGTGAATGGTTTGAAGCAGAGGGAGAGCAGAGTTAGACTGGATCTGAGGAAGAAGTTCTTCAGTTTGAGGGTGGTGAGATTCTGGAGTAGGCTGCTCAGGGAAGCTGTGGCTGCCAGCTTCCTGCAGATGTTCAAGGCCAGGTTGGATGAGGTCTTGAGCATCTGAGTCTAGTTGAGAGCTGTCCTTGCCCACGGTGGGGAGAATGGAGCAGATGAACTCTGAGGTCCCTTCCAACCCAAACATTCTTTGATTCTGTGATTCCAATCACATTTGGATCTGGAAATGTATTGCCAAGAGGTTGAGATGGGAGTCACTTGTCTTCTCTGCTGTCCTTCATGGCTCTTTCAGAATAGCTGCTCCTTGTTTATCATGTCTTTTCTTTGTGGAAAAGAAATTGCAGTGAACTTCATCGCCTTTCACAGGTGTTTGCTTTATAGCTCTCCAGAGATCTTCAGCTTTCCCAATTTGTTGAGAATGGGACAGAATTCCACAGGAGAAAAGCTTGGGTTTAGTTGTAGATCTGCAGCTGAAGATGGAAGGACTCCCAAACCTGGAAGTTTCCAGACTGGGTCCTGTAGCCATTGTTAGGAAATTTGAGGGCTGTGTTCAAGGCATGGAGGCTCCAGTTCAGCCGCTCTCGTGGATGTACTCTGTTATGGCCTGTAAGGGAGAAATTTGCTTTGAGTCTACTTTGCAGTTTTCCATTTTTTTGAGAATGTCCTGTGATGATCCAAGGAGAGCTGCACTCTGTGTTGAACCTGTTGAAGGCTGCTTGCCCTATTTCAGATATTCTTTGTGGTCAAGACAAAGTGAAAGTGGGCAGTGAGTTCAGGCAGTGAGTGTTTGCTTACAGCTTCCTAGTGAAATGACCATAAATGATGTTGAAAAATGTTGTAATCCTAAAATGTGTGTTTTGAAAGCTTGTGAGTTTGTTTGCTGGCCTGCAGATGGTGGTGCTGTCCATAAATCCCTGCTCACAAGTGCTGTGGAAAAGCTATTCAAGGGAAGTTACTGAGCCGTAAAGTGTGCTGTAAGTGTGCTAAGGCTGAAGCCAGGCGTCTTCTAAAGCTGTCTTACGTTTCTGGAATAGAATGGCTCCAGCTGGAAAGGACCTTGATCATCCAAGCCCTGTGCCATGGGCAGATACACCTCTCACTAGTCCAGGTTGCTCAAGGCTTCATCCATACTGGCCTTGAATACTTCCAGGGAGGAGGCATCCACAGCTTCTGTGAGCAACCTGTCCCAGCATGTCACCATCCTCATGTAAAGGAATTTCCTCCTCATCTCCACTCTCAGTCTCCCCTGCTTCAATTTAAAACTGTTGCGCCCTCATTTGTCACCACAGGCTCTTTCAAAAGTCCCTCTCCAGCTCTCCTGTAGCCCCTTCAAGTACTGGAAGGCTGCTCTGTGCTCTCCCTGGAGCCTTCAGCAGACTGAAGAGACCCCACTTCCTCAGCCCATCCTCATAGGAAAGGTTCTCCAGCCTTCTGATCGTCTTTGTAGCCCTCCTCTGGACCCTCTCCAACAGTTCCATGTCCTTATGCTGGAGGCTTCAGGTCTGGATGCTCCAGGTCTGGATGCTCCAGGTCAGGTCTCAGCAGAGCAGAGGTAGGGAATCCTTTGACCATGCAGCTCAAGACATGAGTGCTTTTTTGGGCTTCCAGCCTCCATGGGTGGGTAATGTCAAACTTCTCACCCACCAACACTCCCAAGTCCTTCTCTACAGTACTGCTCTCAATCCACTTGTCACCCAGTCTGGGTTTTTTCTTGAGATTAACCCCACCAAAATTTGCCTCTGAACCTCGTTGAGGAACTTGCTGTTCTGGGGATATCAGAGGCCTGCTCCAGATCCTAGGTATGGTCTAGGGATGTACTTCAGAGTCTGGAAACTGCTAAGTAGACTCTGATATTCTGGGTAATGTTTCAGTAATACATGGGCAAAGAAATACAACAGATCGCATTGTTCCCAGAACAAAAGCAAGCTACCTGAGTGTCAGCAAACCCTCATGGACCCAGAATGTTTGTGGCTGAATGAGGACCCCAGAGTCAAAAATGCTTAAGCAGGAAGAGAGCCTGGAGATAAAACTCTGGTTTTAAGAACGTGGTAAATAGTGGTGGTAGCTCAAGGCCAGCACGGTAACACCAGGAGTCCAGCAGCAGCTGCTGCAAAGTCTCTGGAAAGGGAGGGTGGCCACCTTGCTTGAGGGTGGCCAGCAGTCCAGGGGACAAAGCAGGTGGTGAAGGTTGGAATGCTTTAGCAGGGTCTGGCTTCACATGGAGCTGCTCCTGTGAGCTGACTCTGCTGTGACCCTGTGTGGCTGGACTTGTGCAGCAGTGTGGCCAGAACACCAGTAGCGGTTGTAGCAGCTCAGTTTCTTACACTTGGCTCTGTGCTTTGTAGCCCTTTCTGGCTTTTTGAGGCTATTTCCCAGTGGGAGATGGGTTTCATACTGGTGCTGCAGATGGTTTGTTACCTGCATGTCTTTCAGGTCATTGCTGTTCTTGAAGAGCAGCAAGAAACCTGTCCATGGAATGGCAGTGGCCATGTTTCTGTAGTGGCAGATCAGGTGTGAGTCCTGTCACACACCCACCCTGGATGGCTTTGGCAGGAATGGGAACCTCTTGTTGGGTTAGTTCTTGCTCCGTTTTTTAGCCTATTTGGCATAATTGAGGATGAAATTTCCTGTAGGTGTTGCTGTGAAACTGCTTGCCAGGTTTGTCTGAAGGCTGGCTCTGTAACCCTCGCCTCCCACGGGCTGAATCCCCAGCCCAGCAGCGACTGTACCTTAAACATAGCCAAAAAAAATCCCAGTTTGCCAATAGGGAGCTTAGGGAAAAAAAAAAAGAGCATGCTGGTTGACCTGAGTGGCAGCTACAAGGAGTACTGCTGACTTCCTGTTCATGGGGTGACAATGAGGGGGTGTCTTTGGGGTGCTGAGCCATCTTTGGACATCTGAAAGAGCAAATGCTCAGACCCTGGCCATAGTGTGTGATGGGCTCTTGTTCTGCACGCAGCACTGGATGAGTTCTCATCCTGACCTGGCCTTTGGAGTCTTGGAAGTCATGGCACATTGAATATGCTCTGTGAAGTGTCTTCTACCCTCCTTCAGCCTGAAGCTGGGCACTCTAGGGGGTTCACTGAGGTAGACTC
The DNA here is from genome assembly GCF_015220805.1 of Pogoniulus pusillus. Lineage (NCBI taxonomy): Eukaryota > Metazoa > Chordata > Aves > Piciformes > Lybiidae > Pogoniulus > Pogoniulus pusillus. The sequence goes on from NC_087299.1 coordinate 135,486, forward strand.
ATAGAATGGCTCATGTTTGAAGTGACCTCAGAGATCATCTACTCAAACCTCCCCACCATGGGCAGGGATATCTCTCAACTAGACTCAGATGCTCAAAGCCTCATCCAACCTAGCCTTGGACACCTGCAGGAAGGAGGCAGCCACAGCCTCCCTGGGAAGCCTACTCCAGAATCTCACCACCCTCGAACTGAAGAACTTCTTCCTCAGATCCAGTCTAACTCTGCTCTCTCTCTGCTTCAAACCATTCACCCCTGTCCTGTCTCTGGACGCCCTCAGGACAAGTCCCTCTGCAGCTTTCTTGCAGGATCTCTTTGGGTACTGACAGGCAGCTCCAAGGTTGCCCTGGAGTATTCTCCAGGCTGAACACCCCCAGCTCCCTCAGGCTGTCCTCACAGCAGCCTGAGACTCAGTCAAGATTTGGTTTAAGACCCTGGAGGTGAATGGTGAAATCTTTGGCAACACTTTGAAATCTGGAATTGTAACCCCAAATCAGCTGTGTGCTTCCAGCTGCTGTTCCTGGGGATACCCAGATGCCCTCTCAGGTGCTGTGAGTTGTGAAAAGCTGAAATTCTGAGCGTGGTGTCAGTTGGCAAGGAGATGGGTCTGGGCTCTGGCAAGTTCAGCTTTGAAGTGCTGTCTCCCCAGTCCTGTCCAGATTGTAGTGGGAACTTTTGGAGGACCTAAGCTCCTACTGAGCCCTGTTAACAGGCATGTGGCTGCTTGTTTTAACACATGCCCTCCCTCCTCACTTCCTTGGAAGCTTTCAAGATGGCTGCTGGCCTCTTTAATGTTGGGGTTTACTTCTGGAGCTGCTTGAACTTCAAGTTTTGTGTCAAAACAGAGGTTCCCTCTTCTTTGGAGATCTCGACTCTCTCTCCCTTGCAGCTTGACATGCAGGAACAGGATTTTTTAGTAATGGGAAGGAGTTTTTACCAGACCTGCCTTGTGTGGCACTTTCCATTGCAGTTCTGAAAGTGAAATGCTTATTGAATGGAGGATACTGACCTCAGACAGCTGACTGTGGGTGATGAAGGATTCATCTTTGGGTAGGTCATAGATTCAGAGGCTGGAAAGACCTTTAAGATTATCGAGTCCAACCATAACCTAACCACCATGGCCACTAAACCATGTCCTGAAGCACCACATCTACAGCTTCTTGAACCCCTCCAGAGATGGTGACTCCTCTGCCTCCCTGGACAGCCTGTTGTGACCCCTCACCACTCTCACTATAGTTTTTCCTCATGTCCAATCCAAACCTCCCCTGGCACTACTTCAACCTATTGCCTCTAGTCCTGTTGCTGGTTACCTGGGAGGAGAGACCAACTGCGACCTCACTCCAAACCCCTCCCCAGCCTTGTTGCTTTTCCCTGGACACCCTTCGGCTCCTCAAAGTCTCCTAACTTGTGGTGCCCTGAACTGAACCCTGTACTCAAGGTGTGGCCTCAGCAGGGCTAAGTGCAGGGACACCATCACTTTCCTACTCCTGCTGGCCATAGTGGTTTTGATCCAGGCCAGCATGCCACTGGCCTTCTTGGCCACCTGGGCGCACTGCTGGCTCATGTTCAGCTGTCCACCAGCACTGCTAGATCTTTTTCCACTGGGCTGCTTTCCGACCACTGTGCCCCAGGCCTGGAGCATTGCTTGGGGTTGTTATGACCAAAGTGCTGGACCTGGCCCTTGGTCTTGTTAAAACTCATTGAGTCCATCTCAAGTCCTTATGTTCTGTCATGTTGTAAAGAAGTTACTAGGTGAGGGACTTCTGGCAGTGCAGGGAGTCTTCCCTTCAGGGCAGGGCTGTCATGCCAGATGCTGCACAGAGGCAGTGTAGCTTGGCTTCTGGAGATGCATTCTCCATTTGCATTGTGAGAAAATCCAACACCAACTCCTTTTGACCAATGTCAGGGTGGAGAACAAATTTATGTTGACAAGATGGACACTCTGTTAAGTTCTCTAGGTGTTCAGAAAGATGAACTTCACAGGACTTGGGTCCTGTGAGGAGTGGCCCCATCGTGAAAGGCAGGGCTGAAGTTCATCATGTGTCTTTGTGAGGACCTGTGTCAGAGCAAGCATGAAGGTTGACATCTCTGTGGCAGTGTGTGAAACCTCTTGCAACTTCAGGCAGGGACTGGTGCAGTGATGTCCATGGTATGCTTTGCTGTGGACACCTCATGGAAACAGCCCTTGCATCCCTCTTTCAAACCGAATCATGCTCTTACCAGTATTGAAAGTCCGATAGCTTCTGTTATCACATCCAGCTGACTCTGGGACAAATCTGAGGTGATCTGGCAAGGTGAGTAGGAGATGTTTGGAATCATCTGAAATGTGCTTCTCTTCTTCCCAGGTTTTTGATAACTATGCGGTAACAGTGATGATTGGAGGAGAGCCTTACACCCTAGGCCTCTTTGATACAGCAGGTGAGATTTCAAGTGCTTGTCATTGTAGCTGCCCAAGGCTTTTTGTTCAGGTGGTGCTGAGCATGAAGACATATGCTTTGCCCTTTTTATGAAAGGGAGGAGTTTTGATTCTTATGCCCTGATCTCTGGGGACTTGCTGAATGGAGTTGACTTAAAAAAAAAACAAATCAAAACCAGACAACAACTCCTTCCCCTTCTGTAATCTCCTTTCAAAGCTGCTGTATTTTGTAACACTAGAGAACAGGTTTCAAACTTCCACCTCTCATCTAGGTTGTAACAGGGGAGATGGCGGGTTGTGTCTTTTTAATGAAACTGAGGAGAGAGTTGTGTTGAGTAACAGCTGGATTGTGTGCGGGCTTTGTTTAGTAACCAGACTGGGTTTTCACCAAATGTCAGTTTCACCAAATGTGGTACATTGTTCTGTTCTTAACAGGGATGAAGTTGAGATGTGTGGAGTTTCCTAAGCCCTGTCACTGTGTTCTTTAAAATGGAAGCTGCAAGCTCCTTGTTTATGGTTATTGGACTGGTGTCTGCCTTCTGGTTAAACAGCTCCACTCATTGCTTTGTGCATGTGAAAATTTAGCAAGGAAGAGTAGAAACTGGTCCAACTACTTACCCATAATAGTACCGAAGTGGTGTGGCAGCATCTGGTGTTGTAATATGTCCTCCAAAAGAGTTTTAGTTGACAAGCTGTTATCTAGAATTTCATCTGGCTGTTTGCATCTGTATTCTTCGAGATGGATCATGAAGTGTCTTGCTTGATTAATGAATGGATGTCACGCTTCAAATGATGCTTTAGAGCCTCAGTTGTTCTCTAGATTGTTTTTCTGTATGTGATGATCTGTGTTACTGCAGTCTTCTCAGTTCATGTGAACTAGACAAGTAATAGAAAAGAGAGGCTCCTTCCTGACACCCAGGCTGCTGCAAGGACCAGCACTTAGCTGGATCTCACCTATATTATCCTGGGTAGGAGTTGCATGAGGTCAGACTTCTGGGCACTGGTGCACATGTTGCTTTGTGTGTCCATGTCCTGGAAGCACAGCAACCCATCTAGTGATTCTCAGAGCTTACCAAGGGGTTGGAGTGTATGCAGGTGGCTCCATACACTTGTGAGTAGAAAACCTTTCCTTTCAGAGCTGAGGGCTTGCTCTTTGAAAGTCACCTGCTTTTTCTGAAGAATCAAGCAGCACAAGTTACAGACCATAGGTGGATAAACCCCTGTTACTGTCAAATCAGAAGTGTTGGATTTGAGCTTATATTAGGAAGACCAAGCTTTTGGTAGTATCCTGTTTGTTGCTATAAAGGTATTCTGGTCAGTGCTTAGCTGCTCTGTGTCCAGCCAAGGATGATGGCTGTAACCAGCTATGGAGACCTCAGTCTCATAGTGTCCATCGAGGTGTCCCAGGTGTTGAGACAGCTTCTTCAATATCTCAGGAGTCTGTCCTGTATGATAGGGGAGAAAGCATCAGCTGAATTCTAGGGCATTTTGGTCAAGGGTTTCAGATTTGCTTGCCAGCCTGTATAGCAACTCCTTCAGTGCCAGGTTTGCTTTCTACAGTGCTGCCAAACTGAGAGGAGGAAATTTGAGCTCAGGCTGGTGGGGCAATGCTTAGTGGAGCTCTGCAGTGATTGCCTGCTCTCCTTTCTGCTCAAAAAGGAAGAGCCTGGCTGCTTCTGAGCACAGTCCTTACTAGGACTTTGGCGCCCATTTAGGGGAGTACTGCTGGGTGGCCTGGGCACACTTTGACCTGGAACAGCAGCATTCTCTTCCTGCTTGAAGGACACCACTTCTCTTAAGTGTTCACAAGCACGCGACTGCCTTGTTTTTCTCCTTCCTCTGATGTCAGGGGTTTTGTAGGGTAATGAAATTTGATGGCATAATACTTATAACGACTAGATGCAGAAAGCCTCACCCTTAACCAGCTCTTATCTCTAACCAGATCCATCTTCTGCAGGTTCTTGGTTACAGAGGAGGAAAGTGTTCTGCAATCTGAGGGTGTTTGAGAGCTTGCTCCTGTCAGACTTCCCAGCTTTCCTGTGGCTTTAAGCAGCTCATTGTTACATAGCAACTGAAGGAATTCTGTAGTTGAAAACTAAGCTCTCTGAATGTTTGGGTTCAAGGCATGCTGTTTGCTTAAGTTAGGGTTGATGACAATGATGCCATTGTGCTGAAATAAGCACCCCAACCACCTGTGAAGGGCAGGGTTTAACTGGCTGGGCCTAATACTGTCTTAATTTTCTCCCTTTTTAGGTCAGGAAGACTATGATAGATTACGACCCCTCAGCTATCCACAGACAGATGTATTTCTGGTCTGTTTTTCAGTGGTATCTCCTTCTTCATTTGAAAATGTGAAAGAAAAGGTTGGTTAGACCCTGCCTGAGAAGGGCAGAGCTACTGCAGCACTTTGAGAAATGCAGGAGTTGTTCCCTCGGGTGGATAGTAACAAACACTGTGTCTTCTCTCTGTAGTGGGTACCTGAAATTACTCACCACTGTCCAAAGACTCCTTTCCTGCTTGTTGGGACCCAAATTGATCTAAGAGACGATCCCTCAACAATTGAGAAACTTGCCAAGAACAAGCAGAAGCCCATAACTCCAGAGACGGCTGAGAAACTGGCCCGGGACCTGAAGGCTGTCAAATACGTGGAATGCTCTGCGCTCACGCAGGTGAGGAGTGCTCTTGGACCAGGTTTGATTTTTCTTTTTTTCCTCTTTCCTCCAATTATGGGGAAAATTATCTCATTAAGGATGTGAAAGGATTCGCGCTCTGCTTCTGTTGGCGACACAGTAGCCTTCTCTTTGTCCTCTCGTTCTGAGGCATAAGGAGCTGGCAGCAGTAGAAAGAAAAAGGGCATGTAAAGACTAGGCTGAGAGGGACTGTGCTCTTCTGTGGTGGCTTTTGTGTCAGAGGGAAACAGCTGTTGAAACCTAGAAGGTGTGTGATGAGCTTTACCTGGGTTAGGACACAGAATGCAACTTGCTGATGAACAAACTAAAAACTTCTCCAAAAATCAGCTCTGGTACTTCTAGGACTAGATGCCTGCATAGTTGAGAGCTTCTTTTTGTGTAGCCAACTGTGAGCTGCATCCTGCAGCTGTCTTAAGATGGAAGTTCTGTTTCAACAGAACAACCATTAAATAGTTCTTAAGACATAAAGGTGGTGGTGGTGAGAACTAATTAGTGAACATAATTCTAAAGCCAACTGAAATGGCTGATTGGAGGCCAGGAAACCTGATTATCCTTTCCCTTTAAGTTAGGAATACTAAGGTGGGGTGGATGGGAGGCATTGGCTGGGTAGCTGGCAGCATGCCTTGGCTTTGAATGCCCTGGGAGCTTTAATCTCGTGTGCCTGCTCCTGCAGCACTGACTGCAGCTTTTTAACAATTTCCTTAATGCAGCTCTATAAAAAATTGTCCCTCCCTGACGTGCATGGAATGAGGAGTGCACAATGTTGGCGCTCTCTCTCACTCTCTTTAGTTTTGTTGTGCATTCATCTCTGGGATCTTGAACACAAAGCTTTGTTACTGAGCTGCCTGAAGCCTGCAGTTCTGCTTATTTGGCACCTTTTGCCCAGGTTGCATGCTGGTTCTTCAAGTTGGGATCCTGAGCCATTTTTGTAACAAAGCTTTGTCTGAGTGTTGGTGAGAAGGAAGAGGCAGGACTCTGGTGCTGGAGGTGTTGTGGTGAGGCACACTGCACTTCATACCAGGAATCCTGGATCAAGAGATGGTCCTGGCTGTGCTTCCGTCTTCAGTTCCAAAGTACAATTTCAGATGGTGTCTGGCAGATCCTGAATGCTGATGCTGACATTAGTCTGTAGAAGCTGCTAGCTACCAGTGCTTTTTGTCTTCTAATTGCTCACTGAGAACCTTTCCTCTGTAGCCTTAAGTTTGCCTTGCTTGGTCTGCTCAGATTACATGGAAGCGCTTGTGGAGCTACCAGAGTGAGAGCTGATGTGATTACAGATCCCAGTGTTTATCCACTCATTTACAGACAGACTAAACTGTGTCTGTTGCAGAGAACTCTTGGATGCTCAGCCTGAATTTCTGCCAGAATGCTGGTGCTTGTGTGCCCATTGGTGGTGTTAAGAATCTGGTGTAGGCTGGGAAGAGGGTTCAGAAGCCTCAGCAGAAGACTAGTTGGTATGCATCTGCTCTCTTCATCTTCCTTCGATTGTTGTTGACTCTCTTCACAAGCACCTCTTTGCTCAGCTGCCAAAAAGAAATGTGGATGATCTGTGAAGGGTTGTTTGAAGTGCCTAAGCTGGCAGCTTGCTAAGCACAGAAGTGAGCTGGCTTTCGTAGCCAGGAAGGATGTTTTCTTGCCTCTAAGGCAGTGTGGTAGGAGCTGGTTTCAACTGAAGTGAGACTCAGCTGAGTCGTTCAGTCTCCCTTTACACACTTCAGCTCTGCAATCTGGGATGATTTTTTTTCTTTCCCAACAAATGACTTCCTTACAAGCGACTTTGCCACCCCAGTAACAAGTAATTGTTAAGTCACAGACCCCACACATCACATGTTTTTTTTTATTCTTGAGAGGAAGAATTTGCTTGTCTGTATGGAGGAGTTGATGTTCTGAGCAGAGTTAGGTGTGTCCTAAGAGGCTTTTCTGTGAAAACAGAGTATCTTCTCCTCCCTGAATTTGGATGATTGCAGTACTGAGCGTTCCCCCATTCCCTCAGGTTATGGAATCTCTTTTTGTGCTGATGTCAGTTTTCGACCTTTGTCTACCAAGCAGTGCCCAACAGCATTGTCACAAGTGGGTGTTGGGAAGGGTGACTGACAGACTACAGCTGAAGTGATTATTTCTGTTACACTCAGAATTCAACTTTCTGAAGTTCAATGCTAATACTTAAATTGATTATCTTTTTTGCTTCCTGGTGGAGGCCTGGCAGTGTCAGGTTTGCAGTGTCTTACTCTGGCTGTGAGTGAGAGGAGTACAGGAGCTGGAGCTCAGCATGTTCCTTAGAGCAGCCCAGGAGCCCTCTTGCTTTGACTGGAGGATAGAGGCCTGGGTGCCAGTGCCGTCACACAGGTCCCTTCAGGTGGTTACTCTCCTATCACCAGTCCCATTTTACAACAGTTTTGTCTCTGCCCTGTGTGTATTTTTCTCCTATTCCCTTATCCTAACTCTTTTTTTGTCCTTCAAAACAAACCCCAAACTCTCTTTTCATGGGTAAATTAATTTCTCTTTTGCACTAGGAAAACAAGAGAGGAGTCCTTGAGTAAGAGCATTCAGGAATTTTCTTGATTCTTGTCCTGCATAGATTCTTACTCTAACATCACCTAGCCGAGTTTATACTGCAGCCTCATTCTTTAGAGGAGGACAATGCAGTTAGTGCTCAGCCTTCACATGCCACATAGGCATTGAGGCACCCTCAGGACATCCTCCAAGACACCAAGCCATGTAGTGCACTGGACTCAATTGAATGGCAGGGATGGCATCCAGAAGGATCTTGACAGGCTTGAGAAGTGAGCCAATGCATGAGGCTCAACCAAAGTGCAAGGTCCTGCAGCTGGGTCTGGCCAGTTCCAGGCACAAATCCAGGCTGGGTGCAGAGTGGGTTGAGAGTAGCTCTGAAGAAAGAGATTTGGGGATGCTGGTTCCTAAGAAGCTCCCCAGGAGCCAGCAGTGCCCTAATGCAGCCCAGAAGGCAGCTATGTGCTGGGCTGCATCTAGAGAAGTGTGGGCAGCAGGACCCCTTTGCTCTGTTGAGACCTTACCTCCAGTTCTGCTGTCCCCAGCAGCAGAAGGACACAAAATTGCTGGACTGAGTCCAGAGGAGGCCACAAAGATGATGCAAGGGCTGGAGCAGCTCTGCTGTGAGGACAGGCTAAGGTTGCTGGGGGTGTTCAGGCTGGAGAGAAAACTCCAGGGCAGCCTTGGAGGTGCCTGTCAGTACCCAAAGAGATCCTGCAGGAAGGCTGCAGAGGGACTTTTCCTGAGGGTGTCCAGAGACAGGACAAGGGTGAATGGTTTGAAGCAGAGGGAGAGCAGAGTTAGACTGGATCTGAGGAAGAAGTTCTTCAGTTTGAGGGTGGTGAGATTCTGGAGTAGGCTGCTCAGGGAAGCTGTGGCTGCCAGCTTCCTGCAGATGTTCAAGGCCAGGTTGGATGAGGTCTTGAGCATCTGAGTCTAGTTGAGAGCTGTCCTTGCCCACGGTGGGGAGAATGGAGCAGATGAACTCTGAGGTCCCTTCCAACCTGAGCCATTCTAGGATTCACATGGGTGTTACTTCTCTGAACTCTCCAGCTATTTCTTCAGCATAACTTGCAACTAATTTACAAAACAACCAAAACCTACCCAAATTCCCCAAGATGAAGCCCTCAGCAGCTATTCCTGTGAAGGATGCAGTGTGATTGGACACAGCAATTCCCTTGAGTTCTTTTAAGTACATTCTTGCATATAACATGATGTATTTAAATGCTTCCAGATGGCGTTGCTTTAGAGATCTCCCATGTATGTACTGCAGTAAAACAAGATTAAAGGTCTTCTAAAAGGATCTCTGCAGTGTGCAACCTGTGAGGGAGAGCTCGGCCACACCGCAGTGATGTCAGTTCACAAACCTGAGCTCTGACAGTCTCTGACTGCAGGAAGGGCTGTGAGCTCTGCTCCTTGTCTTTGGCTGGGGTGAATCATAGAATCAACCAGGTTGGAAGAGACCTCCAAGATCATCCAGTCCAGCCTATCACCCATCCCTGTCCAATCAACTAGACGATGGCACTAAGTTCTTGAGCATTTATGAAGGTTGCACTTCTGACAGTAGATTTAGGTGAGTCCAGTTGGCGTGAACCAGGGCAGGTTTCCCTGCTGGTGCTGTGGCTCTGGCAGAGCTGTGGCAGTGGTAAGGCTGCAGTGTGACACTGTGCTTGTGGCAAACCCAATGCATGCTTTGTGCTCTGCCGTGATCCCAGCAGGCTTCTGGCAGCACTGTGGCTGCTGCTGTGGTGTTGGATGTTCCAGTTCCAACACTGTTTCTATTTGGGTTTTGCTCTGGCTCGAGTGGATTTATTTGCTTTGATAACTAAGCTGAATAACTGAGGGGTGCTGCATGCTGCCATGCTGGCTTCTTAGCAGGGGCACAGCACTGGTAAGGTACCGCATCGCTTCCGAGAGACTGAGAGCCAGTATCTGAAGATGATGACGGCTTACCAGAGAGGTTCTGCTTTGATCCCAGATCATGTCCACCCATCTGGAGATCCTTAGTTATTCAGTGGCTGAATTCACAAAGCAGAGGGCTCGTTGGAGCTGTAGCTGCACAGGTGGTTGGGAGCAGTAAATCTGTGTATCCGAGGGGCTTGCTTAGCCACCGGGAATGACTACCAGAGGTTTACCTGACTTCTTGGATCTCTGTGGATGGTGGGACAAGCTACTCTCTGCTGTGTTTATTACCCTGCAAAGTCCCCAGGTTTATATTCAGCAGTTCAGTGGAAACCAACCTCTCTTGTGCAGCCCTTCCCACCCGTGTTCTTGTCAATTACTGCTGGCTTTGCTTTTGCCTTTCTGGGGGTTCTTTTGGTCTAACCTTCTCCCTCACTGCCTCTCCTACTGGCTTCTGGGTCATCTAAATGAGATTTCTTCCTGGGATCTACTTTGTTTTTTTGCAAAGTAAATCTGGTTACTGCCTCTGTGAATTCAGCCTGGTCTGTCCTGAATGCTCTTTGTATCTGCTTATTTTTCTCTAATCCTCTAACCTGGCTGCTGTTTTTTTCTCCTCCCCTCTGTCTTGTAGAGAGGTCTGAAGAATGTGTTTGATGAGGCTATCCTAGCTGCCCTGGAGCCTCCGGAAACTCAGCCCAAAAGGAAGTGCTGTATATTCTAAACTTTCTCCTTTCCCTCTTGCTGCTGCTTCCTCTGTCCCACTACTGTAGAAACCTGGTTAAAAAAATGAGTCAAACCACCTTGATTGAAAGCTGTTGTGCCTGCTTACCACCTTAGAGCAACCTCGGTCTTAGCTCTTGGACTGAAAACAATCCCTAAGCTCTTAGTGAAATGTGACTGGAACACGAACTGGACTTGCTTAACTCTCTGCTGCTTGGGTTGCCAGATGTGGGTAGCTTTATAATTCAGGCTGCTGGGGGAGAAGTATCTATTTCATCCTGATTTAAAGAAAGGTCAAAAGAATAAGTTGTGATGTTTGATCTTCCTGAGTCCAACTGGAAGAAACTCATCCTGTGTTTTCTCAGTTTCTACTTGTGATTCTTGTTAACTGTATTTGCATGACAAAAGTACATGGACCGGTGATCTGCAAGTGATGCTGTAATGTGAAAGGCTCTCTGGGTCTTTGTGCAGTGAGATGTTTTTCTGTTGCTTTGGCTGTCTGTGCTGTAGTGGCTATTTGTCAGTCTTTGGGGGGAAGGAAATCTCAATGTATTTGCTACTGCTTTCTGAACTGTTAAAACTCTCACTTTCTCTAACGTGGTAGACCTCTTCATTTCAATAATAGATCCTTACAGCCTGTTATGTAAGATGTAAGCTGCTTCTTTCTATCATGCTCTGATTTTTTGTTGTTTTAAGGTGAAAACATCAATTGTAGCTTGTCTTTCAATTTTGAAATTAAAAATTGCAGTTGTTTCTATAAGTGACTGATGAAGCTTTCTTCTGTTTTGCTCTTCTTGGCTTCAGTTTAACCCTTAATGCAATGTGCAGAACCTGCTTCGTACTCTCCCATCCTGGCCTCTCAGCTTCTGGGCTCCACCTGGCTGCTTCTCGCTGTATGGCCTGAGTGGTACCAGAGCCATAGATCTTTGCATGCTTGCCTTGTCTCTTCTCTCCTGGACACACGGGGCGTGCTCCAGATCCAGCTACTTGTTGAAGTGCTGCACTTTCTGCTTTATCATTAGCACGTGAAACCTGTTAGCAGCTAATCACAAAAATTGCCTTAAGGAGGTGACTTTCTTTTGTGTGTTGATTTTTGTAAAGTAGCCTGGTCTGGAGGAAGTGGGGACCTGGTCAGAAAACGCTGAGCACAGCACAGCTTGGGACAGAGCCTGGCTGAGCAGAGCAGGCTCTGGCTCAGTTCATCGGTAGAGGGATTTGTCTGCCTTTGTGGTTTTGTTTCTGTGAAAACTTAAAAATGAGTCTGCCCCTTTCTCTCTTTGCCCCTTTTCAGAAAGGCCTAAAGAATGTATTTGACGAAGCGATATTGGCTGCCCTGGAGCCTCCGGAGCCGAAGAAGACTCGCAGGTGTGTGCTGCTATGAACATCCCTCCACAGCCCCTTCTGCAAAGCTGGTGTTCAATGTCATACTAAAAGCAATGTTTAAATCAAACTAAAGATGCAGATCTGAAAATTTGTTTTTGCAATAATGACCTGCCCTGCACTCCCTTCTCCCCCCTGTGCTCCTGTGTGAGGTGAGAATGTTAGTGTCTGTTCCCCAGCACCCTTCCACTCAGTTCAGCTAGTTAATTTTGAGTAATTATGTATTACCAGAAAACACTGATCAGTACTAGGGGGTTATTTTGTTTACTGTTTCTAATTTTTCTTGTTTTGTTTTGTTTTGTTGATGTTCAAAATCCAGGCATGCTTTTGATGACTTTTTCTGTAACTAGGCTGTTTCACTGAAAGCCTTGTCCCTTCTGCTGCTCTGGCAAGACTTGGTTTTGGTTTCAAGAACTTGTAGGGCTGTGCTGCAGCCAGCCAGCAGCCTGGGTGTGAGCAGACTTTAGTACTAAAGACAAATACAGGAAAGTAAAACATCCCAAGCTGGTGCTCCTCAAAGGAGGAGTGTAGAAAATGTATCTGCATCTCCTCTGAAGTTGCCTTGTATCTCTTCCCCTGGCTTTCCACTATGCAGGTTATAAATTTCTGCACCATCTCCTCTTAAGTTATGGAGCCTTAGGAACAGGAGAGTCCTTGTCTCTGGATGCACCATCACACTTGAAACTAGCCTGCCAGTCTCTTCCTTAATCTTTGGCATGATAAGCTTTTGTCATGTGATGAAGAAATAACTGCACCTTTTTAAGCATGCCCAACTGCTTCAGTTGGCTTTTAACAAATCCACCTTCTGCCAGTCCTTAATGATTAGAGAAGCTCTTACCATGCCCAGCAAGCAGACTGCTGTGTGAGTGCTCTGAAGTGACCTGCTGGGTTACAGTTTTGGAGCTGGCCCCTGTCGGTGCACCTTTAGATGGCTTTGGCATGCTTCAGGAAGGAGTGGAAAGGTAAACCTGTGCCAGCAGGAAGGAACTGCAGGGAGTGGTTTCTAGTGTTAGTATGGCACCATGTAGGGACCAGTTAAGAGAATCCCCTTGTTGGGCATTTTGCTCCTAAGTAACCTTGAAGCTGTAGGAGGGGCTCCAGCCCACAGAGGATCATGTGCAGGGTCTCTGTGCAGACTGACCACAGTGTCCTAGGGGTTTTACCCAAAAGAGATTTTGGCTTGCAGATTTAAAAGGATTTTAAGACTTAGGGAATCTTCTCCATATTCCAAAATTCCAATTCCTTGTAAACTTGTTAGTGTTAAACAAATGCTTTTTTGTGTCTAAGTTCTTTGTATATGCATTCTTTTCAGATGTATTAAACATAAACTATCTTCACAAGCCTGCCTGAGGGTAGTTATTTCCCTTGTCTTTCTCTTGAGCCTGAAGGAGTTGTAAATGTGGCTTTTTTTCCTTGTGAGTCCCACTCTACTCCTTGCAAGTTAGTTTGGGTCTTTCCTTAACCCTATAATGGTGTAGATTGACACAGATGATCTTTGAGGTCCCTTCCAAACTCCCTGCCATGGGCAGGGCCTCTCAACTAGACTCAGATGCTCAAGGCTTCATCCAACCTGGCCTTGAACATACCCAGGGAGGAGGCATCCACAGCCATCCTGGGCAGCCTGTTCTAGAGTCTCACCACCCTTGTAGTGAAGAACTTTTTCAGATCCAGTCTAACCTTGCTCACCCTTTCAGCTTCAAACCATTCCCCCTTGTCCTGTCTCTGGACGCCCTCAGAAAAAGTCCCTCTGCAGCCTTCCTGTAGGATCCTTTCAGGTATGAATCCTATGAGCTCATCCCTCTCTCCTGTCTGCTGGTGGCCTCAGTTCTGTCAAGATTCCTCTGCTCTTTGAAGTCTTTCCTCTTGTACCCAGCTCTCAAGACAGGGCCTGGTGATGTTTAACAAAAGGAATACTTGGCAATGTACATGTTCTCAGATACTAAAACTTGGCTTTGGGAGACAGCTGGGCTCTTTCAGCACTTCTGTCAATGAGCTTGTCTGTCTGTTAGTTTCCTGTTGCTCCCTGTTCAGAGGCAGATAGCAAAAGCCCTAAAGGGATAAATACATCATACCTGTATCTCTCCCCAAAACACAGGGAATAGATGGCACCTTGTTGTTAATTTTCCAAAGAGATGGCAAGGCTGACACGGTTGCATAACTTGTGTTAATAATTGAAACCCATTCCATTTTTAGGTCAAGAAGCAGACCTATGGGTGCTGTAATCCAAAAGATTGGTGTAGAAATGTGGTTTCACATTTTTAGTTATTAATGCTCCTGATGAACTTTGGAGTTCAGTCTTTAATTGCTGTTCCATGTGGGAAGGCTTAGCTGTAAGCCTGAGGCTCCCAGTTGAAAGTGCTGGTGGTACTGGTAGCACCTGGTGGCAGCTGAGCATTGGTGGCTGCTCTGTTCTTACAGCAGCAGACCTGGCGTTCAAGGCATTGCCTGCATGAAGTCAGCCAGGAAACTGCCTGTGTTTTGGAGGGGGAAGCCTGTGGGACTTCTGCTTCAGGTAGCAGAGTCACCCTGTCAAGCCTTTTGTGTGTCTCCCATCCTTACGTGGGCTTGCCCATAGCTCTCTGCCCCCTCTGTACGTATTTATGGCAGTGACCTCTGCCAGCCCTTTCTTGCAGAGCTGTTGGATGGAGCAATAGTCTGTGTTGTTAATTTGGTGCCATGAGGTTACACTTGGCTCTGGAGGGAATACTGGAGGTGCTGGATGGTGGAAAAGCATCATTTTCAAAGAGCAGTGCTGCTTCCTTCCACTCTTTAGCTTTGCAGAAGTCTGTCTGATAGCTCCATGACTCTGCTAGGATAGAACCATCTGAGTCCAGAGAGAAGCTGAGATAATGGAATTGTTTAAACATGCTGAAAAAGCTTACATAACTCACAGGCCTTTTAATTGCATCTTTGCAGTGAGGGCTGTCTCAAGCTTGGTGTATTCTGTGTGCCAGTTCAAGTGGGTTTCTGATGAGAGCTCTTTGGAGTGTGCAGGCATGTAAAGCAAGGTCACAAGCAGGCAGAGCGCCACCTTCTTCCTCTTTTGGGAGTCCCTCTTTCAGCTGGCAGGTTTGAAAGCAAGGGTGGGAATACCTGGCACTGCCCTTAGTGCTGCTGTGCCGGGAGCATGAGCTGGGATTGCTTTGTGTTGCTTAGGACTCTCCTGTGAAGATGCACCTATGGCTCTGGGCTATGAGGGTTCTTAAGGTACCCACTTAACTCACTGGCACAAAGTAGAAAGGTCTGGGCTTGCTGCTTAACCAGCTACTGCACCTGCTGGTGGTGCTGCTTGGAAAGGGCCAAAATTCTCTGATGGGAGCACTTCTGAGAACTGAGGTTGCTCCAAGTACTGAAAGCTGTGTGGACACTGAAGAGCAGCTGCTTGCTTTAGTGGCTGCAACTCCAGCAATCTCTTTGTGAAATCTTCCACTAAAGTGCCACTGCCTGCAGGTTGGTGATTTCTGGCTCATCTGTGACCCTCCAGCTCCTAATGCTGAATCGGCTTTGATAAAAGCAGGTAGTGAATGGAGCTCTTACTTCTGTCACTACTCTGAACAAGTGTGTCTGTATGTGCAGAGGGGGACTCTGCCGCCTACGCCGATTGTGGCAGAGGGGAGAAATTAATTGGTGCGAGATAATATTCTATACAAATATGTATTTATTAAACTCAATATTCTGAACTCTGCCATCCCCAACCACTGTATATTAATATTAAAATGGATTCTACATGATCATGAAAACATTCTAGGATAGATATCTACAGTACCTTGTTAATAACCAGCAAACATTCCAACTATAAACAGAGAGAGGAATTTTCCCCACAGCAAATACCGTTTGGGGTCTATATGCTATTTGCCCAGCAGAGTGGGCTGGAAACTCTTCCTGCTCTATGGCAGTGTCGTGGAACGCAGTTTCGCGGCAGAGTTTATGGGGAAAATACGCGAGGCGTTGACTATTTTATCAGTGATTTATTACAAAAATGCGAATTCCCTCTTCCCGAAACTACACCACCACTGTGAATTCTTTCGATCGAGGTCAAAGTAACATTTCCGAAAATGGCAGATTAAAGAGTCTATGATGTTTAAAGAGAGTTCTTTGAGTCTCTGGTTTGAGTTAATAGTTCGTCAGCTACTCACAGTCTGTAGCTTGGTAGGGAGTCCCTTTCTCCCAGTGAGGGTCCAGGCATGTGCAGGCTTCCTGCCTCTGCGGCTCGGCGTGTCCGCCCGAGGCGAGGCTAGATCGGCAAGCAGTTTGTTGTTGTTGTTAGAAGTTCGAGGAAGGACAAGACGAGGGTGAGGTCCAGAAAGGCTGGAAAAACCCAGAAGGGCCTCGATCCTGGCCTGTCCACCATTTTTATAATGTTCAAAATAGGACTAGCCCACAATTCGGACCACTTTTACGTTGTTCACATACATTGGTAAAAAACAGTAAGCAACTTATACAATTGGACAACATTACCTAAACAATATAAAGACCACTCCTCAGGCCAGCCCTCCTGCAGGTGTGGGGCAGGCTTGAGAAAGTCGTTTCTACTAACCAAAACAACACCCTGTTGTCTGTAAAGCAAGGCCACTCTCATCCCACTTTGACGCCAAGTAAAAGGAAAACATGGCCAGTGTTTACCCTCTACTTGCCTTAGGCCGAAACCTTCCCATGGGACTGAAAGATTGTTTTGGGTTTTTCGATGCTTTCTGCTTGAATGTGAGGCATTAGAAAGTACACAATATAGCAAAAGCTGAGAGAGCTTTTGCTACTCTCCATGACAGGCAGAGACAACAGATACTACAGAGGCATTAAAACATCTACTTACAGTCCTTATTAATCAATAATCACCCTCTGGGTGTCCAAACTTCAGGGGAGCTTTGCCCCCGTGGACTTTGAGGCTGGAATCTTCCCAGCTTGAGAGGAAAGGAGATTCTTCCTGGCTTGTGGGGAAATAGACGCTGACCTTGTGCTGCTGGCTTCTTCTGGATGCTCTGTCCAGAGATACGTAGGCAGGCTGTCAGGTGCAGAGGCAGGATGCCGTGCTGTCTCGGCATGATGTGATGCTGGCCAGACAGGCCGATAGCATGCAGAGAAGTGGAGTCTGCTTCCTGGTAACTCGGCGGCAATGGTGCTTACCAGGCAGTGATAAGGCAGTGAGTGTGCAAGGTGTGCACGGCTGCTGGGAGACTATGGGCTCCACATATATATAGGCAGGCTTAAGTGAGCTCTGCAAGTGAGTACACAGGCAAGCAATTGGGGAATCTGAGCACGTTGTTTACCTGTATGTCCCCATTTATTGAATGTGGGCCGAGATTAATGGCACTTTGGCCAGTAGAATGACCAATCGGGGTGGCAGTTAGCCAAACCTTACCATAATAGGCAAATGCCACTTGCCTGGACTTTCCTCAAATATGGGGATCACATGGGCTTACACCAGGGAAGCATGAGCTGAGCGTGTGGGGGCTTACACAGCATGTTTACAAACAGGGGTCCTGGCAGACCAGACTTCGTGGCACCAGGCTTATTGTGCCCCTTTTATCCATTTAATGTGTTTACCTCTCGTTTGGGCAAAAAAACATGTCTAGGCAGGGCAAGGCATACATAAGCCTGTTTTCTGGCCTACAGGCCCTCCATGACACTGTAGCAGCTGCGTCTTTGCTCTGCAGCACTGATTGCCCCTTTCCCTGTTCTGCTTGGTTGTTCCACACCATCCCTCACATCAGCTCCATCAAGCTGTGCAGGGAGAGGATAATCACTAATTGAAGAAAAATGTAACGTCTTGCAGGGTGCTTTCCTGCTGACTTGGTGAACCCCACTGCCTATCTTTCATGGTCAAGCTGATGCCAAAATGGCTGCCAGGGAGAGGGGAAGAGTGCAGATCTGGTGTAGAGACTTCAGGAGAGGAAGTGGGAGTGTGCAGAGTCTGAGCAGCACAGCTGTGCCAGGTAAACGCACCTGTGCAGTGCTGACAAATGGCAGGGATCAGTTTTTCTTGCTGTGTTGTTAATGTAGTTGAGAGATGGAATTTGTTGGCTAAGTAGGTGAGAACTTAATGTGAGAAGTCCTGCCTCATGTTAGGGACATACATCAGAAATCTAGAACAAAAGGTTGGACTGCTTCAGGCACACCCTTCTGTTCTGTCACTCCCCCACTGTGTGTGAGATGATTCCTTTAGCTCGTGGTGCAGGTGCGGCCTCTGCACGGCTGCTGGACCTCACGCTGGTGTGAATGTTGTGTTAAACTGGTGGCTGTGTTTTGTCTCCAAGTTTCCCAGTGCTCTGCCATCAAAAACATGCTGGAGATGTGCAAACAGGAGACTGCTGTACCTTGGTAGAAATGGTGCTGCTGAACGAAACGTGCAGCTGGGCTCCTCTGTTCTGAAGTGTTTGGGAGAAGAGTGGGACAGGCCCAGCCCTGCAGCTCTCCCAGGAGGGAGTTTATCTACTTAACCATGTTCTTCTGTCATCTCCTCCCTCCATCCCAGTCATGGACTAGCTCCTGCTGTCAGCGCTGTGTGTTGTACTTAGGTGTGGCCTTTACACCACTCCCTACTCATCTTTAGTAAGGAAAGATGATCATGTCTGGTAAGACCTCTGAGAAAAGGGATTTTTGGAGCAACTCCATCTTCACCACACTACTGAGTCACCCAGGCTCTTTTTTTCACTCATGGCATTGCCCAAACAGCACCACTGCTGGTACACCATTAGCTGCCCACTGCCTGCAGAGCTTTCCAAGAGGTGTGCTATCTCATCTGACCTGGAGATGGTCCTCTTTGCTCTTCACTCTCTGCTTGGGTTCTGTCCATGTGGCTCTGCCTTTCTTAGGGAGGGCTTCCAGAAGGGACATGTGACAAGGTGCAGCTACCTCATTGCTGAATCAGAGCGATGTAGAAGTCTCCCAGTTTTCTGCACTTGACATGCTCTCTTTCATACCCCAGAGTGCTGTTGAGTCTGGTCATTGGATTTGTACTGGGTAAAATTTAAAGGGATCTTGTCCTCCAGCAGAGAATGAAGCCTGGGTCTTTGTGGCCCAGATAGTCAGTTTGAAGGGCCCCCAAGAAGCAGGCAGTGTTGCTGCTGGTTATGGTTTCACTTGGCAGACCTCTGCTTCTATCTCTGCTGTTTGCTGCTATACACAGCTAAAAACAGGCTGATGATTTTGGCCTGTTCCCAAGAGGCAGCAGAGTCCTCTCTTACTTGGCTACCCTCTGGGTCTCATTTTGCAGCTGGTAGCAGCTGCCTCAGTTTAAAAACAGACTTTGAGTGGGTTTGTGAGAGCTGTTGTGTCAGCACTGCCCCTGACCCAGCCTTCCTGTGCTTACACAAACCTCTCTCACTCTGCAGCTGTTGCACATGGGGTGGCGCTGGGGTCCTGTGCTGGGGAGGTGCCTTGCTGTGCTTTTTCTTGCAGCTCATGCTCTACTTCCTCTGAGAAACACTCCTTGCTGTTGCTGCTCCTTACCTGAGGACTGCAAGTCACTGGGTACACAGAGACCTTCTTACTAGTGAGTAGTAGAACAGAGAAAATCAAGCATGAGAAAGAGAAGTACTGCTTAAGAGCTGTGATGAGTAAACCTAAGGTAATGGAATTGAGACTAGATCAGCTTTAGCTGGCACAGGGAGGAGGCTGCTGCTTGTGGCAGTGTTAACTCCTGTTGGTTTTGTCCCAGTATTCCCAGTGATGATGTGTCCCTTTCGTGAGTTTAAATCAGTTCCTGAAAACCAGCCTGGGAAAAAAGCAACCTCTGAGTGGTTGGCTGGCTGGAGCCTTGCTGTGAACTCCTGCCCTTGGTGACTTGTCCAGGACTGTGCAAGAAGCAGGTCGTTGGGCAGAGGCTGGTGCTCCTGGTGAGCTTACCTGGGCTGGAGATCCTGCTGCCTCAGCATAAAACAGAGGGGCAAGATCAGGACCAGCTAGCTCCCTCTCTTGTGAGCTGGTGGGTGCCAGCTTACTGGAGTGAGATGAGATAAAAATACCACCTATCATGGGCTTAGACCAGGATATAATCCCTGGATAAAAAAGAAATTTGATTTACCTTGAACAGAGCAGCCTGGGTGAGGGCAGGAAAATTAAGCTCCTGGTGCTGCAGCAGGACTTCTCTTGGCCTTAGAGCACTTCTTGGATCTGGGTTTTTTGACCTGGCTTCATGCTACTGCCCTGTGCTTGCTGCTCAGCTTCTCTGGAAGTGCAGAGTAAGAAAAGTGGTGTCTTTGCCACACACTCTCCCCCACCCCCGTTCCAGTGGTCCCTGGAAACTAGCAAAGTCTTATCCTAACGATATATTGGGCTCAAATTGTCAGGGTAACTTGAGAGCATCACTGGTGAGGACCATATCAACACAGACCCTCTGCGCTGTGCTGGCAGGCCCCTGGGGCCTGAGGACCTCCCTGGGACCTTGACGCTGCACAGGAGAGCTGAAGTGCAGCGAGTGCTGGAGTGTCCCCTCAGCTGCCCTGGGGCAGCAGCTGGGCAGGCAGCTGTGGGTGCTCGGCGATGGAGAGAGGCGGCCAGGCCCGCCGGGAGTGCTGCTCCCTGCCGCCCTCTGCTGGTCTCCGAAGCACCGAGAGGCGGCATCCGCCCGGCTCCTGACGTCAGCCCCTGCATCAAACCCCTCCCGCGCTCTCGCACCGCGCCCATGGCGCCGCTGGCACTGCGCCACGCATGGAGGCGGGGACACGGGGGACGTGGCTTCGGCAGTGCTCCGGGCCTGCTGTAGACCCTAAGGCATGCGTGCTGCTAAGAGAGCTGCTGAGGGTCACACGGCTTGGTGGCTGGGGTTTTGGGGTGAGATGGTGGAGCCCTGGAGCAGGAAAGCATGGGCTAAAGGTTTTACAGCTCCTCTGGGCTCTTCTTAAGAGCTCTGAGCACAGGTTGAGTGAATGTGAGGCAGCAATGGACACTTGCAGCATAGAAGGCAAATGGCAGCCTAGGACGCAGCATAGCCAGAGATGCAGAGAGGAGATTCTGCCCCTCTGCTATGCTCTGGGAAGTTACAGTATCACAGTATCATCAGGGTTGAAAGAGACCTCATAGATCATCAAGTCCAACCCTTTACCACAGAGCTCAAGGCCAGACCATGGCACCAAGTGCCACATCCAACCTTGCCTTGAACAGCCCCAGGGACGGCGACTCCACCACCTCCCCGGGCAGCCCATTCCAGTGTCCAATGACCCTCTCAGTGAAGAACTTTCTCCTCACCTCCAGCCTAAATTTCCCCTGGCACAGCCTGAGGCTGTGTCCTCTTGTTCTGGTGCTGGCCACCTGAGAGAAGAGAGCAACCTCCTCCTGGTCACAACCACCCCTCAGGTAGTTGTAGACAGCAATAAGGTCACCCTGAGCCTCCTCTTCTCCAGGCTAACCAATCCCAGCTCCCTCAGCCTCTCCTCGTAGGGCTGTGCTCAAGGCCTCTCCCCAGCCTCGTCGCCCTTCTCTGGACACGCTCAAGCATCTCAATGTCCCTCCTAAACTGGGGGGCCCAGAACTGAACACAGTACTCAAGGTGAGGTCTAACCAGTGCAGAGTACAGGGGCAGAATGACCTCCCTGCTCCTGATGACCACACCATTCCTGATGCAGGCCAGGATGCCATTGGCTGTCTTGGCCACCTGGGCACACTGCTGGCTCATGTTCAGGCGGGTATCGATCAGCACCCCCAGATCCCTCTCTGTTTGGCTGCTCCTCAGCCACTCCGACCCCAGCCTGTATCTCTGCATGGGGTTGTTGTGGCCAAAGTGCAGCACCCTGCACTTGGAGCTATTGAACACCATCCCCTTGGACTCTGCCCATCTGTCCAGGTGGTCAAGGTCCCACTGCAGAGCCCTTCTGCCCTCCAACCCAGCCACATCTGCCCCCAGCTTGGTGTGATCTGCACACTTGCTGATGACTGACTCCATGCCCTCATCCAGATCATCTATGAAGATGTTAAAGAGGATGGGGCCCAGCACTGATCCCTGAGGGACACCGCTAGTGACAGCTGCCAGCTGGATGTGGCACCATTCACCACCACTCTCTGGGCTCGGCCCTCCAGCCAGTTCCTAACCCAGCACAGAGTGTTGCCATCCAAGCCATGGGCTGACAGCTTAGCCAGCAGTGTGCTGTGGGGGACAGTGTCAAAGGCCTTGCTGAAGTCCAGATAGACCACATCCACAGGCCTCCCCACAGCCACCAAGCGGGTCACCTGACCATAGAAGGAGATCAGGTTGGAGAGGCAGGATCTGCCCTTCCTAAACCCATGTTGGCTGGACCTGAGCCCTTTGCCATCCCTCCGGTGCACTGTTATTGCCCCCAAGATAACCTGCTCCATCAGTTTCCCTGGCACTGAGGTCAGGCTGACAGGTCTGTAGTTCCCAGGTTCCTCTGTCCGACCCTTCTTGTGGATGGGGACCACGTTGGCAGTTTCCAGTCTCCTGGGACCTCTCCGGTGAGCCAGGACTGCTGGAAAATGATGGAGAGCAGCTTGGCCAGCTCAGCTGCCAGCTCTCTCAGCACCCTGGGATAGATCCCATCTGGTCCCATGGACTTGTGGGTGTCCAGATGGCTCAGCAGGTCCTGAACTAATTCCTCATGAGTTTCCAGGGCAACACACAGCTCCCCGACCCCATCCCCCAGTTCAAGAGGCCTCTTGCCCTGAACTCCTCCTTACTGTTCAAAACTGAGGCGAAGAAGGCATTCAGGACCTCAGCCTTTTCCAAGTTCTCACCTGCAGTGCTGTGTTCAGCTATGGAGGGACATGGACCTGCTGAAACAGGTCCAGAGGAGGCCACAAAGATGATCAAAAGCTGGAGGACCTCTCCTGTGAAGATAAGCTGGGAGAGTTGGGGCTGTTCAGCCTGGAGAAGAGAAAACTCCAGGGAGACCTTAGGGCTGAGTATCTGAAGGAGACCTACAGGAAAGCTGGGGAGGGCTGTTCAGAAGGGTGATAGGATGAGGGACAATGGTTTGAAAATGGAACAGGAAAGATTAAAGTTGGACATCAGGAGGAAGTTCTGCACAATGAGGGTGGTGAAATACTGGAACTGGCTGTGGTTGAGGCCCCATTCCTGGAGGCATTCAAGGTCAGGCTTGATGTGGCCCTGGGCAGTCTGCTCTAGTTGGAGATGTCCCTGCAGACCGCAGGGGAGTTGGACAAGATGCCCTTTGAGAGTCCCTTCCAGCCTGATGCAATCTGTCACTTGATGACTGTCACCTTTCATTCCTTGCCATCAGTACTTGTGCTGCGACAAGCTCCATAAACATATTGAACTGGGCACTTAACTAAGCTCCTGACTTTGAGACTTTACACATATATGAACATACTTCTGAATTTCCAGCTTTTGCTTGCTTTTTGAGAAGTGAAGAGCCAGCTGAGGGCTGTGTGGTGCAGCCTGTGGTGGCTGACTGCACACACGGGGGGTGTGTGTACATCTGCTCACTCCTGATGGGCCTCTCCAGCTCCAGCAATGCCTGCATGAAAGACATGTGAGCAAAATCCTTCAACTCCACAGCCCAGCAGTGTGCTGGTCCTGTCTGTGCTGTCACTTGGAGACCCTGGTTGAAGAAGGATGAACACTGCAGGTGAGTGTGGTTTAACCCTGCTGGGCTGCCCCAGGGCTGCCTGTGCCCCATGAGCGAGTGTTTCCCTGGCAGCACCTAGAGTGAGTGTGAAAGCATAGCATGTGTGCAGATACCTTGCTGACACATCAGCAAAGGCTGCTGCTGCTGGGAAGTCCAGCTTCTCTTTCCTGAACAAAAGTGGTTTCTGCACAGGAGGTGTGGGACAGTGGTGACTTGCCAGTGCTTGGCCTGAGATATCAGCAGCACCTCCTCTTCTGGGGTGGTTTCTCTCCAAAGCATGGCTGTGATTGCGTGAGGAGAGGGTTTGTCATATTCAGGGAGAGGGGAAGCCTTAGTTTCCCTTAACACCTTCCTTGGACTTAGCGTGGGATCTAGGATCTGGGGTGCTAGCCCTTGCAGAGGGAGGGCCTCCTTGTGCTCTCAGTGCCATAGCTACAGCCAGAGGGAGGTTTACCCAGGAGAAACTCTCAGCTCTTGACCCTTCCTGAAGGTTTTGGGATCATCACAGAAGTGAGGAGGGAGGTTGCATTGGCTAGAGCTGTGGCAGCAACGAAGCAGGCAGGTATTGTGCCCCCTCTGTAAGGATACTCTGCCAGTCTGAAGGTGTTTATCTTCCTCATCAGGTGGGAGCATTCAAAATGTCCTGTACCCCTGCTTTGTGGTTAGTTCTGGTTTGGGATATTTGCTTTCTGGATCATTTCCCTCCTGCCTCTAACTCTTTGGTACTCAGAGGGAGCTTGTGCTGCACTGTGCTGGCATCTCTTCCCAGGAGAGTGGTTTCTGAGTTTTCTGCTGGCTTTCACCTGCTTGTCCCAGTTCCGGGCTGTATACCTGAGAATCATAGGCACATTTTGGTGGGAAAGGACTTTTAAAGATCACTTAAGTCCAACCATCAACCCAGCACTGCCAGGTTATTGCTAAACCATGTCCCTCAGCACCATATCAACACAGCTTTAATCCCCTTCAAGGATGGGGAACTCTACCACTGGCCTGGGAAAAATAGGAAGAAAGGGCTACTGGAGTGGCTGTGGAGTATCAGTCTGTCTAGGTGAGGAGAAGAGGTATCTGTTAAAAGCTTGTGGGTAGGAATTAGAGGACAGGCTGAAAGGAGTGACACTGCAGTGGGTGTGGCCTCAGGAAGGAGGAATCAAGGAGGCCTTCTACAGACAACTTAAAGCAGCTCCACAGTCACTTGCTCGTGGGAGCCTGCACAAGCTCCCCAAAACTGGCAGGGGTGGCTGACACCCCTTCAGGCTGTGCTGCCATCCAGCATGCCCTGGACAGGATGGGAAACTGGACAAGGGCAAGTGCAGGGTCCTGCCCCTGTTGAGAAAAAACTACCTGCACCAGTACAAGTGAGCAGCTCTGAGGCAAAAGACCTGGGAGTGCAGGGACAATTCACTGTCAGCCAACAGGCTCTGGGGTGTGCTAAGAAGAGGCCAAGGGAGGTTCTCCTCCCTCTCTCTTCCACCCTAGTGAGGCCACCTCTGGAGTATTTTGTTCAGTTATGGACTCAGGTGCTCAAGAGAGGGAACTACTGGAGGGAGTCCAACAGATGCTATGAAGAGCACTGTGGGACCAGGACGCCTCTGTGGTGAGGAAGCCTTGGGGTTTTTACAATCACAGCTCAGGGTACAGGGCTCCAGAGCTGCAAGCAACAAATGGATTCAACTTGTCCCAGAGGGACAGAGGAATCTGGGGCAGGAGTTGGCCTAGATTTGAATGGTTAACAATCTCATACCTGCCTGTGACACACAGTGGGACAGCACAGCAGGGGCAGAGGGATGGAGTGCTAGTAAGGGTTCTCCAGCTTGTTGCCCTGAGACACTGGAACAGGTTGCCCAGGGAGGTGGTGGAAGCCCCATCCCTAGCAGTTTTTAAGACCAGGCTGGATGTGGCTCTGTGCCACCTGATGGAGTGGGAAGTGTCCTGGCTCGTGGCAGGGGGGTAGAACTGGATGATCTTCGAGGTCCCTTTTGACCCTGACAATTCTGTGATTGAGAGCTGGGGCTGTTTAGCCTGGAGAAGACTGAGAGGATCTCACCAGTAATTATCTAAGAGAAGGGTGTCAGTAGGATGGGGACAGGCTCTTTTATGTGGTGCCCAGTGTCAGGGCACTGGGTACAGACTGGAACACAGGAAATTCCACTTTTAAGAGAAAACTTCTTGGAGGGTGCTGGAGTACTGGAGCAGGCTGAGCAAAGAGGTCGAGGAGTCTAACCTCTCTGGAGGCTTTCAGAACTTGCCTGGATGTGTTCCTCTGCAACCGTATCTAGGTGAACCCACTTTGGCAGAGGGCTTGGACTAGATGATCCCAAGAGATGGCTTCCAACTCCTGCCACTCCGTGAAGGGATTGTTTCTAGTGCCCAAGCTAAACCTCCTCAGGCACAAATTTGAGGCTGTTTTCTCTTGTTCTGTTACTTGTTTCTTGGGAGAAGAGGCTGATCCCCACCTCACTTCAATCTCCTTATAGGGAGATATAGAGAGCCAGAAGGTCTCCCCTCAGCCTCTTCTCCAGACTGAACAACCCCAGTTCCCTCCCCTGCTCCCCACAAGCTTTGAGCTCTAGATCCAAGCACTGGTGCAGAGCGGGCAGCAGCTCCCCCAAGAGCTGTGCACGCAGTGGTGCCAACGTGGTGAAGGGAACCTCAAACAAAAGGAGGAAGCTGAGGGTGAGCACCTTCGTACAAAGGTTGGTAACTTTTGCCAAGCAAGGTAAGTGACTACTTTGGCCCTCAAGGAGCATTTCAGCCTTCTCACCAGCCTGCCTTCATGCCCTGCGTGTGCTGCGGTGGGTGGAGGGAGGATGCCTGGACATCCGTAGGACCTCACAGTGTGTGAAAGGCTTCTCCTGTAAACATGGTCTGGCTTCTGCTGTTCTCCTGGGGAGTGTCTGACTCAGGCACTGCTTTTAGAAGCTGCTGAGGCATTGCCCTGGCAGCCAAGAGGCTGTCCTGGAGACACAAGGGAGGGACCTCTGGTGTGCTGCTGTATGGATGGGGAGATTGGGCTGTGTCTGAACAATGCAGCTGTGGAGGAAAAGCTGAAGCAGGAGGAGGCAGAAGGTTCATGGATGGTGGGGGTGGCTGTGATGTGGTTGTATGGCCACTGCTGGCTGTTTTTATCCAGAGTTTGATTTTAAGTGCTGTTGGCTGGCTTTCCCTGGAGCACAGCATCCCTGGCTTCATCCCAAGTGGTGGCAGGGCTGGAACGTGCAGGTGGCTGCTGAGGTCACTACTGACAGCAGGAATACTTGGCAGCTTGGGAGGTGGTTATGGCCAGTCCCTGGAGGGGTTCAGCCCTGTTTAGGAGTTGGAGCCTCCTGTGCCAGCATGAGGCTCATGAGTTTGTCAGCTATGAGTTTGTCCTGGCCCTGAGTCAGATCCTGGCAGAGGATGGGTTCTGATGAGCTCTCCAGGCACAGTGCATTGCTCTGTCACAGGAGCTCTCTAGAGTAAACTGGAGATACCATGGGTGTGACTGGTGTGGCTTTGGAACTTGTCCTGTGGTGAACCTGAGCATGCAGCAGCGACCACAGCTCTTCAGCTCTGAAGCACAAGAAGAAATCTTTTCCATGACACTGCCTTTCTCTGCTTGTGTTTCACACTAGGACCAGGGTTCTGGGGGTAAATCAGGCAGGGATCATGGTGCTGTAGGCACAGGACTTGGGAGCACTTCTGGTGTTTTTTGGATCTGAGGGCAAAGAAATGAGCCCCCCATGTCTCCTGGGCATGGCCAGATGCATGTTTCTCAGGCAGATAAATCTGCGCTGCCGTTGGTACCTGATCAGCTCGAGTGCTGGGAGGACACCTGACATTGGTGGGACACCAGTAGTTATGAGGACTGACAGGGGTCTCCACTCTGCCTGGTGTGTAGAGCACCTGTGGTACTTGGTGTCTCCTGGGAGCTGTGCCTGGTGGTGCAGGGTAGGGTCAGCCCCAGTACAGCAGAGATTTAGCCTCTGCTGCCTGTGTTTAGCTCACGTGGAGCAAGGCAGGGACAAGCTCTGGCTGAGTCCTTGCCGTGTGCAGAGCTAGTGTTTGTCCTCTGCTGGGACAGGCTCCTCGGTGCTCTCCCTGGAGGCTGCAGACCTGTGGCTTGTGCTGGTGGTGTTGGTGTGGGGTTTTGGGGGTTTTAATTTATTGCCTTCGAATTAATGAAAAGAAAAGGGGGAGTAGAGAGAGGGAAAAAAAAGAAAGAAAGAAAATAGGTCTGTGATGGCAAGCTAGGGCCAGCTGTCCCAGGAGGTGCTTAGGAACCTGGCTCTGAGTGATGTTTAAAGCCCTGTTAAAATAAACACTGCACTGTTTTGCGCAATGGATTTCTCTTCCCTTCCTTGACAAATGTTGGTCACCCTGCTCTGGTATGTGCTGTAATGGCAAGAGGTGGAGGTGGTCATTTGTCACCTCTGTGCAGTGGGAGACCATATGGGGATGGACTCAGCTGCAAGAACTAATCTGGAATTTCTCCCTTCTGCTCAGCACATGGCCCGGTGTGTCTGCCTGTCACCCAGGCAGCTTTCCCCCTCCTCTACTTAGGGTGACTTCCCTGCACTCAAGTCCAGCATCTCTCAGCAATGTCCAATTATAGGACAAGAGGCAATCACAGGATGTTAGGAGTTAGAAGGGACCTCTGGAGGTCATCAAGTCCAAGCCCCCCTCTACCAGAGCAGGACCATAGAATCTAGCACAGGTCACACAGGAACACATCCAGACAGGGCTGAGAAGTCTCCAGAGAAGAAGACTCCACAATCTCTCTGGGCAGCCTGTGCCAGGGCTCTGGGACCCTTACAGTCAAGAAGCTCTTCCTTGTGTTGAGCTGGAACCTTCCGTGCCATAATTTCCATCCATTGCCTCTTGTCCTATCCCAGGGCACAGGTGAGCAGAGGCTGTCCCTGTCCCTTCCTTCCTGACCCCCAGCCCTCAGCTATTGATAGACATTGCTCAGATCCTCTCTCAGCCTTCTCTCCAGAATAAGTGGCCCCAGGGCTCTCAGCCTCTCCTCATCAGCAGTGTTCCAGTCCCTTCAGCATCTTGGACTCTCCAGCAGATCCCTGTCCCTCCTGAACTGGGGAGCCCAAAAGTGGATGCAATAGTCCAGGTGCGATCTCACCAGAGCAGAGAGGCAGGAGAACCTCCCTGGATCTGCTGCCACACTCTTCTGAATACCCCCCAGGACCCCACTGACCTTTTTGGCCACCAGGGCACATTGCTGCCCATGCAGAACTTGGTGCCCACCAACACTCTCAGGTCCTTCTCCCCAGGGCTGCTCT
The DNA here is from genome assembly GCF_015220805.1 of Pogoniulus pusillus. Taxonomy (NCBI): domain Eukaryota; kingdom Metazoa; phylum Chordata; class Aves; order Piciformes; family Lybiidae; genus Pogoniulus; species Pogoniulus pusillus. The sequence continues at coordinate 163,911 of NC_087299.1, forward strand.
CCAGCAGATCACCTCCTGCCCTGTACTGGTGCAGTTTACTCCTTCCCAGGTGCAGGACTCTGCACTGATCTCTGTTGAGCCTCATCAGGTTCCTCTCTGCCCTGCTCTCCACTCTGCCCAAGTCTCTCTGCATGGCCTCACAGCCCCCAGGGCTCTCAGCCAAGCCTCCCAGTTTGGTATCAGCAGCAAAGCTGCTGAGCAGACTCTGTCTGTGCCCTCAGCAGTGGCACTGAGGATGTTGAACAGGACTGTGCCCAGCACTGATCCCTGGGGCACTGCACTGGTGACAGCTCTCCAGCTGCACTTGGCACCATTGACCTCTTTGCACTCTGTTGTGTAGCCAGTTCCTGATCCACCTCACTCTGCTCTTCTGCCCCACACTTCCTGAGCTTGTTCACAAGGATGTTATGGGCAACAGTGTCCAAAGCCTTGCTAAGGTCAAGGCAGACTACAGCCACTGCTCTCCCTGCAGCTACCCACTCAGACAGGACATCACAGAATGCTATCAGGTTAGTTGAGCCTGACCTGCTCTTGGGAAATCCATGCTGACTGCTGCTGATAACCTCCTTCTCTTCCATGTGCCCAGTGATCACCTCCAGAATGAGCTGCTCCATCATTTTTCCAGGGATGGAGGTGAGGCTGACTGGTCTGTAGTTCCCTGGAATCTCTCTCATGCCCTTTCTGAAGACTGGAGTGCCATTGGCTTTCTTCCAGTCCTCAGGCACCTCTCCTGCCTGCCACGGTTTTGCAGCAGTGATGGAGAGCGGCAGAGCAACAATGTCAGGCAGTGCTCTCAGCACTCACTGAGTGATCTTGTCAGGGCCCAGGAATTTGTGTATGGACAATGGGCACTGGGGGCAAGCTGGAGCAGAGGAGGTTCCACAGAAACAGAAAGGAGAACTTTTTCACTATGAGGGTGCTGGAGCCTGGAGCAGGCTGCCCAGAGAGGTTGTGGAGTCTCCTCCTCTGGAGACTTTCAAAACCCACCTAGATGCATTCCTGTGTGACCTGCCCTGGGCGATGCTGCTCTGGCAAGGGGGTTAGACTCCGTTCCCTTTCAAAGTCCCTTCCTTTCTGTGATTTGGGACAGAGTTTTTCTGTTTTCCTGCTTGTGGTAGTTTGGGAGTTTCTTGTCCCCCACAAATTCACCAGACTAATTCAACCAGCTGGAAGTTAAGAAATGAAGCTATATGCACAGCTTGTCACACTCTACAAGCATATATACACAACCTATACAGGTATCTACAAATACATACAAGTTAAAAGTAATACAGAAATACAAACCCCCTCCCAAACAGCAGAGCAAACCAGGAGGGCTTTCAAACCAACTCCCTTCTTTCTTTCCACCCCTCCTTCCTTATATCAGAATCTCTTGCATGCAAAGGGGTGAGAATGTGGGAAGCCAGATAAGGAATTAGAAGCAGAGTGACTAGTTGGGGCTGCACAGGTCCAGGCAGAACAATTAGCAAAGCAGGCCAGAGACTGACTGACTTCATGCTTCTTGTTTCTGTATCTCTCAGCAGAATGAGTGATACAGACATCACTATTATTTTCACAGCCAATGATCTAGTTTCTCTCACTGAAATATTCCATTTAGCCTCCAGCTAACACAATCCACCCCAGCAGGCATTGTGAGTTGTCAGTAGAGCTGTGGATGAAGCTTGGAAAGGACAAAGGGCACCAAGTTCTGAGGGAAGTAGTACAGACCTGGCCTCTGCTGGAAGCAGATCCTGCAGGGATAAACCACAGTTGTGTTAGATCTGGGTTAGTTGCAGAGTTGCATGGGTGGGCATGGTACCCCTCTTTTCTATGGATGCTGCTGGCCTGTTCCTCGTGGGCTTGCTGGCAAACCTTTGCTGACTTTGAAGGAGCTGTTTCAGACCAGCCTGGTGTTTCCAAAGGAGGTACCCAGTTAAGCCTGAGCCCTGCACTGCAATAAACTGTCCCTGAGAGGCTGGAGGAGAGTAGGGGAAAGCTGCTGATGAGTTCCTTTGGCCTTTCCTTTTCCCACTGGCAGGCTTCTCTTGTGTGCTGGTTTCCCACATGTCTTCCCAGTATCCTCTCACTCTGTTCCTCTTTGTGGTACTTCTATCCCCTCCTCTGCAAGTGTTCCCTCCCACCCATCCCTCCCTTCTTAGCTTCCTTCTTTTGTTCCCCTTGTCCCCATTTTGCTTTCTGTCCTTTTGAGCTGCCTTTTCTTGGGTCCCTCCTTCCCCAGAGTGGGTACCTGTTTATGGTGCAGTGTGGAGAGATGCTGGTGAGTATTGGCAGGAGATGGGGCCAGGCAGCAGATCCCATCAGCTCCAGCCTCTCTGCAGGCATCTTGGTGTGCCACAGAATCTGCCAGCAGCTGCATGTCTTCTGGAGGCTGCTGCTGAAGCCAGGCTGGCCTTGCTGCAAGCTCCTGAGCAGGTGTACAGGTTACAGCAAGTACTTGGATCCCCTCGGTTGGGGTGAAGCAGCACCAAGCTCTTCAGAGGCTGAGAAGAAGGCTGAGAAGGAGACCTTGTCAATGTCTGTAAACATCTGAGGGGTGGGAGTCAAGATGAAGATGCCAGGCTTGTGGTGGTGCCCAGTGACTGGACAAGGAACAACAGGTACAAGCTGGAGCCCAGGAGGTTCCACCTCCACATGAGAAGACACTTGTGTACTGCGAGGGTGCTGGAGCCCTGGATAGATGGGAAGGCTGCCCAGAGGGGTTGTGGAGTCTGCTCTGGAGAATTTCAAAACCTGCATGGATGGATTCCTGTGTGACCTGCTCTGGCAGGGGGGTTGGGCTTGATGATCTCTGGAGGTTCCTTCCAGCCCCCCATGTTCTGTGATTCCCAGGGTCTCAGAGCTGGCCCTGTTGTATTCTCTGCAGGTCGTGTTTTTCAGTTGTGACTCTAGGAGAGTCTTTTCCAAGAGGCAAAGCAGAAGTGATTAGTGCTCTGTTTACTCAACCTCAGCTACAGCTGAACAAACTTTATTTTTCCTCCTTAAGAATTATTATTTGAGTGAAAGTTAAACCAGTTTACTTGTCAGTTACATAGTGTCCTGTGGGGTTTTTTTCCTCTTTATGTCCCCTTTCCCTTACGATCCTACAGACACTCCAGTAGGCTATGGGGCAGCAGGCCCGGGTGGGTGTGGACAGCCCCACAAGTGAGTTTTAGTGAAGCTGGCAGCCAGGCTGAGTGGGAGGATGGTGGAAATGTCAAGCCCTTTCCCTTAAAACCACTGATTTTAAAAATGAAAATATTATTCCTAAAAACATTATTTAGCCTCCTCTGCCAAGGGGTGAAGCAGATGTAATGCAAGTGGCATCCTCGCTTTTGTGAGCTGAGACAACCTTAGCTGCCCTGGGCTGGATTTTTAGGCTTTTATCACACCAGTACAGACCCCTTGCCTCTGAGGGACGTTGTCTTATAGTATCATGGAATGGTCTGGGTTGCAAGTGACCTGTGAATCTCATCTAGTCCAACCCTCTGGAATCATTTGGGACATCTGCTGCTCGAGCAGGTTGCTCAGAGCGCCATGCAAGCTGACCTGCATGGTTCCAGGGATGGGGCATCACCCAGCTCTCTGCACAACCTGGGCCAGGATCTCACCTTCTTTTTGCTCTAGATCTCTCCTAGTTTTAAACCATCCCCGCTCCTCCTGTCACAACAGGCCCTGCTCAAACGATTGTCCCTGTCCTTATTTTGCCCTACCTTTTCAGTTCTGGAAGGTTTTATCCCAAGCGATGTTATCTCCACAGCTGAGGTCTCATCAGCAGGCTGCTCCACTTGCCTGCCTTGACTCCACCACAAAGCATCAGTGAGCTGAGCTCTGCCCAGCCAGGCCCCTCTCAGCCCCGTCTCAGGGACTGCTCTTGCGCGGCCGCGTCCCCCGAAGCTGTGCGCTGCGGCTGCCTGCAGCGCGCCCGCAGCCCGCTAGATGGCGAACGCGTCCCAGCCTCGGCGCTGCGCTGCCGGCCGGGACCGGCCCTGCGCCCGCTGCCCGCCCGTGAGCTGCACAGGTCTCCCCACGCACCCCGCTGCCCGCCCGTGAGCTGCACAGGTCTCCCCACGCACCCCGCTGCCCGCCCGTGAGCTGCACAGGTCTCCCCACGCACCCTGCTGCCCGCCCGTGGGCTGCACAGGTCTCCCCACGCACCCCGCTGCCCGCCCGTGAGCTGCACAGGTCTCCCCACGCACCCCGCTGCCCGCCTGTGGGCTGCACAGGTCTCCCCACGCACCTTACTTCTCCTCTTGCTGCGGGCCGTCTGCAGCAGCAGCCACCGGCTGCGGTTCCAGTGCAATCATTTACATTTCCAGCCCCTTTGTGTAACAGCAGCGCTTCAGAGGGGCCAAACCGCGGACCTGTTTATAGCGCCGGGGCTGGAGGAGCCGCGGACAGCTGCGCTCCTGCCGCCGCCGTACTGCGCACATCAGCCCTGGCCCTGCTGCCTTCGGCCTCCTCAGGATGAGTCCAGCTCTGGCATAGAGAAGACCGGGAGAAAGAGGAGGGCGAGGGGGTTTAGTGGGGCGGATCGTGTTCGCTGGTGTTCAACATAGCCCAGGTTCTCTAGCATGCCCCTGGCTGCAAAGGGAGCTCACCCTAAGAGCGCCGAAGCGCTGTCCACATGGGGATAGGACAGAGTCCCTCTGTGGGGACCCTGGCCCAGATTTCATAAAAGCCTGTACCAGCTGTGGTGCTGCCCAGATGCTCCATCCCCCTTGTCCCTTGGTGTCATAGCTCTGGTGAGTCTGAGGTGGTTTGGCCTCTTTGGAGAAACAATTTGCTGAAGGAGGTGGAACAAACCTGCCCCAGGGAAGGCTGCTTCCTCTCCCCAGCTTTGGGTTATAGACCTTTTCACATTCTTGCGTGATGGGGAACGACTTGCCCTGAGGTTGGCTGGACAGACTGAGGTGGCTGTTCCTAAACCTGGGAGAAAGAGGAAAGGGTCTAGACTGCAAAATGTGTCCACAGTGCTGCTGGCAGTGCCTGTGCTACCCTTCAGTGATGAATGTGGCCATTAATGCAGCAGGAAGGCCTGAGTGCGGTGCTGTGGGCATTGAATTTTTGCCCTGGGTGTTCCTTGGAGCGTGTCCTGCCCTGCCATATGGTGTAGGATTTGCTTCTGCAGGGAAGAGCACCTGGATTTGGATTCTTGCCTCAACCTCACACATTTTAAGTGTCTGCCCCTTACTCTGCTCCCTTCTAGTTTCATTCTGCCTCGGCTTTAGCCTGGCTTTTGCGTGGGTTAATCTATCAAACTTTTTAACAAACCCGCCTAGACAAAGCAGGATTGCTAATCTCTGCCTCCTCCTCTTCTGTCCTGATCACAATTTGAGTTTGAAAACAATGGTCCTGGTCTAGGAGGCCTGATTTCATTCTCTGGGCAGGCTGCAGGTTTGGTTGCTGAAGATAAGGGAGTTTACGTGCTGGGCAGAAGGTTCGCTCTGCTGCTGGGACGTTTGCAGTGCACTGGGCTTGTTGCTCCTTCCAGCTGCTGCTGCTTATTCCAGCTGCTGCCTGTGCCTGTGTGGGGAAAGCTTGCAAGAGGGAGCAGGGCATCCAGTGTGAGACATCCCTGCCATGTGGTGTTTGGGGTTAGCTTGAGCTTTGGCCTCCCATCCTGAAGCGCGGCGTGTCAGGGCACTGCCTGAAGCAGGATAGAGCTGCAAGGTGATGGCAGACTCTGAAATGGCTTCCAGCCACTCAGCAGAGCCTTGGCTGTGGCTGGGGGTGATGCTCAGGTCCCCTTCTCAGCTCTCCATCTGTGCTGCCAGTGTGGTGGTACTCAGGGCAGCTGTTGAGCATCCTGGGGTGCATCAAGAAAAGTGTCCAGCAGCTCTAGGGAGGTTCTCTTCTCTCCCTGCTCTGCCCTAGTGTGACCACACCTGAAATACTGTGTTCAGTTTTGGGCTCCCCAATTCAAGAGAGACAGGTATCTGCTGGAAAGAGTCCAATAGAGAGCTATGAGGATGATCTGGGTACTTGAACATCTCTGATATGAAGAGAGACTGAAAGCCCTGGGCTGGTTAGTCTGGAGAGGAGAAGGCTGAGAGGGGATCCAAACAATGTCTATCAATATCTGAGGGGTGGGTGTGAAGTTGGACTCACAGAATGGTTGAGGTTAGAAGGGACCTCAAAGCTCATCCAGTTCAAACCCCCCACCATAGGCAGGGACACCTCCCACAAGAGCAGGTTGCTCAAGGCCTCAAGTTGAAGATGCCAGGCTCTGTTCAGTGGTGCCCAGTGATAGGACAAGGAACAACAGGTACAAGCTGGAACCCAGGAGATTCCACCCCAACATGAGCAGACACTTCTGTATTGTGAGGGTGACAGAGCCCTGGAGCAGGCTGCCCAAGAGGTTGTAGAGTCTCCTCTGGAGACTCAAAAAACCCATCCTGTGTGACCTGCTCTAGGTGATGCTGCTCTCTCGGGGGGGGGTTGGACCAAATTATCTCTGGAGGTCCCTTCCAATCCCTACCATTCTGTGATTGGTTGCTAGAGGTGCAGGTGAGCCTGAATTTTACCTTGCTTTCCATGGCAGGAAATCCCATAGCCTGGAATTTGCTCCAGGCTTGCTCTGTGCAGGCATCACAAATGAAGCCAAGTTTCCAGCCCGCTCCTCACCTGTCCCCTGCCTTCAAGGAGAGTGGTAGTGTGCTCTGCATGTCCTGCCTGCAGGTTTGGTGGTGCTGGGGTAGAGTTCTGCCCAGCAGCACCACCCATGACAGAGCTTGCTGGGTCAGACCCAGCTAGGCTGCAGCATATGGAGCAGGCTGTCTTCATTCCTGCCTCTTGGAGCTTTGTTCTTTCATGGCCTTGGCTCCTTGTTATCCCTGAAGACCTTGTATGGGTTGGGTGGAGAGCTGATGGGTAGACATCCTAATGGTTTTCTTGCCTCTGTGACATTCCAAAAATGCAGTAGTGTGGCATCCATGCTCCCTGTCTCAGGGCATGCTTCACATTTGATGGCTTCTTTCCTCCTCCTGCCACCCTGCTGAGGATGAGATCCTAGTCAAGCCACTGCCCATCATATTTGAAAGGTCAGGGCAGTCTGCTGAGGTTCCTGCTGAATGGAAAACGGGAAACATCACCCCCATCTTCAGGCGGGGAAAAAAAGCAAGGCCCTGTCAACTCTAGGCCAGTCAGCCTGGCAAGGTTCTGGAGCAGAGCCTATGGAAAATGAAGCAGAGGTGCTGAGTGGTGTCACCAAGGACAAACCTTGCCTGATGAGCTTGGTGGTTTTCTATGATGGAGTCACAGCATCAGTGGACAAGGGAAGATCAACTGACATCATCTACCTGTGGTTGTGCAAAGTGCCTGACACTGCCCCACATGGCATCCTGGTCACCACATGGGAAAAGCATGGACTTGAGGGGTGGGCACTGGCTGGATGAGGAATTGCCTGGATGGCTGCACTCAGAGAGTTGCAGTCAACAGCTCAGTGCCCAAATGGAGAGCTGCAACCAGTGGTGTTCCTCAGGGGTTGGTACTGGGAGCAGTGCTGTGACATGGGCACTGGCACTGAGGTGCCCTCAGCAGGTCTGTGGATAGCTGTGTGGCCTGGTTGACAGTGCTGGGGGGAAGGGATCCATGTAGAGGGACCTGCATGGGCTGCAGAGTTGAGCCCATAACAACATCATGAAGTCCAGCAAAGCCAAGTGCAAGGTCTTGCAGCTGGGTCAGGACAATTCCAAGCACAAATCCAAGCTGGGTGAGGAGTGGCTTGAGAGCAGCCTTGCGGAGAAGGCCTTGGGGGTGTCAGCTGGTGACAAACTCCCTAGGAGCCAGCAATGGTCACTGGCAGCCCAGAGTCAGCCCTGTGCTGGCTGCGTCCACAGCGGGGAGAGCAGCAGGACAGGGAGAAGATTCTGGTCCTCTGCTCTGCCCTGCTGAGACCCCATCTATAGCACTGCCTCCAGTTCTGGGGCCTCCAGCACAAGATGGACCTGGAACTGCTGGAGAGGGTCCAGAGGAGGCCACCAAGATGATCAGAGGGCTGGAGAACCTCACCTGTGGGGACAGTTTGAGAGAGTTGGGAATGTTCAGCTTGGAGAAGAGGAGGCTCCAGGGGGACCTTAGAGCAGCCTTCCAGTAGCTGAAGGGGCTCTAGGAGAGCTGGGAAGGGACTTTGGACAAGGGCTGGGAGTGCCACAACAAGGGACAGTGGCTTTAAGCTGAGAGAGGGGAGAGTGAGAGTGGAGATGAGAAAGAAATTCTGTAGAGTGAGGGTGGGGAGACACTTGAACAGGTTGCCCAGGAGGTTGTGGATGTCCCCTCCCTGGAGGTGTTCAAGGTGAGGTTGGATGAGGCCATGAGCAACCTGGCTAGTGGGAGGTGTCCCTGAACAGCCTGGTCCTGCCAGCTATGACTGACTGGCTCTCCCACAGATGCCAAACACTTCGTCAATCCACCCCATCCACCTGCCAGCCTCTCTGCCCTGGCCCTCTCTTGTTTTCCTGTCCTGTGGTCAGTGGATGGCATTCATGGGCTAGAAGGTGCTGGGCATACACAGGCACTGTGGAAAGGAGCCCAAAGGTCAGGCAGAGGTGCAAAAGGGACTACTTTGTGATGTGGGGCATTCCCAGCCTGCCAGCAGCTCCAAACTCTCCATCTCCTGCTGCTCCCCTGTCTATTCCTGGTATCCCCCAGTCCTTGGCTCCTTGGGGCACTTGCACAAGGCATTGTTTGCTTAACCCCTGTCCCTGCCCACCATGGGCTCCAGCACCAGGCTGCCTGGAAGAGATCACAGCACAGCTTAAGGCTTTAACTAGATAGGAGGCTTAGTAGCTTGACCTTAGGACCTCTCCATAGCCTGCTCAAGGCAGCAGCTTTGATTTTGTAGTGCATGTGGGGATGAGTCCTGAGCCATGCATTGCTGCAGTGGATCCCTGGCCATGCATTGCTGCAGTGGATCCCTGGCCATGCATTGCAACAGGTGCTGGACAGACCTCTCTGGGCCAGAGGCTGGTGTGTGCGCTGTGGCTCATGGAGCTGCTGGTGCACATGTCTAGACAGACTGTGCAAACCTGGCTTCTGCAAGGAAGATGTGGTCCCCCCTCTGCTGCATCACAGAGCTGGCTAAGGCAGCAGGGACAGGATGGGCAATCAAGTCCCTGCCCGTCCACGTGTACTTGAAGAGACCCTGTCAAGGCAGGGGTTTGTCCCTGGCCATGCATGGGAGATGTGAATTTGGGGCAGATCCTTGGTGATGCAGCTCTCGTTTCCTCTGCAAGTGCCCCCAGCATGATCCCAGCCATGTCCTGGCATGGATGATGAGTGGGATAAATATGGCCCCAGCTGCAGGAGCAGTGAAAAGTGAGGAGAGGCTGCCACGCTAGGGTTACAGCCTCTCTGATGGCATCCCCAGTACATGCTGAGCGCAGGCCAGGCAGTGCCCAGGGCTGCTGACACCCTGCTGGCTGCTCTCCTGACACATCTCCCTGTGTGCTGGCCCCAGCAGGTGCTTGTCTGCTGCCCAGAGCTGCCTGGACAAGGCAGGCAGCCCTGAACTCCTGGTGGCTTCGTGGGTGGCAAGGTGTCCTGTGCTAAAGGGCTCCACGCAGAGCTGACCTGATGTGGGCTGCTATGCCAAGGGGCAGGAATTGCAACCGCCTCCTCTCCTGTCTTCAGCTATCAGTTGGTTTGTCTCCCGGAGAGTAGCCTGGGTGGGTCCTGCATTCTCCTTGCAGCGACGGGGCCCGATTTGAGCTCTGCTCCTCAAAAAACACAGCGCACCTCAGCAAAGCCTGGCAACCCTGCTTGCACTGCAGCATCAGGCGCTTCAAACAGGAACAAGAGCCAGCCCTTGGATGAGTCCTAAAACCCTGCCGCGGGCTGTCGCCAAGCCCAGGAACATCGCTGGCTGCAGCGGGACTGTGCCGTCCCCGCGGTGCCCCAGCGCCCTGCAGCCCAGCAGTGCCCGTGCGGAGCAGCAGGAGCCAGCGCCGGAGCGAGGGAGCCCAGCAGCGTTCCCCTCGCCCCTTCCTCGAGTTGTTATTTCAGCTGCTGGAGCCTCGGCGGGGCTGACAAACACCCCGCAGGTGCTGTTTGCAAGAACCTTCTCCCCTCTGCCCAAAGCCCCCGGCTCGGGGCTCCCTCGCCGCCAGCCCCCAGCCTTCACACCTCTGCCGCTCCGGCCCCCTGGGTACGCGGCACATACACGGAGCCTTGTTGCCTGCGTCCGGCCCGGCCCGGCCCGCGAACAGAGGCCGCTTTGCTGCTGCCTCATTGCCGGCGGCAGCCTGCGCAGCAGCGGCCACCGCGCTCCAGCCCTCCAGGGCTGCCTCTTAACCCGGAGAGGCGGCGGGTTCCCAGTGTTGCTCTTGGCAGGGCCGCCCCGGCCCTGGGAACAGAGGTGAATGTGCGCGGAGGTGTGGGGCGCAGGCCGGGCGGCTGTTTGTGTTGGAGCCGCCGCGCAGGGAATTAGTTCAGCTCGGCCGCAAATTGCTTCTGAAGTGCGCGGCTCGGGCAGGCGGGCGCGGGGCAGGGACAGCGCGCAGCCCGGGGGACAGAGCTGGCTCCGTGCCCCTCTGCTCGGGGCTCCCCGGGCCTCAGCATCTCGCTTCTCCTGCCTTCATCAGCCCCACTCAGGCTGCAGGTACAGGAGGTTTTTCAGCCCTGGCCCAGCTGCTCAGGAGCCCCAGGACTGAGTTGCGATGCTCTGCTTTTGGCAGTCCCCTTCCCTGCCCTGCATCGCCTCTGCCGTGTTGGAGGGAAGGAATTGGCAGAGAAGAAGCTTTCCCAGTGCTGAGCCCTGCTGGCTCTCCCCTCCCCGGGCTCTCCCTCTCTCAGCCCGGGTTTGCTCTCATGCTTGTTTGTGAGTCTCTCAGTGCTCTGGTTGGTGGGACTGGTGGTTGGGAGGGATGATCAGTGGGAATGGAGGATTCTGCCACACACAAGGGCTTCCCCCTCCACTCCTGTCCTTTTGCTCCACCTGGTCCTGCCATAGCTTTGGGACTGGTAGTGAAAACATCTCCCCGCAACATCTCTGTGTTGCACAGAGTTTCTTCTGGGCCCTCCAGATATGTCAGCACCAAAGCCCAGCATGCACTTTATAGGTTGCTGAGCATTTCCCTTTGCAGGCTGGGCACAGCATCACTCCCCTTCAAGAAGGCCTAACTCACTGCAGCATCAGCTGTCCATCCATGGTGGGAAAGCATATCTTTTCCCAGAAGTAGATCTGATCCAGGGCAGGAAAAGGACCTGCTACATGCTCCTCTGGCATTGGTAAGGAGCCACTGAGCCCACCAGTGCTGTTCCTGCAGCTGTGGTCATATTGTTTACCCATGGCACCCCCCAGGACAATGTGCAGGGAGCAGGCTTTAGGCAGGGTCAAAGGCAGGCTAAGGTTCCTGGGGTGGACATGATCCTTATCAGAGCTGGTGCTCATCCCTCTGAGATTTAGCACTGTCTGTTGCTTGGAACCTTTGTGCCCTAACCAGGGGTGCCTGTCCAGAGCTTGCATCCCTGTTGGATACTGCCTGGTTTGCTGTGCCACTGATCTTCATCTTGTGGTCCTGCCTATGACCTCTCCCAACCCTCTCTGCTTCCCTTCCCTCCTCCTACTTCTATTTAGTAACTGTCCTTTAAAAGTGCAAATGCCATTGTCCAAAGGAGGATTAACCACCATCTGTGCAAACTTGGAGGCAATGTTCAGTGACCGGGAGGAAGCAGATGACTCAGAGAGCCACAGATCGGCTGCGACTCCAGGCTAAGCAGATGGATCTCAGTGGAACAGCCCTGTTAACCCAGGCACCTCCCAGCAGCCTTCTGAGGCTCGTGGCAAGGGAGCCAGTAGCAGTTTGTGGAGGGCTATGAGTCACCTCCTGGACTGTGAAGTGTCCCAGCTATCCCTCATATCAGAACTTTAGTTCATCTGGTCCCACAAGTGGCTCTTGAGTTCTGGTTTTGAATAGGGAGGGGTTGTTTGCTCTGTGGTGCTCCTGAGACCAGCAGGTCAGTCTGCATCAGCATAGGACTCCCCTAAGGTTTTGGCTCATCTCCCTCTAAGTGATGGTGAAAGTGGCTCTGGAGGAAGGTAACAGTAAGCACTGCATCCACTGGTGAATACCAGGAGATGCTTTCAAATGGCAGCAAGAAAGCTGTGTTCCAAGTAGCTTCTCTCCATGACCACCTCATCCTCTCCATGCATGACATGTTCCCATAGCCCATCTAGACTGGGATGGCACCCAAACTAAGGACACAGTAGTAGTGAGGTGCGTGGGAGGCAGAGGATCAGGTTGCTGGCAACAATGACCCAGCAGTGAGGGGCATTTGGCCAAGGCAAGACTTCCAGCAAGACTCAGTGTGTGTCCAACTGTTGCAAGGTGAAGAGAGAGATGTTCAGTGCTGGTATCCTGAAGGGCTGATGTTGGCTCTGCCCCAAGCAGGAACTCCATACAAGGTGGTTGACTTCTCTGCAAAATCCTCACATTAGCAAATTCCAGCCAAAACCCCTTTCGGTCCAGTGCCCTGAAGGAGGAAGTTTGGGTAAGGATAGCAGAGTTTCAGGAAGTTAATGTTAGGAGGACTGAGGGGATCAGATGCTTTGAAGGGTGGTGATTTAGTTGATCTCATGATTAAAGGAGGTGGATCTGGGTCCTGAGGAGGGCAGGAGCAGCTGAGCCCAAAGAACTGCCCAGGCATCCCTGGTGGATGTGAGAATGGTGAGTTTGTAGGGGAAAAAAGGATTTCTAGCTTACAACTTTTCCTTTCTCCATGCTTTTGTTGTTCCCCAGCTCCACTATGACTTGCTTCTGGCTTGCCAGGAAACTGCTGATGTGCAAGAGGTAATGCTGAAGCAACTCTGATCTCAGATCCAGCAGCAAGGCTGAAGCAGGACTAGACTTGGAATGCTGGCAGTGATATGGGAGAAGCACAAGGAAAATGCTCCTCGTTTGGGAGCACTTTGCTCATCTGTTGCTCCTGGTGCTGTTCATGCCATTGCATTGGGGTGGGAGATGGGTGTGAAATGTGTCAGCTTCCTGTTTTGCTGGGGTGTGCTTGTGTATGAATCTGGCACTCTGTCCACAGCCCAGGGTCTTCAGACCCTGAGAAGTGGTAGTTGGGGCAGGAAATAAGTAGCCCTTAACAAGGAGCTGTAATTAAAACAGCTTTACACTATGACTCCAGCCTGAACAGATACAGTCACCCCAGAAGGCGGTGAAATTAGTGGGCAGAACCTAAGTGAAGTGAGCTGAACACAATGCTAAGGCAGATGACATTTTGCTTGGCTTAATGCAGAGAAGAAAAGGAGAAGAGTTTCCCCCATGAAAGTCTCATCTGGTTCAATTTCCAGTGGCAGTCAAAGAGTTAAAGTGATGTGTTGGGAGCTGTGAGTGTTTATCTAAAAGAAAAGTGGCAGGTGAAAGGGATAAAATAACAGAGTTTGTAAAGCAATGCAATATGTTTGAATTATCTGAGGATCAGAGCTGGAATTTGGAAGGTAATATTGGATAGAAGGAAATGGGAGATGGAGACAGAAATAGGATGTGGAACAAACAGCTTGAGTTGGCTTCCCCATTGGTGGCTACAAAGGAACAAAAAAGGTATTGGTGTGATTTGGGCCATTGTGAATTCGTTTATTAAAGGAGATTTTTAATTCTCTTTGCATAATTAAACTCAGAGCCTCTGCAATATTAGGGTGCAGAACAGACCCTCCTGATCTGGGTTTGGTTGGAAAAACGTGCAGAGGACCATCCCTGGAGAGAAATAATGACCTGAGGAATGCTTGGTGCCATCCCTGACCAAGTGCTAGGATCCTTCCCTTCCTTCTCCACTGTGCTGGGCTGTGGCTGCTCAGCTCCATGGCAAAAATGAGTTATCCCAGATCTCCGATGAACTTTCTCCATCAGCAACAAAACAACTGCTCCCCACCTACCCAACCAAGCATCTACTTCTGCTCTTGCCTCCATAGCACCGAGGAGTCATGTGGTTAGGGGGGTCTTGACACCATGGGAAGATGCAGGGGATACAGTTGGGAAATGCTCAGCTAAGAGAGCTTTGGCACCTCCAAAGGGATGCTCTTAAAACTGTGACAGAGTCATGCAGGAAGATTTCAAGCAGATTTGTCTCCCTGCCCTCACTTCTTTTAGGACCTCGGCATCATCTGCACTTCAGGCACCATCCTCAGCACTTCAGAGCTCAGCTTCTTCTGGGCTGTTTGCCCAGTTCTTGGAGATTTCCAGCTCATACTGGCTGAGAGACTCAGGATCTGGGGAAGTTGCAGCACCTCTACTGCTGCCTCTGCCCGGAGCCTACTGCCTGGACAGGCTCCCCAGCCCCAGAATCTCCCAGCAATACCTTTGTCCCGAGTTCTGCGCCTCCAGATGATGCGTTGTCGTCTGCAGCCTCTTCACCTGCTAAAGTCTTTAGCTTGGCAGCTCACTCACAGCCATGGTGTTGGAAGATCCCTTTCCATTGCATGGCTGCCCTCTCTTGTCAGGCCTTCTGTGTCTTTGATACTCACCAAGGACATCAGGATTGTGTTCACATCTCCATGTGGTCTGCAGGTACAACAGCATACACCAACCTTCTTTAACCAGAAGAAGGTAAAGGGAAGAAGCCCAAGAGCAGACTGCTGTTGATGCCTTGACTTCCTGAACCTGCAGGCAGCCTAGAACCAGAGGTCTGGAGCATGCTGTCATCCCACCCAGCCTCTGGAGCACATTGAGTGACTTTGTTGAGAAAAAAAGGATACAAAGGGCTGATTTATTTTGCATCCAGTTCAGCTCTGAGGCCTTCCCAGATGTTCTGAGTTTCTCAATGGAGGTGAAGTGGCTGCAGATTTTCCAGATGGCTACAAAAAGCAGAGAACTTGCACCAGGCCAATTCCCAAATGATCAGGGCTTCCACTGTGGCCATTTCACTCCCCATGATCATCTCAGAATTTGTTTTTTCTTAATAGCATCCTGGGAGTCCTGTCTGTCCCACTGCTCCCACTGTGGTCTCAGTCCCCTTGAGACTTCTGCATCTTACTGCTGTGCTGTGAGTTGTGTGCTCTCATCTTTCTTTCTCCCCATTGGTAGCTTGCTCATCCTGCTTCTCAGACCTGTACTCTTCTCTCAGCTTTGGCAAATCAGCCAAGGTGTGGAACCACCACACCAGCTTCCCTCTATTCTAGAGGCAGCTGCAAGATGACCTCTTCCATGCTCATTCCCCACTTGTCTTTCTTTCTTACCACAAATCTAGTGAGGTCTGCTGATGGGCTTGGAACGAGCCTGCTTTCTGCTGCAAAGCAAAGCAGGTGGAAGGAAGTGTGGCTTATTGCTGATGAAGCAAGAGATGAAGTGCTTCAGTTCCCCTGCCTCTAACTTTGCAGAGAGGACTTTGCTCTAGAGCAGGAAGCTGCCCCATGAATGCCTTCTATGGGCATTCTCTGTAGCCCCCCATGAGCCTGAAGAGTGATTTAACTATGCAGAATAAATGATCCTGCTGCAGGTAGAGACCCCAGAACCTGTTCCACTGTCCCACTGCCCTCACTCTAGAGAATTTTTTCCTAGTTTCTGGTCTAAATCTCCCCTCCTCAAGTTTCAAAGCTTCAGTCTATTCTCTAGCCCTGTCACTACAAGCCCTGGTAGGAAATCCCTTCCTGTCTTTCTCTTGTCAGAGAAGCCCTGGGAGGAGTCTCATCTGCAGAGCAAATGTCTCTGTTCTGCCTGTGGTTGGTGTAAAGACTGGGATGGTTTGTTGCTACTGTTGAATATGTGTTACCTTTGACCTGGGGACGTCAAGCCATGGGTGTTGCTGGCTGCTGCCTTGGGCACCTTCTGAAGGGGATGGTGAGACAGTGACTGGAACAGGTTGCCCAGGGAGGTTGTGGTTGCCCCCTCCCTGGAGATGTTCACGGCCAGGTTGGAAAGGGCTGCAGGCAGTGGTGAGATCTTCTCATGGACTGAGTTTGGCTACTGCTCAGCTCAGGGAGACTGGAACATCTGAAAAGACAGGCCGAGGCATTCTCCAGCCCCTTCTTCTTGTGTCCTGCTATGGTAGCTGTGCCTCATGATGAGCAAGTGGAGGAGCTCAGATGTGATCACTGCACTGCGCTGCCTTCGTTGTGAGTGGCTGCAGTGACAGGAACCAACCTGCCACAGTGCAGTGTGTCCCAAGTCAGAGCCCACAGGGAGATGTAGGCACAGCAGCTGCCAAGGGGGTTGAGTGTTTTAATGTACTGCTGAACAAACCATTCTAATCAAGGCTTGCAAGTCATGCTTTCACTTGTGACGGAGATCTGGAAGGAGAGGGCTCCTGCTCTGAGCCAAGCATTTGACATTGAGGCCCTGACCAGGGCATCTGCAGTGGTCTGGAGACTCCCCCAGCCAGCACATTGCTCGTGTGCTTGAGGAAATAGTAACAATCAGCTTTGGGATGGAGGGAGGAGTAATGCCTTGCCAGGCCAGGAGGCTCACTTAGGGGAGCTCATGGCTCCTGAGGTCTGAGCAGAGGCACAAGGACATGGCTTGTGTGTGGCCATGTCTCTGGGACCCCTGAGGAGAGGCTGTGCAGCTGAAGAAGCATTGTGGGCATCTCTGTGGGAGACAAGGACAGGAACATCAGGTGTAGGTGCTGTTCAAGCAGCAGTCTAAACACTGAGATGTGGAGCCTGATCCCCAGCCCACTTTCTGCCCCTTCTTCTGTCTCTGCCAGTTGCAGGCAGGTTGCACAACTTATTTTCCTGTACTTAGAGCACGATTTTGGCAGCCAGGGTCAGGAGGCCTCTCTGAGGAGTGCTGGCTGGGAGCCCTCCTGCTGTCGCAGGCTCTGTCACACACCAGCTGCTGTCAAAGGCTCTGCTCTGCTGGGTGTCCTTCACCATGGCCTTCTGCAGCAGCTTGGAGGCAATGAAGGAAGCTCTTCAACAGCCAAGGCTTTGCTGACATCTTCAGCAAGTGTAGGTGGGAGCTGAGCACTGCTCTTGTGCCAGAGTGGGGGAGACTCAGCGTTCCCCCTTCCCACACGTGGCACCAATAAGGAGGACTTGAAGTCTTTTGCTGTCTGCTCATGCAGAGCGGCACCATCCCAACCTTGCAGCATCCTACTGTTGTCAGTAGTCCCAGGCTCCTGGGACTACTTCCTCACAGCCAGCTGGCCAACTTGTGTGGCAGGAGATACAGGGAAGTGGCTGTGGTCAAAAGGGGTTGCTGTTAGGGTCACTGGAGGTGTGAGGGAGGGAGAGGATGCAGATGGTGCTCCGCATGGACACTATTGAGGTTACCCATGGTGACTGAATCACTTTGCAAAGAGAGGGGGTGCATGAGCGAGGCTGAGCATGCCAGGGGAGGGAGGGTCAGACAGATGGGAGAGATCAGAGTGTTCATGGCCAGCAGGAGAGAAACATCAGCTGTGCCTGTGTGATTTGCCATGTTGTGCTGTGACCAGAGTGGGGAGTTGGCACATGTGAAACCCCAAGCATGGAGTAGGTGAGGTTGAAGCTGGCTGAGGCTGAAGGCATGTGACAAGAGGTGGGTTTTTCCAGGACAAAATGTGAAGCAAAAAGGAGCAGAAGATGGTGGTGAAGTTGGGAGTTTGGGGAATGGGAGAGCAAGCAAGGAGTTACCAGTCTGCTGGAGCAGGGTGGGGAGGACTTGATTTTGCCATGATGATCTCAAGTCAGCAGCGGAGCACTCAGGAATGTTTGTGAGTGGGAGAGGCTGGATGGAGACATTGGCCTGTGAGTCCTTGGTGCAGAGATGAGCTCACCAAGCAGAAGATGTCAAGGGTGCTGAGGATAAGGACCATATGCCAAGCCTGTGGGACTGGGATGGGGGCAAGCACATGGTGGGGGGAATCTTAGCAGGATGTTCTCAGATGTATGGGGTATGTAGAGGACAGGCTGAGTGTGTGGACACGAACATCCTGCTCTGTCCATGGTTGCAGAGAAGATGCCATCTCCCTGCACCTTGTTTCAACACAAGGGTGAAGCATGTTTGGTTTCACCACTGTGCTGGAAGCTGATCAGGGCAACCCTCAATATCAGTCCAGACTGGGGGATGGTGACATTGAGAACAGCCCTCCAGAGAAGAACTTAGGGGTGCTGGATGAGAAGCTTGACATGAGCCAGCAATGGGCACTTGCAGCCCAAAATGCCCAGAATTGCAAGCCAGTGGCAGCCCTGGGCTGCATCCAAAGCAGTGTGAGCAGAGATGGAGAGAGTGGATCCTGCCCCTCTGCTCTGCTCTGGGGAGACCTCACTTGCAGTGCTCTGTCCAGCTGTGGGACCCTCACCAGAGAAGGGCTTGGAACTGATGGAGGATCCAGAGGATGCCACAGAGTTGATCAGAGGACTGGAGAACCTGTTCTATGAGGACAGGCTGAGGGAGAGTTGGGGATGTGTTCAGTCTGGGAAATGTTGTACGTTCCCTTCAGGGGACCTACAGGAAGGCTGAGGGGCCTGTGGAGATAGGACGAGGAGCAATGGTTTGAAGCAGCGCTACAGGCTGGGGACAGAGTGGCTGGAAGGTAGCCAGGAAGAAAGGGACCTGGAGGTACTGATAGAGAGTAGGCTGAAGATGAGCCAGCAGTGTGCCCAGGTGGCCAAGAGAGCCAATGGCATCCTGGCCTGCATCAGGGACAGTGTGGCCAGTAGGACAAGGGAGGTTGTTCTTACCCTGTACTCAACACTGGTCAGGCCACACCTTGAGTGCTGTGTCCAGTTCTGGGCCCCTCAATTCAGGAGAGATGTTGAGATGCTGGAAGGTGTCCAGAGAAGGGCAACAGAGCTGGGGAGGGGCCTGGAACACAAAGCCTAAGAGGAGAGGCTGAGGGAGCTGGGGGTGTGCAGCCTAGAGAAAAGGAGGCTCAAGGATGACCTTGTTGCTGTCTACAACTACCTGAAGGGACATTGTAGCCACGTGGGGGGGTGGCCTCTTCTCCCAGGCAACCACCAAGAGAACAAGAGGACACAGTCTCAAGCTGTGCCAGGGCAGGTCTAGGCTGGCTGTTAGGAGGAAGTTGTTGGCAGAGAGAGTGATTGGCATTGGAATGGGCTGCCCAGGGAGGTGGTGGAGTCTGTGTGGCTGGAGATGTCGCAGCCAAGGCTGGCTGGGGCACTGAGTGCCATGGTCTGGTTGGTTGGGCAGGGCTGGGTGCTAGGTTGGACTGGATAATCTTGGAGGTCTCTTCCAACCTGTTTGATTCTATGATTCTAAGCTGGAGCAGGAGAGATTTAGGTTGGGCATCAGGAGGAAGTTCTGCACAATGAGAGTGGTGAAACACTGGCATGGGTTGCCCAGGGATGTGGTTGAGGCCCCATCCCTGGAGACATTCAAGATCGGACTTGAAGTGGTCCTGGGCAGTCTGCTCTAATTGGAGGTGCCCCTGCTGACTGCAGGGGGGTTAGACAAGATGCCCTTCAAGGGTCTTTTCCAACCCAATGCGATTTGTGAATCTGTGATGTCAGGGAGTGGAAATAGTCCCTCACTTTAGGCTGAAGCTGAAGTGGGGAGAGGAAGAGATGGAACTGGGAGTTTGTGGGGTGTTTTCTACCCAGGAAAGAGAGGAGCTGTTTGAAGGATGAGGTTTTGGGAGGCTGGAGGCTCTTTTTCAACCATCCTGCCTATTTCTGCAACAGTGGTTAAACTTAAAGAATAGCTCTCCACCCCTGCCACCCATGGAGGTCAAAGAGCCCATGCTGAAGTGAGAAGCTCCATGCCATTGGGAATGGTATGGAAAGGATGCAGCTGAGTGTCTCTGGCTCATGGAAGGACAAACAACAACTGAGGGCAGATGGAGCATGCTGGGCATCTGGTCCTGCATCTCTTCCAAATCCAGCACTTTGCAGGACAGGGATGGAGGCAAAAGGTGGTGGTTCTGCATCTACAGTCCAAACACACCTCAAGACCACTGCTGAGATGGCTTCAGGAACACCCACAGCTCCTTGGCTGTGGGCAGGAGAGCACTGCATCAAGCAGATACATGTCAGGAGGAAGTCACAGACTTACTGAAGTCTAAGATAAGTGGCATCTTAAGCCACCACTGTGTCCAATGCAGAAGGCAGTATATTAGTGATCAAGTTCTTCAAGGGATGGGGAAACACAGATGCAGCCCGTGATGCAAACACCTCCCAAAGAGAGACAGGAGGAGGGACAAGGTCAGCCTTAGTGTCTCCTTTGCACTGTCAAGAGGCACCAGTGGGCACCTCTCTTCCTCTCTAAGGGAGACCAACAACGATGAGGTGTCTGCAGTGTGTGCTAGTTTTACTCTACCCAGTACAGCCTGAATGCCAGAAGAAGAAAACCCTGTGGCTCATTCAGCCCAAACTAATGTTTTAACAGACAAAGTAAATCTGAAACAAAGTCATTTCCTAATGCCCCACCCTGCTGCTGCACGGAGCAGCCGTGAGCAGGGCCAGCGCTGCGGAGCCAGGGTATCTCCGGGTGACATTTACAGGGCTCAGCTTTCATCACAGCTTGAAAAAAAATCCCTTGTGAAGAGATTATCTCCACACTGATCTGGATTGTCTTGTTCAGCTTTGGCTCTCTTCCTAGATGGACAATGAGCAGAAAACTTGGCCAGTGGCCTGAGGTCTGTGGCCTCCTCTGCATGAGCTGGGAAGAGGAGGAAAAGACTCCAAGGTACTTGAGAACTTGCAACCTTGGGGGGTTAAATAGATAGAGACAGCAGGGAGCTGAGGCTTAGACCCCTCCTGAGGATTTAGTGCTGCGCTCCTGACCAACCCACAGGCACTGGGAAAGGCAATTTCAGCTCTAGTGAGGAGAGCTCTGGTTGGCATTGGAGCGAATCGACTCATGATGTCTCTGCCTGGGGTGTCTCTGGGGTTGTCCGAGGGTGTCAGCAGCCTTCCACCTAGCACCCCTTGCTCAAGGGTTCTTGGAGGGGGTGGGGGGGGGGCAGCAGGGGGATCCTCAGTTCAAACCTCCGCTGCTTCCAGTCAGCTGTCAGCAGCCTTCAGCCGAACGCCGTCAGGAGACCTTCCAGCGACCACAGCCTCTCCCCTAGCCCGTCCCTGTCACGGCACAAACGGGACCGACCGCGTGTCTGTGCCATCCCCAAACCTTGCCCCTCTCAAGACGAAGCAAGGAGGGAAAACAAGCCTGAAGGTTTGCAAGGACCCCTGCTGCAGCCCAGGGAGCGCTAGTCGGGGTCCGGGCGCTAGCACCTCGCCCAGGCCGGCTCAGCACCGCCACCCTATGCCGGCTCCCGGCTCCCGGCTCACCGAGGGCAGAGCCTTTCCGCTGGCCTCCGGTGCTGTCCCGAGCTTTTGCTTCGCTCCCGTTTTACCTCTGGACTCGCAGAAAAGTGGGTAAGAGAGAGAGGAACTGGTTTGCTTTCCGCCTCCCCTCGCAGTGCCCCTCTGCTTATTAGTTCTCCAAATATTTTGTCCTGCAGCCCAGCAGCGAGGGCTCGGCGCTCGCCCGCTCCCAGGCGAGGAGCAGCCGCGGCGGACGGACAGCGCCTTATCCTCATGGCACTGCTCCAGGCCAGCCTGCGGGGACCAGAACAGGGCAGCTGGGGCTCTGCCGCGCCCACTGCTGATGGTGGGGACACACATGGCTCAGCTCTCCTCTCATCCTCCCCCAGGGCAAGCCAGCCAGAGTGGCAGAGCAGCATCATTGCCTTTCTCCCCAGCACCGACTTTCCTCCTCTCCCCCTAAGAAATGCTCCGCTTATACATTTGCTTTTCTCAGCAGCCAAGTGGGTGAGGGTTGTCCACAAAGCCCTTACCAGTTGTGGAGAACAGACAAGTGGAGGAAGGAGACCTGTTGGTGCTGGGGAGCAGAATTGCTGGGATTTTGTCCCACCAGGTCCGTTAAATGATCAGACCACAGGTCTCTGGACCCTCTTCACAGTCTTCAGTTGAACAAGATGCTGGGAAAGTGAGGGGGGAAGAGGCCTTGCAAGGGGAAGTGGGACATGCTGGGAACATTGTGTCCTCCAGAAGTCCTGGGCAGCCACTGAGGAGCTTCAGTACATCAGAGTGGCCACTGGAGCTGCCCTGAAATCCATTTAAAGCCTGGGAGGCCATCAAGGGCCCCCAAAGCAAGCGCCCTCTCCACTCTGGCTGTGGTCTCCCAGGGACAGTGCCACCTTGTTGCCATCTGTCCGTCCTCTGCCATGCAACTGGCTGCACACGTTGGCTGCACTCCATCCCCTCCTGAGGATCAGCCAAGCAAGCAGTGCTCTGGGATGCTCAGTGCATGCCTTAAACAAAAATAACCATGACAGAGGATACCCAGTGCCTCACACCAGCCTCGGCACAGGCACCTCCCCTCTGCAATGCTCCAGAGTCAGCAGGAGCCCACCCGAGGAGAGCAGGCACAGTGCAGAATCCTGGCCAGCTGCAGAGAGCAGACACATCCCTGCTGGCACAGCACACCAATGGGCTCTGGCTTCAGCAGTAAATAAAGGAAACAAAAAAAAAGCCAACAATGAGCAATTTTTTTTTAAAACTTTAAATATTTTTTTTCTTTAAAATCTGTTTTCCTCTGAGGTTGTGTCTCTGTAAGGAGCTGTGCTCTCCCTGCAGCATCTGGGTGACTTCCTCAGTCCTGGCCACAGGCCAAGGGAGAAGCAGGGTCAGTTAGAGAAGGGGACAGAGGGGTGCTCCCATCTGTGCATCACCGGCAAGTATGGATTTCCACCACCCGGTGGCAGGGTTTGCACTTGACTGAGCAACACCAGTGGAATTTGCAGCTGCACCTCTCCACAACCTCCACTTCGTCTGTGTGAAAGCCCCGGCCGCAGCACATCAGCTCACAGCCGTCAATGGCCTTGGAGGTCTTGTTGCACTGCCGGCCGCTGGTGCCCAGCACCCCGTTCTTGAGGTCATGGTCACAGAAGTCAGGACTGGAGTCCAGATAGACAAGATCCTCATCTGTGTGCGGCTTGAACTGGGAGTTTTTGGGCACGAGCACTTTGGTAGATCCAATCTCACTCTGCTCCACCTCTGTGGCACCATCGAATTTCTCCTTGAGGACGTTGCCCACTTTGCGGAACGGGGGCATGGCTTTCCAGCACGTCTTGAACTCACAGGAGCCTGACACCCCATGGCACTTGCACTCCACCCGCATGTTGTTCAGGATTGCCTGGTGGAACACACACAAGGAGCAAGATGGGACAGTCAGCTTGGGAAGGACACAGGAAGCAGAGTGTGACATGTGGGGTCTGAAAGGGCTCTGCATGAGCTGATGGGATGAAATGAAACCAGACTGGCCCAAGCAACATCTGTAGAGCCACAGTGGCTGTCCAGGTTTCTTCCTCACCATTACCTTCCTCCCTGCCTCGTTGTTGTGGAGGTTCATTAATGCTCTGTTGGAAGAAGCCCCTTTGCTCCTCTCGCGGACATCGACAAAGGACTGTGAGAAGGCCACACCGTAGGCAATGTTATCGGAGCAGCCTGACCACTGGAAGCCTAAGGCAGAGAGCAGAGGTGAAAGAGATGCAGCCAGCCTGCACTGCTGCTCCTCCAGTCCTGCTGAAATAACAGCTGACCTGCCCCCAGCTGCTATACTGCTACACTCTGCTTGGGCAACTGGGGAAGCTGGAGAATATGACCTTGGGTGAGGGACATGAACAAGATGCTTTTTCTGCCTCGTGGGTTGCAGACACCTGGAGCAGACTGCCCAGAGAGGTTGTTGACTCCCCTTTCTCTGGAGAGATTCCAAAACCACCTCGACATTGGGATCCTGGGCAAGCTGCTGTGGGTGACCCTGATTTAGCAGAGGGATTGGACTAGATGACCCGCAGGCATCCCTTCCAACTCCCACCATGCCAAGATTGTGTCATGGGCAATGCTCCAAGATGCCTTCTTGAGTGACTCATGGACTAGCAGGAGGGGGACATATAAAAACCTTTTCCATTCTCTCTGGGGGGCTGCAGGGAGTAGCCATTTCTCTGCCTGGCTGTTTTGTATCCATGCTCAGCTGTCCTGTTCCCTGGCCCTCGCATGCTCACCCTGTGGGCTGCCCCCCTGCACTGTGCGGTCACATCCACATTTGTCCAGCTCGCCGCTGCTGCAGGCTCGCGTCACGGCGAAGGCCACCCCTGCCGAGGAGATGGCGTAGACAAAGGCTGCCTCCCGTGTCCCTGCAACGGCACAAACCACGGTGGGAAATGTGGCAATCAGGCTGAGGCATGTGGCAGAGCCTTCTGGAGGGGGTGCAGTCAGGTGCCAAAGGCCCTTTGTGGGCTGCTCTGCGTGTCTCTGCTCCTCTCCCCTCCAAACGCTGATGTTGCACCCTTTGAAAAGCTGGGCTGAAAAGTGACTCAGCCAAACATGTTAAGCAGGGCTCTCAAGTCAAACACTGCTCCATTGCTTTCTCCCAAGATGAGTTACCTCACACAGGACACTCATCCTCTCCACTCCCAGGGATGCTGTTTGCTTAGTGCCAAGCCTGGACCAGTCTCAGCAGAAGCACCTTGATGCCGAGAGATAATTTGCAGCAGTGACATCTCTGCCCTTGCAATTGTGAGGGAGCCAGGAACTGTCCCACAAGGTTCAAACCACAAATGTGATGCACAACTTCTAACCTGCCACCGAGGAGCAGGCAAAGGCTGCTTTGCCATCACAGGGAAAGCTCTCCAGAGCTTACATGGAGAGACTGTCTTACCTGGTGCTTGCAGGGCACTTCAGCCATGATCTCCCTCCTGCATCCAACATAGATGGCTGCTTTCCACATCCAGGAACATCCGCTGCAACTGCAGGTCCTTGCCCTTCTTTCACAAAGAGTCTTACAGCCCCTAGCACCTTCCAAACTACTCTGCAAAACCCCATCCACTCCCAGAGTGCCATGCAAAATGCACTGCTCCCCAGGCTGCAGCCCCTTCCCAGCTCTTGCCTCTACTGTGGTGCCACATGGCTAGGAAGAGCGTGTCTGGGATGTCAGGGGCATAAACACAGAGGGTGGCATGGCCAGCAGTCAGCTCTTGCAACACTCATCATCCTCTGAGGTTGATTGAGGATGCAGCCCCTTGATGTCAGAGCAAGGAGGGTTGGCATTTGGGGTGGTCCCATGTTTGGGGTAGAGAGAGGATGGCTCATAAGCAGACATCACTTCAGCTCTCTGGTCAGACAGAGGGCAGCTACTTTGGTGGTTGCAGCCCAGACTTTGGTGGCCCAGCTGCAATCTGGCTGGGGTGACAGTGGCTGGGGAGGCCCCAGGAAGCACAGGGACTGAAAAGCCTCCAAAGGAATCAAGGTTAATGGCAGGATCATGTTGGTTGGTTTGTGCTGTGGCTGCCTAAAATGAGACAACTTTTAGCTTCTGGTATTTCTGGTATTTCCAGTGATCTTCACCCCTGCGGTGAGGGGAGGGAAGTCAAGGAATGAGATGGGGGAGGCCCTGGTCTATGGGTGCTGGGATCAGAAACAAGGGAGGTAGCAGTGGCACTTGAGGGGGTGCAGAGGGACTTTCCCTTCCATCTCCTCACACTGATGCTCTGGGTCCTTGCTTGGTTTGACCATGGCCCTGTGCCTCAGGGATGCCTGTGTACACCTGTGATCAGAGGAACTGAGGTCTGCCTTGGCCATAAAGTCCCCTGAAGGCCAGCAGCAGGGTGGTGGCAGGTGATGCTGCTGACCTCCAGGGTCACTGCAGTGTTTTACTCGCAGCCAGCGGCAGAGGGCTGCCTCTTCCTGAGGCCCTGCGCTGAGCAGCCGCCGTCCTGGCAGCGGTCATCGCTCCAGTGCTGCCCAAAGGGGACCAAAGAAACACTGTCACGGCTTTGTGGAGTGAAGCTCCTGGGCTTGGCAGAGAAGAGATTAGACCACGAGGCAACTTTAAGGTCCCTGCTTGAACTTGACATGTCCTTGTAAAAGGTTCAGGCTCTCTGGATGCCCTGGACTGGTGCCTTCATGCAATAGGCACCTGATGGGTGTGAAAAGAGTTCAGGGAGGAAGTACCCAGCAGCTGAGGAACTGCAGGGCACTGAATATGGGACCCCCAGTACAGCCAAAAACGCCCTGCCGAAATGCTCAGGGAAGACCTACCAGCCCCATGATCCATCACTGGGCTGTTCCCTCCTGTCCCCAGCCACTGGCTCAGAGCAAGCAAGCAAGAGCCTCCTACACGGGCTGCTGTTGTAGCCATTGCCCCATGCAGCAGCTCCCCAGGCGCATGTTCACGTGGCTCACCTTGTGTAACCACTTTGCCAAAGACAGGCAGGGTGTCCAGCGTGGAGCAGTTCCAGCGGCGGTTGCGGAACTGGTACTGGCACTCCTCAATGGCCAGCTGGGCTCCACGCCGCACTGAGTCCATCACCTCCAGGTTCCTCTTGCACATCTGCACCTGACGCTGGATTAAGCCTTTCAGCTTCTCACAGGTCTCCTCCTCAGAGATGCTCCCCACTGAAGACAGCTTTGCCAGATACCTGCCACAGCACCCAGCATAACTGGTTAGGAGGCAGGTGTTGGGGGAACATGAATCCATTTTCAGCTGACTACAGTGAGGAATACTTAGCACCTCATCCCCTCTGCAGATGAGGCCTGGTGCCCATCTGAGTGCGATCTTAAATTGGCCACTGTGGTGGCTCCATAGGATGTGTTTTTGGCCAGTGAAGAGCAAGCCCAAGCAAAACAACCAACTGTCTGCTCCCGGTCCCCTGTTTCTTGGGGAGCTCAGCTGCTGGCTCCCCTTTGCCTCTATTGCCAGCAAGGAAGATATTTTCGGTGTTGTCTGACTGCGCCTGGTCAGGTCTCCTGAGCACTGGCACATCCAAGTGCTACTAGGAACAGCCAGAGGTCTCTGAAGTCAGCCAAAACAAGCAGGACAGGCTCTTGGCTGCCAGCTCCAGCTGCCACACTGCTCCCACAGCATGGCTGTGTGCTCATCCCTGACAAACATTGCCCTCCCAACCACTTCCCTCCTGGAGCCTGTTTTTAGCTCCCCTGGCCCCCAGCATTCAAGGGTGGCCATTGGGAGCTGCCAGGTTTCCTGCCGCTTGGGATTCGAGCAGGGCTTGAAGTGGGGAGTGGAGCCTGCCACAGAGAAAGCTACATGTGCTGGGCACCTCTTCAACCAACCTGGCTCAGGAACATGGCCATGAGGTCTTTACTGACCTGGAAAAACCTGGCACAGCATGGAGGTGACTATGTGCTCTGCTTTCTATCGCTCCATCCACAGCAGGGGTTACAGAGCTGCTCTGCATTAGGGAGAAAGGGGAGATGCCCCTTTGAGGGCAAGCACCCTGCCAGCTTTTGGCATCTCGCTTTAGTCACAATGGTCCATCCTGCACATCCCAGCAACCCAATCCACCATGCCTTACATGCGTGCATGTACCCATGCCCCAGGGGTTTTAAGATAGACCAGCATGGCTCCATCAGGCTGTTGGGTGATCCCAGGTCTTTCTGTGCTGGTGTCAGCATGTACTCAAGTGAGACTTCATCCTTTCTGTGGCTGCTGACACCCAGTTTAAATAACCCTGCCACCAGTGCAGTCCCATGCTGCTGTGGAGCAAGGAGATCTCCTGCACTGGACAAGCAAAACTCATTCTTGCACCCACTGACCACACTGAGCTTCATCATCCTTGGGAATCACCAGCACCAGCTCATGTTGCTACCTTGTCTGCACCAAGGGATGGGAGAGCCAAGCAAGAGCTTTTCGGAAGCCTCATTCCTTGACTGCATTTCCCAGCCCTACAGAGCTTGTGGGTTTTTTTGTTTGCTTGTTATTTTCCTCCTCCTCCCAAGTTGCGACATTCTGCTAAGGATTTTTCCTTTGAAGCCCTGCTTGCCTCCAAGAAGTGACTGTGCAAAAGCGGCTCCTGCTCCCTGCCTGTTCCCATGTGTCCCAGGAGCCAAATCTGCTGACTTCAGCCACAAACTCAAGTTGTCACAGCCTCTTCCTCCCATTAGCCCTGCCAGTCTGCCCCAGGAGGAGACATCAGGATTTTCTCTTCTGCATCAGCAGAATTAGTCACCAGCTTGGTTTCATGGTCTTAACTGAGGAGAGGGGGGCATGGGAGATGGTGAGGAAGCTGGCTTGGCTTGCAGTGTCCGTGGGGAGTCTTCATGGCAAGCTGCCAAAAGCATTCAGCTCTCCTTGTGCATGGAGATCACTTGATGCAATCAATGCCTCTCGGACTGTGGGGAGTGGCAGGCTGCCATGGCTCCAGAGCCAAGTTCTCCTCTAGCCTTTATACCAGCTAAGCATCTGCCCGAGGTTTTCTGCTCCTCCAGGGCTGTTTGCAGAGGACTGGCTACACAGCTGCCCAGTGCACATGGCTGGCTTGGAAATGCCACCCTGGCCAAACCCAGGGCTGTCATCTTTCTGCTGGCCCCTAAACCATGCAGTGGGTGTCCTCGTTGCTGTGCTGCAGCCCTGGATGTGGGAAGTAGCAGTTGTATCCTCATCTTCCTGCACTTACTCACCCAGAATGAAGACAGCAAACTGCCTTGGAGCTTTGAGGACATTTGATGCTGAGTGAACCTAGGGTAGTCAGAGAGTGAAAGCTCTGTCCCTTCCCAGACCCAGCCATCATTTCAGTTAGGGCACTGGGAAGCTGACACACAGAGTGGTGAGATTCATCCTGAGCCACCATGGGTCAGTTGATCAGCTTTGAGCCTGGAAATCAGGAAAATCAGATTCTGCCTCCAGTACTAACTCCTTGTGTTGGCTCTCCCTGCCTCCTGCAACTCCAGCAGCTTTTATTCTAACAGGGACCCAGCTCCTGCACAGCACAGTGACTGGGCTGGACAGTGCCCAGGTCAGCTGCAGGCACCTTGGCAGTAGAGACCTGTGCCATGGGTGTAACAGTCACATTAACACCAATTCTTCTCAGGATGAGGATATCATCCTCTTTCTAATAGATTGCTCATGTCAGTGGGAAGATCCAGGCAATCTGGAACTCCAAAGAAAAGCTGGACAAGAATGTTTCAAGCCTTTCCAAGTAGATGTACCTGATAAGGTGCCTCCTCAACAAGAATTTAATGCTGCAGGGTATGATAAAACAAAAGCCAAGGATGCTCCAAGAAGAGGTCTGTTAATTTGCTTTTCAAGGCAGGCAAATAAGCTGAAGCTGTCCAGAGCAGTGCTCTGGCGTCTCTCCCCATGACAGCTCCTCTGTATGGCAGCATCCCTCCTCAGCCCATGCACATCTGTCCCTCCTTGAGGGAGCCTAAAATGCCATGCCATGCCTAACACGGCTCAATCAGACTTCCAGCTTGCTGCCAATCTCCTATATCCCATCAGTACCATTACTGCTTTCAAAAAACCCACATTTTTTAATGGAGAGGAGGCTCTTATCCTGGCCCCTGGTCCAGGAGAAATTCAGAGGTTGGGTCAAGGATGAACCTTCACTGAGAGGCTTCAGATTTGAATCTTTCACGTGGCTCCTTTCCACATCATGTTCAGGGACACTGGGCATGAACATTTCACCTTTTTTCTTCTCTCTGGGGCAGCTCAAGGGCAAGATTGGAGCTGAGAAATGTGCTGTCCTCACCACCCCTCAAAGCTGCTTCCACCCTACAACTCGTGGAGTGTTTCTCAGGGCTGTAGTGCCCAAGCAAGGCACCAAACAAATCTGCAGCATCCCACTATTGGCATAGAAACCCAGCTTGAGCACTGTGCTTGGTCCTTAGTGAAGACCTTGCTCCAAACTTTGTTTTCCCGGTCTGAGGTGGTAGAAACAGCAGGCAAAGCCATTGTCCACCTGCACATGCAACAGGGAAGGCGCTACAGGAAGAAATCCAGCAGCTCTTGCCTTCTGCAAGGTCTTGGCATGGACCACAGGGCAGGAGCAGCTCTGCTACAAGGACAGGCTGAGGGAGCTGGGGGTGTTCAGCCTGGAGAAGGGAAGGCTCCAGGGAGACCTAAGAGCAACCTGCCAGTACCTGACTGGCCTACAAGAAGGCTGCAGAGAGACTGTTTGCAAGGGCCTGCAGGGACAATGGTTTGAAATGAGAGCAGAACAGATTGAGGTTGGATGTGAGGAACAAGTTCTGCACCAGAATGCTGC
This sequence comes from Pogoniulus pusillus, assembly GCF_015220805.1. Taxonomy (NCBI): domain Eukaryota; kingdom Metazoa; phylum Chordata; class Aves; order Piciformes; family Lybiidae; genus Pogoniulus; species Pogoniulus pusillus. The sequence continues at coordinate 193,800 of NC_087299.1, forward strand.
TGGAACACAGCAACAGGTTGCCCAGGGAGGTGGTTGGGACCCCATCCCTGGACATATTCAAGGGGAGGCTCAAAAGGGCTCTGGGCAACCTGATCTAGTTGAGGATGTCCCTGGTGAGTGCAGAAGGATTGGACTGGATGAGCTTTGCAGGTCACTTCCAACCCAGACCATTCTGTGATTCTGTCGTCTCCACCCTAATTCACATTCTGATTGCTGTGCAGAGCTCTAGATCATGACTTCACTCTTATATGCAACCTCAAAACAGCCCTGTTTATGGAAAAGAAACAATCAAGAAAACAAACTGAAACCCAACTCATGGCACATTTTCTTCCTTTTCCAAGACCGGGCAGAGGGCTGAGCTGCTGCCCAAGCCATTTGTTCACATTCTGCCTTCTTGTTTCATCATGGCATTTATGCTTCTTTTCTCTTGCCTTAAAATTCAGACAAATAGCTCCAGAACAAGCTCTCTTTTGATAAAAGTAATTGATTTATCATTGAGTGATGGAAAGCCCTTCTTTTTTTTCCCATCCTCAGAAAAATAAGATCAAGATTTGAGCCCTAAGCAGCTGCATTCGATCCACCCTGCAAGACAGGAAAGAAGGAAGCCTCAAACCCAGGGAGCCTTGAGAAAGCGAGATGGGAAAGCCCTACTGAAATAAAACTGACAACAATAATGTCAGGAGGAAGAATAATTGGTGGGATGTCAAGAAGGCATTGGAAGAGCCACAGTGATAGAGTCAGAAGAGGGAGAAGGTTCCCTGTTGTGGGAGGGTGTGGAAATTTGAGCCATTGACATATTCTCAGCAGAGGCTGGTTAGGGAAGATGTAACAGATGTCTTGGAGAAAGCAGACATCTCTGCTGTTTCTTTTATTTAAACAAATAAGTTTCAAGTGTGAGAACTCTGTGCTCTCACTGGGGGAGTGGTAACATCCAGACTCAGGCCAGTGGCATCACTGATGTGTCACTTAGAGATGCTGAGAAGTCAGATGATGTCAAAAGCTTCTCCCTGTCCAGCAAACAGCCTACCTGGGATATCTGCCTTGCTAAGGCTACAGAAGGCTTACTGAAGTCACAAGTTGCAAAGGTGCTTCAGCTCTGCTCCTTGCACACAGAAGAGCAGAATCAGCCTCAATCAGTAGAGCAGAAGAGCAGAATCAGCCTCAATCAGTAGAGCATCTCTGTGTGTCTGGACGTTTGATCAGCCAGTGACTTGGGGTTGTCCTTAGGATTGAAACTGCCTTGTGCAGACACATTTCTTCTGAGGAAGCTAAAAAGGCTTGTTTAGGATGGGAAAAACCAAAAGTGCATGAAGATAAACAGATGTGTGCAGAGACAGGCATTGCCCAGGCACAACAAAGACCTGTCCTACAGCTACAGAGAAGGGGATCAACACTGCCTTGGTGCTTTCCCTTTCTGTGCAGAGAGAGGGCACAGACAAACACTGCCTTGGTGCTTTCCCTTTCTGTGCAGAGAGAGGGCACAGACAAACACTGCCTTGGTGCTTTCCCTTTCTGTGCAGAGAGAGGGCACAGACAAACACTGCCTTGGTGCTTTCCCTTTCTGTGCAGAGAGAGGGCACAGACAAACACTGCCTTGGTGCTTTCCCTTTCTGTGCAGAGAGAGGGCACAGACAAACACTGCCTTGGTGCTTTCCCTTTCTGTGCAGAGAGAGGGCACAGACAAACACTGCCTTGGTGCTTTCCCTTTCTGTGCAGAGAGAGGGCACAGACAGATGCTAGGGACTGGCAAGTCAAAGGACCAGAGAGCTGCTTTCTCAGAAGTGCCACCCACATCCTTGGCATGGTCCAGCAGGTCTGCCAACTCGGGCACCTTCCTGTTTGGGTCTGCTAGAGACATGCAACGTCGTCCTTTATCCAGCTGATGGCTCTGCAGTAGAACGTGTGCCTCCCACAGATGAGGCATTCTCCTCCTGGGATTAGTTCTCCTGCCTTTTCATCCTTTCAAAGAGTAAATTGTGATTTACAGAACCATTGTCAGAGCCTGTCTGGTTTCTTCTCTGGAAGGAAAGCAGCTCTCTGGCTCAGTCCTTGTTGTCACAGTTACTTCAGGTTTCATCTCTTGGCTCAAACCACACATTTCACACCCTCATCTCCACCTCCAATTAACAGCAGCCAAAACAGTCTGTCAGGAGGCACTGCCTACAGACTTGAGCATGCAGCTCCACCGCTTGAGCTCAAATCCTGCCCTCTTCCCCCCCCTCAAATCTCAGCCCCTGCACCTGGCACTATGTGCACCCATTAAACACCCATCTACCCATCCCTCAACCACCACGAGTCTGCGGGGACAGTGAGGTTGTCCATCTGCTGATCCCAAGGCAATGCTGCTGTTTAACTTTCTGACCAACACCTCCGCTTCATGATGGGGAAGAGCAGGTTGGAAGCTGAGAGGAAGCTACAACAGCAGTACCTCATTGTGAGAAAAGGCAAATGCAGGCCACTCTGTGGAGATTCTCCTCATGCAGTGCCTCAGTCTAGACCTGGTTGGAGGAAATCTGATGAGTTTTTAGTTTTTATCTGAATCTGCAAGTACATGGCAAGAGGAGGCTGCTGCAGGATCAGTTTGATCTCACCCAACTTGCAAAAGACCCCAGGCTGCTCTCCATCAGCCAAGATACTCAATTAATTCTTTCCCCAAGTAATTTCATGAAAGCACAATACTGGCTGCAGTTCTGCTGAGACAGTCAGATCCTGCACACCACCTTCCCAGCTGCAACCCACAGCAGCCTATCGCAGCAGCTCCTGGACAGCCTGGAGGATGCTGTCAGTGGTCACCCACAGGCATGGGAGGCAGAGGCCCTGGGGGCTGGAGCTAAACAAAGGTTACCTGCACTTCCTATCCAGAGCAGACTCTACCATTGGAACAGCCTTGGATGACTGAGATTTTTGTGGGTTCACCAAAAGCCAGCACAGGTCAGAGCTGGTGTTGCTGCACTTGTAAGGAAATATGCAAGGACCACCTGGAAACTGCTAACGTCCTGGATTGCTCAGCAGTTTCAGCATTTTAGGAAAGCCTAAGTTAATGGCTGCAATGCATTTCTCTCCATCTGCTGTGATGAATTAACTGAGAGGACAGTATCTGTCAGCAAAGTAACATAAAAGAGATTTTTGGCATCAAGGCAAAAGTCCAGTTCTGACTCACAGAGTCAGACCAAACCAGTGCAAAGAAGAAATCAGGGTCTTGCTGCTGCTCATATTTGGAGCTGAATCAGTTCTGCACAATCTATGATACAAAGTTCATCCTCCCTAGAATAAGGCTGTGGTGCTAAAGATTGAGGTGCAGTCTTGTTTTAGGCTTCCTTGGGAAAAACCAGAAGTGCTCACTGGCACTGAGGGGCCAGGGAGCAGCAGGCCCTTCCTGCACAATGGCAAATGCAGCCCTGGTTTTCCAGCCCAGCAAGACTGGTGCTCAGACAGAAGCCAAACTGGTTGGAAGTCCAAGGACCAAAATTGGTGGAGGTCTCTTGCCTTTCCAGGAGGCAATGCTTAAAGACAATTTTTGATTGCTGGGCTATAATTATCTGGCTTGGACAAAGTCAGAAAACTTGGAAATAACTAAGAATTGATATTTTCAGTGGAGGCTGCTGGCCTCACTCTCCCTCCTTGTGTTCTTGGGGAAGGGGTGTCACTGGCATGCACCAACCTGGCAGACCCAGTAGGACCCCCAGAGCACTGTGCAGGATCCATAGGCACCCCACAAGTGGAGAACAGCTCATCCTGTCCACAGCAGACCTCGAAGCAAAGTTGTCCACCAATCCCCATGTGTGCAACCCAGCATCCCAGCTGCCAGAGCAGATGTGACTCGGGGAACTTCCCTGACATTGTGCTTTCAACAAAAGCCATGAGCATGGAGAGGAGAGTGGGGCTGGGCCAAGCAGCTCTGCCCTGGAGCTACCTGCACCTGCCCTGTTGGTGCTGTGGTGCCGCAGATCTGCCGGCAAAGCGCTGGACCGGTTCCTTGCCAGGTGGGTTGCACTGGGAGGGTCACAGTCACAATGCAAAGAATCTCGTACAAAATTAAACTGAGCCAGCTGAAAGCAGAGGAAGCTCTCCTGGCTACCAGAGCTGCTGAGACACCTGAAAAAGTTGTCTGATTTAAAAACAGAAGGATGCAAGTGAGGTCTCAGGCACGGTTCTTCCCAAATCCTCTGCTTGCACAATGACCCAAAGCAGCACAAAATGAGCATTCAGGCTGCTCTTGCAACATCCCCACTGCAAAGCTGGCAGGGATGAGCATGGAGAATCAGGCCCCATGTTTGCAAGGCACCTTGTGATGTTCAGAGTAAAGGGAGCCAGGGAAACCCCAACTCTTTTATCCCACCCTTTCCGGCCTCAAAAGCAGTTACTATCAGAAAGCAGCCATTTAGACAGGCTTGTTCAGACACTTGCAAGGTCTTCAAGGCTTCCTTGAGCACTCGCTCAAATTCGACTGTTTTTTGGGGGGTTTAAAAGCCCATCTGTGCTACTGGCCCTTTAAGCCAAGTCCCAAGCCTAGACAGAAATTTTAAGCCCCTATAAATAGGGGGTAGACAGAGCTGCTGGTGGCACACCCTGCTCCGCAGCAGTGTAAACACATCTTGGATGATAGGCATGGAGACCCTCCACCAAAGCCAGTTTTAGAGAGAGAGAGAGAGAGAGAGAGGCTGTAATGATTCCTAGGCAGGTTGGCAGCCAGAGGTCTCACCCAGAAAGGAACCCTGCCCTGTTGTAGCTGATGCTTTCCGGGCACAGGTTTTGACTCTCATCATTCTAACTCCCAGCAGCCCCAGTGCCACCTGCAGTCGGTGGGTGCTTCCATTCACACCCCACTTTGCACCTTTTCTAGTTCACCTCTTCAGATTTTCCTCCCTCCAAAACAGGTAAATACGCAAACAAATAACTGAGCACTTGCCCCTTACCTCCTACTGAAACCAGAGCTTGGCGCTCCCATGTCAGCTTCAGAGAGGTGTCACCTTAGCCAAAACCCTCTACGTCCCACCCGGTCAGCATCAGGACAGCTACGAGTCGCTGTGCTACCAAACTCACCCATGCCACTGCTTGCGTGGGTTCAAGAGCTCAGTCGCAGCTGTGAAATGCAAGTGTGGAAAGTAGCTCTGCCATTTCCTCTGGATAGAGCACGACGCTCAGGGGACCTTCCTGTGCATGGTCAGGTAGATGTAAAAGGCACTAAATACAGCCTTTAATTTTACTATCGTGTACCTGAACAGGGTCTTTGAGCATCCAAAAGCAGGAGGAAGAAGGAGGAAAAGAACATCTCTTCGTATTTGGAGAAAAGAGCTTTTTTGGATAGTCAGCAAGCCAAGAAGTAACTCCCCAAACTCAAGACACAGAGAAAACACTTGAGGCTTGCTTCGTACACAGAGAGAAAGTAGCTTGGCCTGTTAAATGAGAGATCTGGCAAAGTTCCTTGCAGCTCAACAGTTGTTGCACAGAAGTACCTGCACTGTCTCCCTTTTTTAATGGGATGGGGTGGCTCAGAGGACACCTTTTGCACGGCCAGAATGAGCCCTTCCTTGCAAAGCCAGGCCTACAGAAAACCTTCAGCTCAAGTGTTGCAAGCAGCATCTTGGCAGCGTGGGGGAAATGCGAGTCTGGGCAGGTTGAGAGAAGCTTTAGGAGAAAAAAAAGTCACAACTGAGCTTAATCACTAATCCAGCAGGTTTCTGGAAAAGCAAACTTCCCTGTGAGCTGCCACCCAGCGCACACACCTATGTGCAGAAAAATGTGCCCAGTGAGGCTGGATCCGTCCCCGGTGTGCCAGGCGTGGGCTGGTAGCACCTGGGCAGCTCTGTGATAACGCAGAGCATGCCAGAGCCCACACGCAGAAGGCTTCATGAAGATGTACGAGGCACACTCATTCTTCGAATATCTGATAACTCCTGGGATCCTTCTAACTCTGTCTATTGCCTCTGGAAGCCTTTGTTTCTGATGTGAGAAGATAAACAATGGGAATTGTCTTAATCCTGAAGGCAAAGAATAAAAAGCACCAAGCAGGGCACAATCCTTTTATCACAGTGGATTTGCAACATCAAAAAAAGTTGACCCCCTTCTTTTTAGAGGTACTGAGATAGATCTGCTTCTCCTCCCCTGCTGGAAGGAATGAGCCGGGGTCTCCCTCAGCCAAGCCCCCGGTGCCCACCCCTCACCTCACCAGCACGGCAGGATGCACACAGCCCTCCCTGGCGACTGCAGTGAGCTGTCCCTCCACCTCGCCCTCCCAGATGCCACCCCAGACGCGTGCAGTGCCTAGATCTGGGGGGTGCTGCGTTCGTTCCGAGCCAAGAAACTCTCCTTTGCTAGGCACTACACTGTGCCAGTTCTGGGGCAGCCAAGGCTGTTCCTATCCAGGGACTTGTCATCATCCTGCAAGGTTTCCTCAGTACCAGTTTCTCCCTGCAGGAACAACACTCCCACAGTTCCCAATATACCTCCACCAGAAATGTGACAGCTTAGAAGACCACCTTGATAGCTGCTATGATCCACCCACCACTTGCTGGAGACGCGTGGTGCACAAGTCACTCCATCTGGCAGACGAGGTGAGGGGGACTAACTGCTAATACATCCCAGGCAGGTGCTGATGGCCTGATCACCTTTTTTCCCACTGGCAGGACACCTGGAGAATGCTGCTGATCTGGCACTTTTGCCAGTCATAGGGAGCATCCCCCAGAACCTCTCCAGGTTCTACAGCCTCCATTGAGCCAAATAGAAAGGCAGGGCAGATGAGAACACTATCCACATGTGGAGACGACTCTGTGCAGAGGTCGTGCTTGTGGAGCCATGCCCACCTGAGTACAGGTGTCAGGAGAAGCAGAAGCCATATGGAACCTTTGATGCCAACAGCCCCAGGAACTCCCCACCTGGCCGCGGTGTACCCATGCTTGCCAGTGGAGACTTGGGGAGGTGAGGTGGAGGCAGCCATCGTCTCCAGCCTGAGCGGGTCGGCTGGGTGTGTGCCCTGGCAGCAAATCAGGGCAGCAAGCAGCGCTGGGAGCACGGGAAGCCTTCCACCAGAGCAGAGTAATTCAGAGGAATTGGTGCCTTCATTCACAGTTAGGTGGAAGCTGCTGTCGTGCTCCATCCCCTCTGCCCGGGGGCGGGGGGGGGGGGGGGTGTCTCCAGAGGTCCCACCACCTTAGCAAACATGCAGGAATTTTCCAGAATGATTTCTGCCCCAGTTTACCTTACACACGATTCCTACGTTTGTTCAGTGTGTTCCCAATACCGTCGGGCTCCCCTCCGGTGTCCGTGGGGAACGGGACGAGAGAGGCGTGGGCAGGGCTCACTGCAGATCGCCACGGCCGGTTCGCGCTCGCTACCAGCCCTACCCAGATCTTCCGTGGCCCTTCGCTATGCCCTGCGCTGCCAGCCTCGCCAAGCCCCGGGCTCGCTCTGTCTCGGTGCTCCCGCCGCTAGCCTCGCCTGGTGCGTCCCGGGCTCGTGGTTTAAGGACTGAGTCGGGACAAGAGGTTCAGCAGCAGCCGCTGCCCAGCCAGCCTCGGTAACGCGCTGGACCGAGTGCCTGAGGAGGGGGGCGGCCCCGTTGCACACCTGCTCGGGGGTGCAGGCTGCAACCCACGCGGTTTGAGAGACTAGCAGGAATAGCAGGTACCCAGCGCAATGGGAAGAGGAACTCGGTGCCCCTCAGGGTACCGAAAAGCATCGCTGCGGGGAGGTCGCGCCCCGGTGCTGTCTGACCCCGGCGGCACCTGCTCTGGGAGGGCATCAACAAGTGTCTATCCCATCACCCACCCTCGCCCCGCGGCTACTCACAGCCAGTTGCTAGCGTTGGCCGAGAAGGTGGCAAGGATGATAAGCAGCAGGGAGCGCAGGAAATACTCCGGGCTCATCCTGGAGGACAGGCAGGGAGGGACCGAGCGAGCGGAGCCGGCGGCGGCAGCCGGCAGCCCCCCGCCCCGCCGGGGCAGCCGCCGGGGCAGCCGCCGCCGCAGGTGGGCGCGGGGCAGCAGCGGCGGCGGGCGCTGCCCGGTGGATGCGCCCGCGGCGGCCGCCGAGTCCGACTGTCAGCTCGGCCGGCCCATCCCGGGATGGAGCGAGCGGGTCGGGGGCGGGCCGGGGGCGGGGGCAGCCCCGGGGGCCGCCCCGGCTCCACCGCTGTTGGGCGGGACCCGCCGGCGGGGACACCCCTGGAGGCGGGACGGCGGCCGGTGAGGGCATCGGTGGGGCGGGTACCGGCAGCTCTGCCGGCGCCCCCGGCCCTGCTGCAGTTCCGCCTTACCCAGGGACCTCCGCGGCGCCTTTGGGTGGGTTTGGGGGATGCGGTGGGATGGGGTCCGGAGGGGTCCGCTGGGTGCTGGAGGTGCGGGGCACAGGGGGTGGCTCTCGCCGGGCAGGAGCGGGGATTTCCTCTTGCACTCGATGCTTTTAGGATAAGTTGCGCGTGGGCGTGGAAGACAGAGCTCGCAGGACAGGGCCTGGCGCTGCCTCCGATTTCGGAGCCACTAGGGGCATCGCCAAGGCCACCTTCCCCGTTTGATCAGGAGGGCTTGCCCACAGCCTGATTTTTCTTGCAAATGCCGAATTTTGGCATTTGAAAATAACAACGAAGGAGAGGGGCCTGGGGAGCTTCGCTCCACAGGGAGTAGTGGCTGGAGCCGAGGGCAGGGACAAGGTTGCAAATCGTCTTGATGACTCCACAGGAGTGCCCCCATGGCGAGCAGCCACCACAGGGCTCTGGTGATGGGCTCTGGACTGTGCATGTGGAAGGTGATGCTTCACCAAGTGTCGAGTCTTAAATCCGCCTTTGAAGGTCAGCTCTTGAGAATCCCAGGAGCTAGCTCTAGCTTACCCACCCTGGAAGTCAGGAGGAGCAGTGGAGCTTCCTGTCCCCTCCCCATCCGCTGTCTCTCCTTCTGTCTCCATCAGTCCGCGTGGGCACAAACTACTAAAGGAGCGAAAGGAGACAGCTGCTTGGTGTGGCACCCGAGATCCCAACAGCTATGCACCAGATTTCCTGACAACCTTAGCTGGGTCCATTACTGAAACCTTACATCTCCAAAATCTTGCCAAGCTGGTTTGGAGCTATTCAGGGTTCTCTTTTTCCTTTCGGCTCCACCGCTCTGCTCCTGCTGCAGCCAGGACACTCATTCCCGGCGCGGCAGCTTGCGCGGGGCTGAGCGTTACACCTGCCTTAGAATCTCTGCCTGAGATCACTGTCGAAGCCAAGGGTTCAATTTCAGAGCAGTCTGGCTGAAGCTACAGCTCCTGATGGGCAGCAGCTCACCTTCCCCTGGTCGTTCGCCTGGCTCTCACGGCCCTGCCAATGACCCTGGCCATGCAGGATGCTGGCTGTGGCACTGGCGGGTTGGAGGCTGCTGCTGTGAGTCCTGGCTGGGCAGCTCAGTGCAACTGGAGCTGGACAATCTCGCTCATGGTCTGAGACAAAGCCATGACCTTCCTCCCTGGCTCCTAAGTGCTCTGAGGGTTAAGTTGTCAGGAAGGCAAAAGCTGATTGAAAAGCTAAGGGGAATGAGAGGTTAAAGGGCCATGGATGGCTGGCCAGAGCCATGTGGGTCCATGGGAATATCATCTTTGTGGGCCTCAGATGTGTTATTGCTCCCCAAGGAGAGACACAAGATTGGTCAATAGAAGCCAAAGGGGTGGGCCAGGTTTTTGCATGGGTCCCTGACTGGAGGGCACCCTGGCTGGCATGGGTAACTGCAGCCTGAGGAGATCCCTAGCTGAAATACTCCCAGTATCAGGGCTAGTGGTGGTTTTTGTCAGGGTACTGTGATGGCAGGATGTTGCAGCAAGTGCCTGACGAGCTGGAAGACCTCTGTGAGATGCTATATTGTGATTTCCCAGAGCTCTTTGTGCAGGCCCCATAAGCTCTGAGTGTTGTGAGATGCTCCTCTGCCCCATGACATCCTCTCCCAGCACCTGGATCCAGACTAATTCTGCTAGGCCTCATTTTGCCTCATTTGATAGATGTGTCAAGGAGATGTTCGGGAAAGTAGATCCCTGCTAAGAGCAGTGGAGGTTACCATCCACTTAGCCCCAGCACTTCTGGAGATAGTCCCACTTGGGTTTGCTCTCTTCTTCCTTTCGTTTTGCATCACTCCTGCCTTGGCAACTCTCCTGAACTTGGTGAAGAGCCATAGATCATGTTCACCTGCTTCTGCAGCAGGTTCAAGAGCTCTGCTCCATCTGCTACACAGGTCTGCTGTGTAGCAGATGGAGCAGAGGGGAACATCTTGCCTGACGCAGCAGGAAGGGAAGCACACACAGGAGGCTTGCATGCCTGGGCATTCACAGCACTTGCAGTGCTGGGGTGCGCTGGGGCTGCAACATCCACAGGATCATGGGTAGGAGCCCCATGTTGGAGGGAAGGCAGCTACAGACACATCTGGAGTGAGTCACCTCAAAGGGAAGTGCAGCTGTGCTGTCTGTGGGCAGGGCAGGAGGGATGTTTGTTTTACAGCCCCTTCAGTGGAGGAGATGATGAGAGTGAAGTGATATGGTATGGAAATGGGCACTCACCAGGAAAAAGACCCCCTTGGCCATGTCAGAGATGCCAGTGAAAGACTGCTCAGAAATTACCTGCAGCCTAGGCACTTTCTGCAGCTGGCTTCCTCAGATGCCAGACTGCTGTGAAGATGACAAAGCACAACCTATTTGGAAGAGAGAAAGCCCCAAATCCAGGACAGCATTTAAGGAGGTGCCAGGTCTCCTGATCTCATGCATTGATGCAGCATACCCTGCACAGCAGGGCCCCTTCTTTAGCACCTTCTTAGGACAGCAGCTGGGGTGGTGAGCCCTTGTTACCCCTAAGTGTAGCGTGGAGCTCTGACTGACAACAACCCAGCACTGCAGGGCATTGGTTTTTACTACTGCCCATGTGTTGCTTTAAGGACCGTCAAAGGCTCCTTAGGTAAGAGCCTAAGGTAAGAAGGCTCCCTTTGATGTGTAAACATTTCGTTGGATGGGAAGAGGAATAAAATGCACCTGAGGAGTGTTTCATAGGTTTGCCCAAGTGATTCTCTACTCAAAGGCTGCAGGGAAATTGCTGTATTGAAGGCCAAGAGAAGGTCCCAGTGCTGGTACAAGGACGGGGGTTTTTAACTTGAAATCATCGTGAAAGTGCAGAGTTCACAAGGGCCCATGTAAAGGTGCAGCCAGGGTCTAGACTTGACTGATGTAAACAGAGCTCTGCTGAAGAAGTGCAGGCAGGTAACATCCTTGCTCAGTTCCTGGACCTGAGTAGTGTTATTAGTCACAGAGGCCACGGGTGATACTTGTAGAGGTTCTTTTTGACTTTTGGATGCCCCTGGGTTTACTGAATTGGATTGAGAGTGGGCTGGGCTGCAGCTGGGGCTGTAATCTCAGCCATACAGTGGAGAGAAGAGCTGGGAGAAAGAGGGAGGCAAAACTCCTGCATGAATCCGAGGCTGCGGGGGTTGGCGCTGAATAGAAATGAATTCAGTTTGAAGCTGAATGGAACATAAATATGGGACACTTAGCAACAGTGCATGTATTAATCCTGTCCTGGAGAAAGGAGAAGCTGTTCTGAAAGCCTCCATACCAGAAAACACAGGACAATTGTACTCCTTTATAGAAACCTGTGGTTTTTCTGATGAAATTTATTTCAAACTATCCAAACATTTCCGAGCGGCGCTGATGGCTGCTCAGAGCAGGAGCTGTGCTGGAGCGCAGCTCGCAGACAGAAGCAGCTTTGCAAAGGTGAAAATTGCTCTGACAAAAGAACTGTGTCCAGTGCATTATAAACAGAAAGTGAGTGGTTACTGTAACCCGTGCTCACCTGGCTGGCTAAACACAGCACGGCGGTCACTAGGAAATCAAGGCAGTTCTTTTTTGGGTGCAGCAGGAAGCTTCAGCTGCGTGTGGGTTGCAGAACACTCGAGCAGGCGTGCTGGAGGATGTGCGTTCCTGTGAGCATCGAGGCACTGCAGGCACAGGCGATTGGTCCTGGCAGTTCTGCCATCGCCTGAAAACCAGCATCAGAGCGGCACAAATTCAATCCTCTGAGTGTGTTGGTAGGAAAGAAAAGCCAACAGAGTGGCTTGGGATTTAAGGTCTTTGCTTTTAGAGGTTGTCTCTGGACGGACCATGAAAGTTTCTCAGGGGAAAAAGGAGTGTCTGTGACAAATGTCTGCTGTCCATATAGGAGCTCAAGAGAATGGCTGAATGCTTTCAAACCACACCACTGCAGAAAGAGCTAAGCTTCCCACCATCCCAGTATGGCCTTTTCCATGGGGCTGTGAGCGAATGGTCCCCTGGCTTGTGCCATGTTCAGACGAGATCATGTCATAACTCCAGGCCTCCAGGTTTAAAGTCTACTACAACTGATACAGTGCTCACGAGGGTGCCACCCAAGCCAAGCAGGTTGCAGCAGTGCCGAGACCAATCCTATCCCAGGTGCCAGGCAACTGCTCAGAAGTGGTGGTGCATGTGCGGGGAGCCAGTTCTGGAGTGACAGCCAGCCCCTGCAACCTTTGCCCTACTCACCCTGCCTAGGCAGCAAGTGAGATTGCAGTCTGGTCGGATACATAACACCCTGAGTGACTTCTCTTCAGCGCTTATTATACCTCTAGGCATTTAGGAGTACTGTCATGGGAGCTGGTTGGGAGCCATTCTCAGCTGAGCAGGATGAGAGGAAGGATGGCAGTCACCAGGATTGCAAAGGGTCTTCCAGCCTGTTGACAGTCAGGAGAGGACTGGGCAGGCAGGGATGAAACCTCTCTCCTTTTGTGACTCATGGTGGAATTGTCTTCTTTATGTTGTTTTCACATCCAGCACGATGCAGACAACACCAGGTGATGTTGTCAATGTGGAGGTGCTCATCTTAAGTGATGTCCTCATCTCTCTTCCTGCATGTTGCCATTTTCAAAGGAGGCTGTGTGCACATATCTTGCTCCAGCTCTCTCTTGGCACCACCCAAACTGTTAACGCTCTTGCTGGTGTGGTTTTGACCCAGCCATCTTGTACCTTTCAGGCACGGGCTAGGCGAAGTTCAAGACAGGTCTTGTCCCAAGTGGACAGTTGAGGCAGTTTTGTTTTAGGCTTAGCTACGTGGTCCCTAGCAGGTCGAGGACCAAGTCCAGGACTAAAGTCCTACTCTCTTCTTTCCCAAGGTGTCTGCATCCTCCATACAGAAATCCTCCCTCTTTTTTTTTTGGCAAAGAAGCTGTGGAGCTGCCTTGGCAAAGCTCTTTGAAAGCCATGTTGAGCAGCTATCAGGGACAGAGGTTTTCCTGTGTCTGCTAGGTTTGTAGGACACCAGCCTGCCTCCCTCTTCCCTGGGAGGGAAACGTTTTAAAGGAGGACTGTTTCCCTTGCACACCCATCTCCAGAAAGCCTCAATGTCTGTGCTGCACCATCTCTTCTACTTTCTTAATGTAGGAGGAAACAGGAAGCTGAGAACCAGGAACTAGCATCTTCTGGAGAGTTGGGCCTGTGCTTGTTGAGGAAGACGCAGGGCTGGGCTCTGGGATATGACCAAGGGACAAGTTCCTGCACTCAGCCTTGGAGTCCACTGCTTTGCCAAAATGCCATGGATAACTCCATCTGATTCCCTGCCCCGAGTACTCACGTCTCCTGAAACGCATCACGCGTGGAGTCTGACAACTGCTGCTGGGCTGCCTGGAGCTGTTCTTTTTCACTTGCTGTTGAAGTCAAAAACTTCTTATTTCAACTAATGTTCTTTTCAGAAACGACTAATTAAATAACAGAGCAGGAAATGCAAGAGACAGCAAAATCCACTCAGCTGTCCAGCACGTTTGTACATAAATAGGGTGGTAACATGACGGAAACAAAACCTTTCGGAGACAAAGGCGAGCGGAGACCTGGTGACACAGCAGTGAAAAATCTCTGCTTTGTTGTGGTGAAGTGAAACTGCTGTGTTTGTCCTGTGTCTTGGGGGATTTGGTGCAATCTTTCTTAGGAAGGGAAGCCACGCAGAAATCAGAATAGTCCAGATTTTTTTGTATGAATCAGGTTATTCAGCTGCAGCAAAGGACTTCTCTGGGGCTGTCGTTCTGAAATTATCCTGCAGAACTGGAAGGACCAAACCCGCTTGGCTTTAATAGCCAGCTGCATACAATGCAAACCTGATCAGTGAAGCTTGAAATGTCTGTGTCGGAGAAAGAAAGGCAGAGCTTTATGGCTCTGTGGAGGTGTACAGAAGACAGGACAAAAAGCTGCCTGGTGCAGATGGAGGCAGGCAGCCACTGATGTCCCAGCTGCTGAAAGTCACTTTTTGGGTACAGACAATGCTGCAAATTTTCCACGCTGACAGGAGCTGGTTGTGAAGCCCAGGAGGAGCCACAGCGTGGGACCCCTCTTTGCACTCAGCCTCCCTGGGCCTCCTAACCCGTGACTCCCACACAGACTCTGGCTGTGGGGCAGGGACCCAGCAGCAGCCATCCCAGCAATTGAGGAAGAATTAGTCTTGTGCTGTCTAACTTTCTGTTTTGCCTCCAGCCAAGGCTAAAAATGTTCCACATCACTCGAAGGTGTCAGATTGTTTAGCCCTGGGCTGGGAACAACTCTCACAACATCTCAGTTACACATTACCCTGAATATCTCAGCAAATTACGTGCAGCTAATTGAAGTAAAGGTAAGGCAGTGGCTGGTTTTACCTGATGTGCTGTGCAGAGCTATGCAACGGCTGCATTGTGAGTGGATCAGGAATCAGGATTTATTATCCCACCTGGCAGATGTTGACCACCTTTTATTTTCTCAGTCAGTGCTTCCTCCTCACAGCAGTACAGCAGTGTTCACCCCAGCTCAAGTCAACAGGTCCCTATTAAGGTTTCAGCTCTGGAAGTGCAGAGCCTCTGACTTGTCTTAGATGCTCCTCAGAATCCCCAGACCTCTCTGATCAGTGGTTTTCAACCTGCTTCGGTTTACTGAGTATGAAAAATGTTCCTGTGGCCATGCAGTCCCCTCTAAAGCTCCTTAACTGTACTGATAACAGCCTCCAGGTTGATGAGTTACTTTCTGTGGACCCCGCATAAGTAGGGCTTTGCATATCAGAGGTTCAAAAGTGCAGATCCAGGAGATACAGTTGGAGACAAGCAATCTGTGAGACCTCAGTCACTGAATCATTGAGTTTAGAGGATTCCTGAGCCATGGGGCAGGTGTGCTCCAGAGAACCTCGTGGCAGAAACCACCGAGAGTGGGACTCTGCAGAGAGCAATGGCTGAGGGTGCTTGCATGTGTCTGACTTGTGGACACACAGAGATGTCTGTTCACTGATCTGTGATTTCAGCCTGAAGGTAGAAAAACATGGGAAGGGTCAGGCGATGGGGAATCAGCCCTGCACCAGCAGTGCTGCATCCGTCACCTGTCCCCTGTTGGTGGGAATGATCCTGGGAACAAGGTAGTGGCTGCAGCCTGGGGACCTCAGCCAGCCAAGTCTACAGCACTGGGATTTCTCTGGTGCAGAACAAAGAGATGGGTCATAAATACCATGGAGCCAGAGCAACGGGGGAAATGCAGAGGGGCTCAGACACAGGAAATTTGGGGAGGAGACAGGATCAGAGAGACACATGTGTCCAGTCCTACTCAGGTTGGTGAGGGAGAATGAAATGGAAAGAGAGGGGAAACCCCACATATTTGGGGCATGAGCCATAAGCAAGTGGAAAGGGCCAGGATACCTTGGAGAAGGCTAAGTAGAAAGTGGAGAGGAGATTAAGACTGATAGATCCTGCTCATGGGCCTGGCTTCTTGTACTCAGGTGGTGATGGATCATGGAGCAACATCTTGTCTCCCTGCTGAGGGGAGCTGCATCTCCAGAATAACTCCTGGTGGGTTACTGGGCAAAAGTCAGTGAAGGGATGGCTGTTTAGGAGTGAGGAAGAGCTAAGCACTGTTTCTAGAGCTTCTAGACCCAATGTTCTCTTCCATCGATCAGGTAGCTCCTAGATTTTATGCCGTGGAGACACGGAGAGCACTGTGGGCTTAAGTATTGCAAAGTGCCTAAGCCATGAGGTGCACCACTGAGTGCCAGGATGTCCTTAGTGAGACAGTGCTCTGGAACTACCTACCAGGAATGGACTAACAGAAGTCCTCTTGAGTCACAGGAAATGAGGAAGAGATGCCTTGGGGCAGGAAGGCACAGCCCAGAAACCCATCAGTGGAGACAGGATGCAGGGTTCTTCCCATCTGGGTAAGCAGGACCTCAGGGAAGAGGGATGCTGTGAGTGCAGGAGCTTGCAAACACAGACATTGTCAGAGGCATATGCTCAGCATCAAAAGAAATGTTCTAGATCAAGACCTTCCAGTCACTGACCAATCTGGACACAGAAGCTGAGAGACTAGCTGAGGCCATATTTCTTCTCCCAGGGCTTTCTTCAGTGTCCTCTAACCTTGGGCTCCTGTGGAGTCCCCAGTCCTCCCCTGAGGAGAGAGAAGTGGCAGAACCCATGGTGGGAAGGAAAGCCTTATGGATGCTGAAGGTTTGGGTGGGGATGCCACGCTGAGATCTGTAGCACACTACAGTGGTCTCTGAAATGCCTAAGAGTGCATTGCTGGCCTGCTGAACCCTTGAAGACCCTCGGACAGGTCCTCTGATGATATTTGCAGGCTACATCATGCCCAGCACACTGTGGAGAGCTCACACATGGCAGTCCATCACAAATGGTTCAATGTATTTCCTTTCAGCATAACCACCTGAAAAAGGGGAGTCAACTGTGAGAGGATCAGAGTCCCTTCTTCATCTGTGGAGAGATGCTGTCCTCCCAGGTGAATGCTCACCCCAGCTCTCCCCAGTGGAATGTTCTTGCAGAGGTTGTGGCAACGCTTGGCAAAGTCCATGTAAGTTCCCAGGAATGGACCTTTTGGGGGTGAGATTAATTCATCACAGGCAGCCTGAGAAATGAAATTTGTGAGCTGCTGGATGGTTTGAGGCATTTCCCCTCAATGTCTCTGAAGGGGAAATTAGAGCAGCAAGTCAGGCAGCCCAGCCCCTCAGAGCTGGTGTCACAGATGCAGGTTTTTTTTTTGTTTGTTTATTTGGTTTGCTTCTTTTTCTTCCCCAGAAGCATTTATTGGCCCTTTCTTAAGGGTTGCTTTCTAAGCAGTTCTCCAGAGGTGCAGGAGATGATGGCTGGAGCCTTAAGCTGAGAGTGAGCAGAGGCTGCAGCACTCACAGCATCCTCTTCAGTGGACACTGCTGCACTCAGCACAGGACATCCAGTCTGAGGACCCAAATTTAGAAAAAAAACAAAGCACAAGTGGGTGAGCTGCACTGCTGAGGAACTGTTTAAGCCCCAGAGTGCTCATCAGGTTCCCAGAGTGCTCCATCATCTAGGTTTCTTAAGGTCACATCTACCACTTCAGAAGCAAGAATAGATCTGTCTTGGAAAGGGACCTGAGGGTACTCACTGACAACTGACTGAACACGAGCCAGCAGTGCCCAGGTGGCTAAGAATGCCAGTGGCATCCTGGCTTGGATTAGAACCAGAGTGGGCAGCAGGGACAGGCAGTTGACTATCCCCCTGTGCTCAGCAATGGGGAGGCCATGGCTCAAGTGCTGTGTTCAGCTCTGGCCCACTCACTCCAGGAAGGATATTGAGGTGCAGGAGCACGTCCAGGGAAGGACAAGAAGGCTGGAGAAGGGCCTGGAGCACCTGGGCTATGAGAAGAGGCTGAGGGAGCTGGAGGTGTTCAGGCTGGAGCAGAAGAGACTGAGGGCAGAGCTCACTGCTCTCCACAGCAGCCTCTGCTCTTTGGTGACAAGGGGCAGGAGCAGAGGAAATGGTTCCAACCTGCCCCAGGGTAGGTTCAGGCTGGAATTCAGGAAGTATTTCTTCACTGGAAGGGTTCTCAGACGTTGGAATAGTCTGCCCAGGGCAGAACTGGAGTCACCATCCCTGGGGGTGTTCAGGTGCTTAGGGACATGGCTTTGCAGGATATATGGAAACATGGAGCTCTGAAACAATTGTGGTTGATGAGACAACCAGCAGCCAAATCAACCCTGACTGTTTAGGAAACCAAAGCAGCCAGGCTTCAGGACACAGACAGAGCTGCAGGGAGCCTGACCTGCTGTGTTCGTCAGGAGTGAACATAATGAGCTTCCATCCTGCCCTGGGGTACTGCTATGAGTGGGGGAAGATGAAGCCAGAACCGTTGAGGAAGTCCAAGCTAACAGTGATGCAGAGTCTTAGTTGTGGTGAGGAGGAATCCTGCTAGCTTCCTAGCCTGCAGGTCTGCAACTCCTCTTGTCATCTGGAGCAGCTGCTGGAAGTGGATTCTGCTTAATTCTTCCAGACCTCTCAAAACCTCTTCATAGGAGGCAGTGGAACCATTGCAGACTCTGATGCCTGTGGCTGGCTGTAACATTCTTCAACTTGGCCAAGTCATCCTCCAACCCTTTCTAGTCCAGTCACTGGGCAGGTTTGGGGCACCAGAATTGTCCTGCCCACCTTGATGGACTTGCCCTTCCCTATGGCAAAACCTCCCCGTGGCTGATGGTGCTTGAGATGGAGCAGCAGCAGCAGCTCTCCTTGGAGGTCCCTCCAGCCAGCACAGGGTTACCAAGGAATCATGGAGGCATGGAGTCGCTGTGGCCGCATTCCAGGAGTGCCTGGCTCACCTCAGTGGCCAGGAGCGTGCTGGCTGGGACACGCCACTAGAGGGGGCCACAGCCATTTGTAACGGGACATGGCCCCCGTGGACCTGTGGGGCAGGCTCAGTGGCCCAGTGACCAGGTGGCCAGCGCCAGCCATTGTCATGTTGGACCTTCTGGCCTGTGCTGCCCGTGGGGCTTGCAGCCAGCTCACACCCAGCCATGGGTGGCAAAGTGTGTGTGGGACTCCTGCCCTGTGGTTGATGGTGGGGCCATGGGATGGGTGTGGGATGGGGCAGGCTCTTCACCCTTCCTGCTCCTTGTTGCTACGACTCCAGAGGCTGGATGGTGTTTCCCAGGGGTGCAGATTCTGGGAAGTCTGCCCTAGGTCTGTTCAGTGCATGTAGGAAGTGTATGGCATGGTGGGAGGTGACCTATGGGGAAGACCCCAAAACTACTCCAGCAAGAGGAAGCATTTCAAGACTTCCCCACTCTGTGTTTGCCTGTGCTGTGGCTTCTCTTTAACAAGTGATCACAGCTTTGGTTTTGCCAGGCTGTGTGGGTGCCTCTCATTGTGATCTGCAGCCTCCTGCTTCTCTTTTCTTACAGATGTTTTCTTGAGGGCTCTTTGCTTCAGAGACTTCTGGTGGCACTACAACTGCTTTGGCCTTGGCTGGACACCTAAGCTGAGACCTGAAGGTGGGGTAGAGTTTCAGTGCATGGGACATGATTCTTACTAAAGGCTTAATTCTTCAGCCAACTTTGAAAGCTAAGATTGTGTGGATCAGACTCCCCCCAGAAGGGTTCTCCCTGGGCATGGATGCTGCTGCTGATCTTCTGTTCACCTGGGAGTGAGGTAACTGCCTGGCTACAGGGTCCATCTGCTGAGTGAAGCCAGAGGTGTGATGGCATCTGTACTACACACAGGTGGTGTGGAGACAACCACAGTGCTCAGAGAGTAGCCTAAGGTCTAATCAAGGCATTTGGTGCCTGATTGCTAAGCAAAAGGCATGTCTGAGCATGGGCAAGAAGGAACTATAGAATCATTAATGCTGGAAAGACCTTTAAGATCCAGTCCAACCATAACCCAACCACCATGGCTACTAAACCATGCCCTGAAGCACCACATCTACAGCTTCTTGAACCCCTCCAGGGCTGGTGACTCCTCTGCCTCCCTGGGCAGCCTGTTGTGACCTCTCACCACTCTCTCACTGTAGTTTTTCCTCATGTCCAATCCAAACCTTCCCTGGCACAACTTCAACCTAATGCCTCTGGTTCCATTGCTGGTTACCTGGGAGGAGAGACTAACTTCAGCCTCACTCCAGCTTCCTTCTGGGGATCTGTAGAGAGCAATGAGTTCTCCTCTCAGCCTTCTCTTCTCCAGACTAAACATGCCCATCTCCCTCAATTGCTCCTCGTGTGATGCCCCCCAAATCCCTCAGCATCCTCATTGCTCTTCCCTGGACACCTTCCAGCCCCTCAGTGTCCTCTAACTTGTGATGCCCAGAACTGAATCTAGTACTCAAGCTGTGGCCTCAGAAGGGCTTCCCTACTGCTGGCCACAGTAGTTTTGATCCAGGCCAGCATGCCATTGGCCACCTGGGCACACTGTTGTCTCATGTTCAGTTGTCAGATCCTTTCCAGCGCTCTCAGATCCTTCCCCACTGGGCTGCTTTCCAGCCATTCTGCCCCAAGCCTCAGTGTCAGTGGGGCACATGTTGCTTTGGTGACCTGCCATTGTAGGTGTGCATGAGTGGCCATGGGCCTTGAAGAGCAGGAGTGTTTGAAAACATCACCTGACTGTTTCATGCACCGTGTCTAGGCCATGCACTCTTTGTCTCATCCACCTCAACATAAGGAGAAACTTCTTTACAGTGAGGATGGCAGAGCCCTGGAGCAGGCTGCCCAGAGAGGTTATGGAACCTCCTTCTCTGGAGACTTTCCAAACCCACACAGATGTGTTCCTGTGTGATCTGCCCCAGGTGGTCCTCATCTTGAGTACTGCATTCAGTTTTAGGCTCCTCAGTTGAAGAGGGAGAGGGATCTGCTGGAGAAGGTCCAGTGGAGGCTATGAGGATGAGGGGACTGGAGCATTGCCTGGTGAGGAGAGGCTGAGGGCCCTGGGGCTGCTTAGTCTGGAGAAGAGAAGACTGAGAGGGGATTGAATCAATGTCTGTAACTCTCTAAGGGCTGGGGGTCAGGAGGGAGGGGACAGGCTCTGCTCACTGCTCCCTGGGACAGGACAAGCAGCAATGGATGGAAGCTGCAGCACAGGAGGTTCCAGCTCAGAACAAGGGGGAACTTCTTGCCTGGAAGGAACGAAGGGTCATAGAGCACTGGAACAGGCTCCCCAGAGAGGCTGCGGAGTCTCCTCTGGATGTGTTGCTCTGTGCCCTGAGCTAGATTGTATGATCCTGCTCTGGCAGGGTGATTGGACTTGGTGATCTCTTTGGATTCCTTCCAATCCCTGACATCCTGTGAGCTTGTGCTCTCTTCTGAATCCTGTGATTCTCTGGTGACCACAGGAAAGGTCTGACAAAGATGCCTGATACCAGACTGAGCCATTCTCACCCAGTGAGGGGAGTGGCAGGGATCCCAGTACCTGCAGCTGCATGCAGGAACTCAGCAGAGATGTGTAGGGAAGGCCAAAGTCGCTGCATCAAAACCTCCTGGTTATATTTTCCTGTGGACAAATGCAAGGCTGTTATGAGAAGCAGAGGTCCCTGCACTCTCATTGACAGCTCCTGAGTTTGTCCAAACCCCCCCAAGTTTTCCTTAAACATTTTTCAATCAGCCACAGAAGTTTTGTTTTTCATCTGAAGATAAAAAAACCTTGGACTTAACCAAGAGTAAAATCAGGAGCAGCAGGACTATGAAGAGAGGCTGAAGGAGCTGGGGGTGTTCAGGCTGGAGAAGAGGAGGTTGAGGGGACACCACATTGCTCAAAGGGAGGTTGGAGCAAGAATGGGGCAGCCTCTACTCCTTGGTGACAAGGTACAGGAGCGGAGGAAATGGCTCCAAGCTGCCCCAGGGCAGATTCGGTGCTGGAGTCGCCATCCCTGGGGATGTTCAAGCTGTGGGTCTGGTGCTTATGGGCATGGTTTAGTGGTGACCCTGCAGTGTTGGGTAAGGATTGGACTGGAGGAGCTTGGAGCTCCCTTCCAACCAGATCTATTCTGTGATTCCATGATGGCTTGCAGTCCTCAGCAGATAATAAAGCACTAAGAGGACTTTGCCTTGTGGTAGCTCACCTGCTGAATCTTGCAGTCACTTTTCCTCCTCCAATGTTAGAGGCTTTGCTTCCTGGATCTTGTGCTGCCTGAAGCCCTCCCCAACAGTGGAATTACTCAGGATTTCTTTGGGATAAATGCTGATGATTTTCTGCAGCTGATTGCACAATCAATAGCTCTTTTTATCCCTCCAGAGAAATGCAGGGATGTGATTTCATGCCTTTAATTTTCATGGCAGTTCAGTGTCAGGGCTCCTCAGGGGACTTTGACAATCATGGCCCCTAATTGTCACTTTCCTGTCCCTAGATACAGTGCAGTTTGCTCGGCTGTGCCTGTGAGGTGGGGGCCAGGCAAGCTCCACAGACTCTGCCAAACGCTGGATCCTTCTGAGTTTGTTATTGTAGTGTGTGGCTGCAGGGGAGGAGCTGGGCCCTGGTGCACAGCTTGATCCTGTGCTGCCCAGCCCCTGGTCCCTTGCTCTGCTTGGCTCCAGCTGACTCATTTGGCTAAGGAACTCTGCCTAGGCCTATACAGAGGCTTGGAGATGTAACCTGTACAAGCCAAAAGGGTGGCTTGGAGCAGAGAATTTCTTCCTGTTAGGCCAAGCTGGGGCACCTAAAGCAACTGCAGGAGCTTGAAGGAGCCAAGCCAGGTTTTGGAGGAGTCTGTGGCCATGGTGATCCCTGGTAGAGTCCAAGCGCACAAGCAGATGCTGCCCTAAGTTGATCCCCAGGACACAGAAGCCACTAAGGAAAATCACTGGGGAACATTTCTCTGGCTGTCTCAGAGTGGGGAGGAGAAGTTAGGGAAGGTCTCACTGCAGCATTTGGTCCTGTCTCCACAGGGGCTTGATCTTTGTCATCTGCAGCCAAGATGAGAGCTGGCACTCTGTGCCTCAAAAATACCTGCAGCCTTGGAAATGGGAAGGCTGACTGAGGAACAAATCTGCCCCATGTCATTGCTTGTAGCCAAGCCAGCATCTCTCATCCTCTTCAAGAGCTCTGTGGCTCTGGGCAACCTCAGATGTGTTTGTACTCAGCTGAGTAGTGGCCATTGGTTAAACCTGACTGAAAAGATTGGGAAGATCACCAAAAAAAAAGAAAAAGAAAGGCTGGGTAAAGCCCAGCTCCACCCCACATCCACAGAGCTGAAGGCCAGGGATGCAGGCTGTCTCCTCACTTTTGCCTGTGGTCTGTGGCTCACCACTCCAGCTGCTGTGCCAAGAGGAAAATTTTAGTGCCCCTGTTCTGGGTGGGGAAGGGGTTAAAGGGGTTCCTCATCCCATTCAGAGCCAGTCCTAGGTAATGGAGGTGAACTGGGGAGTCATGAGGAGGTGCTGGAAGCTTCCAGTATCTGAGGACTGGAGGCAGCAGGACACTGGGTCATGGCCCTTGGTTCTGCCTTCTGGCAAGGGGCACATTGCTCTGGGACTTCAAATGGTGACAAGGGACTGGAACTTTGGAGAGCTCTCTGACCTTCTTGCAACAACAGGAGATGAGAGACAGCTTGCAAGCAAGGAGAGGCTCCTACCACACCAAGAGAAGCTTGTTTGGGTTGGGGGGAGGTATCATTGTTGGTACTGTGGCCCAGCAGCTCATACGTAGCTGCAGTGAGTAATGCTGAGGTCTGCTCAGGTGGACTGATGAGGTCCAGGACCCGAGGGAGGCTTTAGGGCCTGGGAGTCTTGAGCATCTCCCACCAGCTTGTGCCCTTCTGAGCACAGTGGTCTCATGTAGGAGACTCCTGGTGACCCCTTCCTGCCAGGTGAGCCCTTGTCTGTGCAGTTGCCCAGTGGAGGAGGTGTATTTATAGCTGTTGTTGCAGCGTGGCTGTGCAGCTGAGAGCCTGGGCTGCTTCCAAGGGCTGCTCATGCCGCGCTGGCAGGCGCTGGAGGCAGGTTACATATTTACACATTAGTTTAAAATGTGGATTCCTTCCCCTGGGGCCCAGCATGGCTCATAGGCAGCTGCTCCAGCCATCAGCCCAGCTCATATTTATTTGTGTTTTTCAAACATGCAGTCAGTATTTACACAATAGATGCAATATTAGGAATATCTGCAATCATTTATACAATACCAAATGGGATTTCTCATGGCCAAGGAGCTGCCTGGGGACCTGGCCCCTGCTCCCTGTTAAAAGCTCAAAAAAGTACAAATTAACAAGCTGTAAAATGAGGGCTTCATAAAAGAGCAGGGGGAAAAAGGCCAGATCCTGGGAGGTGCTGAGTGATTGTGACAGCCCTGACGGCTGCTGAGAATGGAGGGTGCTCAACACCTGTGCAAATCAGAGCTCATCCAGCCTGCAAGGGGAGAAAAGGTCTTGTGTGGCCATCCTAGCAGGGATGTTGACATTCCCCTGTGCTGTGGTGGGAGCTGCGGCAAACCTGCCCAACCCTGGGTGCTGGTGGCAGCAGAGTATGACAGAATCACAGAGTGGTCTGGGCTGGAAAGGACCTCCAAAGGGCATCTCATCCAACCCTTCTGCAATCAGCAGGGGCACCCTCCACTAGATCAGGTTGCCCAGACCCCTGTTGATCCTCACTTTGAATATCTCTAAGGATGAGGCCTCAACCACCTCCCTGGGCAACCTGTTCCAGTGTTCCACTACCCTCACGGTGCAGAACTTCCCCTAACATCCAATCTAAATCTATTCTTCTCTAATTTCAAACCATTGCCACTGTAGGGACCCCTGACACCAAGGTGGAAGGCTTTTGACTTCCCTATCTCCCACTTCTGTAGGTGCTCCTGATGAGAGGAGGCAGCTAAACCTTGGGGCAAGGACAGATCAGAGGGCAGATGTAGCAGCAGTGCCCAGGAGAGAATGAGCGTGCGCCCAACCGTCTCCGTTGTTGGACCCTGCTTCTGCCTTGGTACTCTGGGCATGCTGCTGCTGTGGGCACCAATTGAGTCACCACCACACCTCAGGCTCATGCTTCCCTGTGAGACAGACTGAAAGGCAATGCATGGGGAACTCCTTCCTGCAGGCTGATGCGTTCCCATCTTCTTTCTAAAAAGCAAGACAGGGAAGTGCTGCAGGGAGGTGGCTGGGACTTGGGCTTGGTTCCAGTTTGCTCATGAACTTCCACATCATCTCTGAGCAGGAAGCATTCAGCCAACCCCCCTCACAGAACCAAAGTATTGGAGAATGTTCGGAGTTGGAAGGGACCTCCAGAGATCATCCAGTCCAACCCAGGCAGGAGGGTTGAACTCGATGATCCCTGGAGGTCTCTTCCAATCCCTAACATCCTGTGATTCAGTGAATCTGTGCCCTCTGGTGATCCTGTTGCCATGGCCTCAGAGGCTGTCACCAGCACATTCACCTTAGACCAGAAATTACGTTGCTGAAATTCTGCTGGCATCAGCTCCACCTCCCCTGAGCCAGCCTCAGCACCCTGGGGACAGCTCTGCCCCAGTCCTTTCATGTCCCATGCCTTGCAGCCTCTGCAGTGGTCACATAGAGCTGCTTGGGGCTTTGAGAACAAAGCCTTTGGCACCCATCCTGCTTCCTTGTCACTTTGTGCCTCCCCTCACCCCCTCTCCTGATTCCAGGCAATGTCACCAGTTCATCTGTGTCACCCACAGCCATCATGGCCGTCACAGCCCACCACATGGATGTCACCCTCCACTGGTGCAAGGGGTGATGAGAGGGGTCTGAGGCATGAGGCCTTGTGGAGCCTTTTGGTCAGGGAGGTGAGCTGATGGGCAGTGGCAGTGGCCAGGGTTGGAGTGATGGTGGCCTGAGATGATGGCATGTGGAGTTGGCGGCAGAAGGCTAGGGAGGCAGGATGAGGTTCAGCAGGACACATGGTGGTGGAGTGTGAGGAGGTGTGTGCTGTATTTCAAGCAGCTCCACACTGTCCCTGCCTCTGCAGCCACTTTGCCATATTCAAACCAGATGCAATATCCGCCTGTCAGCAGCACAGCGTGCGTGGGGGGGGCATTCCTGCCTGCTGGACCCACACCAAGCCAAACAAATGATGGAAAGAAGCAATTAACCCAATCTCAAATGTAATCCTCTCTGAGTGCCTCTCTGTCCTGGGCTCTGCCTGCTCCACACGGTGCTGCCTTGCCTCCAGAAACATGTGAGGAGATGTTGGACTCTTGGCCAATAAGGCAAACGACAGGAGGTGAAAAGCAGGACCTGGTGCTGCTGCTGGGTCAGGCAAGCCCAAAGCCAAGGTCCCACTCTTGTGTGGCAGCAGCTTCACACCAGTGTGGATGGGGAAGGGCTGAGATGTAGCTGAGATCATGATTGGGAAGGACCCAGGTCCCACACAGCGCCATCTCCAAGGCCATGATGATGAGTGTGGGGCACAAGAATATGGACAGAGAGGTGATCTCCAGAGGAGGATGAAGTCTGAGGTCTTTGGTGAGCTATGACAGGTCCAAAGTGAGCACAAGAGGCACTGGGTAATCCTGTCCCATTAGTCAAGCACATTGCCATGGCCAGAGTGGGGAAGAAGGATGCCTGTGTGCCATGCCACCTCCCTGAGACTCAGCTGATCCTCTGAACACTTTGTGGCCTGGTCACATCAGGTCCCCAGCTTTCAAGTCCCTCTTGCTGTGAACCACTTGGGTCTTCCACCTCTGCCAGCTCCCCACAGAAGCAGCCTTTTGGTGGATCTGTAGACTTTGCTTTCTCTCCAGTGTGAAGTCCTCCCTGCAAGGAGAGAGGAAAGGCTCTGTGCAGCTCTGCCATGGCTCTCCTGAAAAGGGATACAAAATGAGAGTCTTGGAAATGCCAGCTCCCTTCCCGGTTTTCCAGCCTTCTACCTCTTTGTCTAGGATTATCTGAGGGGGCCTCTCAGTCTGTGTCCACCTGACTCTCATGAGGGCCCTGTGGAGAGACATTGCATGAAGAAGCTTGGGATACCTCTGGCTTGTCCCCAACCTCAGAGGTTCTTTCTCCATCCTGTGTGGACTCCAAGCCTTGGGGAGATGCTGTCTCTGCTCAGGTGCTGGGGAAGGTGTCTGGATTTGGGATTTGCACAGGAGGATGATCTGGCACTCTGTGGGTCTGGGCTTGCCAGCTCAGCAGCAGCTCTAATCTTACAGCACAGTTTCCAAACTGCTGTGGGAGCTCAGGTGGCCTCCTGACCTAGTGCACAGCTACCCTGAGTGAGACTCTTCAGTGATGCCCCGGGTCATAGAAAGGATCTTCCTCATCCAGCCCTGCTCATGGTGGCCACAAGATTAGACGGATGATGGGAAAGCACAGCACTGGGAAATGGACCTAGGAAGCTCACTGCTCCATCACCCATCCTGACTCCATTTCCACCTACTGGTTGCTCTCTTGCAAGGCCAGGCACACATCTGTCCCACTCTCTCTGCCTTCCCCAGTCACAGATCTCCACCTTTTCCTGCAGGCCATCTTCAGGCACCACTATCCCGTGTGTCCCTGATCTCCTGCCTCCCTTGCCCAGCAAAGCTGCTCTTGTCCCAGTGCTCCACATGTCCCACTGCCATTGCTCACTCTGCCATCTGGAAGGGGTGGCCCAGCTCTGCAGCTCTGCTCTCCTTTCCCAGCTTCCTGCAGTGCCAGCAGCTCCAAGGAAGACCAGTGCAGTTCCTTTAGCTCATGCCAGCTTTTGCCAGGGGCTGCCAGTCAGCTCAACAGGCTCCAGATGTCCCTGCCTGCATCTTTCCATAGCTTATTTCATCTCTCTGGATGCCTGTTGACCAACAAGTCATTGTGCCCCAATTGTGACAGCCAGACACGAGGTCCTCTGAATGTCCTACAGTGATCTTGATGGGTTATTGATGCTGCTCTAGCATGCCTGAACTCTGTGCCTGAGCTGTCCCATGAAGGGATGGCCTGAGCTTGTGCTAGGGACTCATCTGGCTGGTGTGCAGGTCCCAGTGATGTTGAAGACATTGCTTTCTCCAAACATAGATCAGAAATGTGGGGGACCAACAACAAGCCCTTCCAGAATCCTACTCTTGGAGCCTCTCTCTTGGTAGATGCTGGGCTCCAGTGAGCAACAACGTTTACAGGACCTCTAGCAAGCACAGGATGGTGAGCTACAGCCATCTTTCCTTCTCACCTAACGTGTGTAGCTGTTGTCCTGAACCATGCTTGAAGTGAAGGCTCAGTATGTGGGAATGAATCTTCAAAAGTACATTGCCCAGATCCTCTCCTGAATCTGGTGTCCACAGGAAGGGCTAGAGCCTTCCTGGGCTGACCATGGAGCGTTGTGACAGTCACTGGGTGCTGGGCCTTTGCTCAGACCATGCTGACTTGTGAGTGTTCAAACTGGGTGAGCGTCTTTGATTCACCCTTGGGTGATGCTCTGGGAAATGGGAGCAGGAGGGCAGATGTGCTTGGGAGTAGGCTGTGCAGACAGCAGACAGACATTAAAATGGGAGGAGAGGGAGGGTGGAGAAGATCCACACCTGACTTGAGGAAAAAGCAGGTGGATGTTCTCAGAAAGTGTTGGCTTGTCAGCATGGTGCAGTGAGCTCTGCCAGGGTGGGCCCTGCTAGCATCTCCATAATGCACAAACAGAAACCTGTTTCTAAACACACACCAGGAGCACTCCACCCTCACACACCAAACCGTTGGAAGCCATGCACATTCGGAGTCTAATGTCCTCATTGCCTGGCCACACATGGGCACATGGCAGACAAAAGAGTGCCAGAGTGCTTAAATGCCAAAGAAGGGGAACCACCAGCTCTCAGGAGCCAGATGGGCCCAGAGCAGGACTGTCTTTGTTGCTCCATCCAAATTCCAACAGACAAAGCTGGGGATGCAGTGTTTGCAAGTGCTGTGTTCATTGTGCTCTGTGCAACCTTTCCGCTCATCTTCTCACCTGACATGTGCTGGTCTGTCCTGTAGTCTGGTTTCACAGGCTTGCATGGAGAATGTCAGATGAGATGCAGCCCCAGTTAAGATGAACCTTAATGTCATGGCATGGCACCCCCAAAGGCCCTGGCCTGAGGTGAGCAGGGCTCTGGCAAGGAGGAACCAGTGAGCAGCTTTCCTCTGCCAGGATGGTCTGTGGTGAGAGACAGCAAAAGGCAGCAGGGCCTCTGTAGAGAAGAAAGTGCCTCCAATATGCTTACAAAGGGTTCATGGGTCAGGACTTGGCAAATCACAAGTCTGGCTTTAGAAATGAGATGAAAGCAGAGCATGCTCTGCATGCTCCTGAGGTGCCATCTGCAAGTGGCAGAAAGTCCTTACAGAGTGGGGTGAAGGGGAAGAATGCAGCCTTTCTTTGCTAATCCCCTGGCTGCAGCAGCTGGGTCTGAAAGGAAACGGCAGATCCTGCCAAATGCATGCTGAAGGGTGGCCAGGATGCAGTGTCCCTGGAGCTGGGGCTCCTGCTGTGCTGCTGGCCATGGCACGCTCCACCCCAGCGAGGGCTCCCGGCCATGGCTCTTGGGTGCCTTCGTGCACACAGGGCAGTGACCGATGGTGGAGCTTCCTCTTGTGCTGAAGCTGGTGGGAAGGGACTTGCCTCACCAGGAAAGGTGCTGCCCACCACAATGCCTCTCTGCCAAGGGCACATGGTGTGACACAGCTTCCACCGTGCTGGAGGCTGCAGTCCTCTGCCAGTGCTAGACCTCAGAATGGCCTTCCACCAGCACAGCGAGACACTACCTGCACTGCAGTGCCCCTCCACTGCAGCCCCCTCAGTGGTCAGAGGGGCTGTGGGGACACCTCTCTGCCCAACTCCATCTAGCGGCACGGCTGGGCGCCGGCGCCGCCTCACTGCATCCCGGCTGCTCTGAGCAACCGGCTGGCCCTGTCCTCGGCCACGGGAACCAAAGCACCAGCAGAAGGCTCCCTGCTCCCCTGTGCCCAGGACGGTCTGCCATGGCTGGGCCGGCCTGAAGAGCGTTTCGCAGCAGTGAGTGAGGTGGAGAGCTGCTGGAGGAGGAACTCCATCATCCAGTGAGGAGGGTCAGAGAAGATGCAAGCTGGGATTTGCTTATTGCCATGGGACAGTCCAGCTGGCAAGCTGTGTGAGTTTGTCCCTTCCAGGGGTTACAGATGTGTGCTGGACACTGTGGGAATGGGATTTTATAGCAGTAATTAGTTTATTCCTGAGGTAAGCAGTATAAATAGGAGAAAAATTTGTTTCCTGTTCCAATGCAAATAACCAACTGGCAGCCAGTTGGAGAAGAGCCATCGAGTATCAAAAGCCGAACAGGGGACTGTGTCAGCTCTATATCCCCTCTGGCTTATTTGCATCTGGTTGGTAGAGGAATGTTTCTCTTTAGGTTACTAAATTTACTGGCTTACTCTATTTTTTTAGCTTGGGGCTGGTTATTTGAGTGGCCACTGGCCAACTGGCTGCCTACTGTTTATTTGAATGGCTGATGTCCAGCATTTGTCACTGGTGCTCCAAGCATCCCAAACCCAATCAATATTATTAACCCTGGAGAATGGGCTTCTTTTCAGCTGGGCTGACCCCAGGGCAGCAGCAGAGCTCCGAGTCGCAGCCCTTCAGCCTTCTCCAAGGGTCATGAGCCTCTTGCTGCTTTTGCTCCTGGAGCAGCCACAGGGCTTTGTGCCTTTCTTGCTAGCTGTCAGTTTCCCCTACAGTGGCATGAAGTCAAAGCTAGAAAGAGCTCAAGCAGTGCTCTGCTGGGTGATGCTTTCTAACAATGCTTGGGCCTGCCTCTGCACCAGGGGTGTGGAATCTTCCTCCTGCTCCAATGAAGGCTGCATCTGTGTTTTCCTCTGGCTTCCTTCATGCCCAGCCCCACACTTATCCCCACCCCCTGTACACTGTGGCTTGAGCAGAGCAGGACTCTGCTTGGCTTAGGGTGCTGTCTCTCTCACTGTGATGTTCAAATGGCACAAAGTGTCACTCCCCTTGTGCAAGAGCAGCAGCTGGTTCTTGTCCCATTGGCGTCCAACCAAACCAGAGGTCTCCTATCTGGCTATTGATGTTGGATTAATTGATGAGGGCTCATCAAGACATACAGCAAAGAAAGACTTTATTTTCCTTCCCATGCCCATTTTTTTTCCCTGGGGCCTCTTGGCTGTCTTACAAGCCACTGGATTTCCCTTCTCCCACTGGATTTGGAACTGAGAGGGCACGGCAAGGTTCTGGGGAGCCTCGGCAGTGATGTTTCCTCAGGCCCCTGGCACCTCCCTCCACTTCCCCCTCCACTGCACCACCTGGTCTGCTGTCCTGATTCCATCCATGACCCTCACAGCTTTCTTTGTCAGCTTAGCAAGGACTAGCAATGTTTTGCACTGGGGCAGAATGTCAGCCCACCTTCATCTTCCTCTCTCCATAGTCACAGTCTTCTGTA
This sequence comes from Pogoniulus pusillus, assembly GCF_015220805.1. Classification (NCBI taxonomy): domain Eukaryota; kingdom Metazoa; phylum Chordata; class Aves; order Piciformes; family Lybiidae; genus Pogoniulus; species Pogoniulus pusillus. Next base: position 224,861 of record NC_087299.1, read on the forward strand.
TTTGAGGTCTCCATCTTCAACATCACTACATCTCCATGCTGACTGTGTCCAGCTGGGATATAACTGGTCAAACATCCCTATCTTTTCCTCTCATTCAGGTGATATCAGAGTGTAGGATCAGGCTTTGCTTCATGCATGTCCTTTGGCCCAAGAAGCAGCACCACAAGTCGTGTCCTTCCTGTGGCTAGGTACAAAGACATTCCATGGGAGCTTTCCCCTAGCCTGTGGCCAGGTCCATGTATTCCTCCTGTTGGCTTGGAGAAGCTCCATTATTATGTGGAGATGTCTCAGTGTCTCCCAGAATGAAAGACTCAGTGTCCAGCTCCCATAACTGAGGCTGCAGTTAAAGTTTTGGGGTTGGGCTTTTTTCTTACTGGAGAAAATGGGGAATTTGGTAAAAACGATCTCTGCCAAGAGAAGGCCAGGAGGAATCAGCTGCATTGCTGTCACCTGGGTCAGGAACGAGCCCGGTGCCCACAGGTGTGGAGAGTTTGGTGAAATGGAAGTCTGGGTTTGGGGAACTCTTCTTTGTCAGCTTCCCATGCCTGGCCAAGAGCCATTTCCTCCACCTGCCCTACCTTGGAGAGAGATATGGAATGTAAGATGTGACCTGTGCCCCCAGCCTGGGCAGTGCACCCTTGGGCACCTGGCAAGGCACTGACCCACTGAGTGTTATAGTTAAGAACACTTATTGTTGTAGTTATCAGTATTTAATATTTGGTGGAGCAATTAATAAAAAATTATTACTCTTTATTAGCCTAAAAATCCACAAAATATGTTAATAAAACCTACTTGTGATTTGTGGTATTCAGCCCTGGTTGTTTTTTGTTTTGTTTTGTTTTTTTTTTTTTTCAGGGATCAGACAGTTTAAATGGTTTAAGCAAAACCCCAGTTCTGGATGCCTCAATTTAAGAAAGATGTTAAGGTGCCTGAAGGTGTCCAGAGAAGGGCAGCAAGGCTGGGGAGGTGCCTGGAGCACAGCCCTGTGAGGAGAGGCTGAGGGAGCTGGGGGGGTGCAGCCTGCAGCAGAGGAGGCTCAGGGCAGAGCTCATTGCTGTCTGCAGCTGCCTGCAGGGAGGCTGTAGCCAGGTGGGGTTGGGCTCTGCTGCCAGGCAGCCAGGGACAGAAGAAGGGGACACAGCCTCAAACTGCAGCAGGGCAGGTGTTTAAGGGGAGGCTGCATGAGGCACTTAGTGCCAGGGGTTAGTTGATTAGAAGGGTTAGGTGATAGGTTGGACTCAATGATCCTAGAGGTCTTTTCCAACCTGGTTGGTTCTGTGATTCTGTGAAAACCAGAAGTGCAACAGTCATTTAAACTAGGAAGGAGGTTACTTAGCACAAGGACCAGCTTTGCCCACCCAGAGGAGCGCTGGAGTCCGCATCAGGAGCGATCAGGCAGCAGAACCTCTTAACAAACACGCTGCAGATTGGATCTGCTGGGTGCCTCGGGGCTGTGCTGCTGTCTGCTGTCTTTCTGGATGATGTGACTATGCTTTTGACAAAGCCAAGATGGTGCTCAACTCGTCAAGAGGCTTCTGGGGCTTGCAGCTTTGCTTTCTGTTGGCTTTGCAGATTGTTGCTGGCTTCGCCTCGACTGCAGAGCACGGGGGGCAAAACACCTTCTCCCCAGCTCTCCTGGGCTGTCCTGGGCTTGGCTGGTCCCGCCAGCATGGCTGGGCTTGCAGCCCAGTGCTAGGCTCGCTAGATCACAGTTCATTGTGGCTGACAGCAGCTCCTCTCTGCAGAAGCACTGCTCCAGGCGAGCAGCTTCGGGCTCACAATGGCAGCAGCTGGTTCTGGGGTCCCGGGACTGCTGCGGCTGGTCTGGGCCATGGCTTTCCTGGTGCCGGTGGCACTGCAGAGGCTCCGCTCAGCTGCAGACACTTTCTCCAGGGAGTGGCAGTCATCTGCGGGTTAACAGCCAGTGCTGGCTTCTGCTTGCTCCAGCGAGTGCCCTTCCTCGGCTCGGCCATTTCCCTCCTGGCAGGGAGGCTGTGCCAGGGTCCTGGTTTGTGGAGCAGCTGCTGGAAGTGACTTATCGCTTGCTAGGCTGCAGCTGGGGGCTTGCGGTGGTACAGCTCCAGGGCGCGGCTGGGCTGGCCAGGAAAGCCCTTTGCGGCCGCACCCTGCAGCAGAGTGGCTTCTGTGCTCCCTGGGTCCGTTCCGGCTGCTACTAACAGCGTCCCGCAAGCAGTCACGGCCAATTGGCAGGCGAGAGCTGAGAGGGTGAAACACTACAGTTCAGCCTGTAGAATGAAGCCAGCCCATAGGCATGTCACCAGGTCGGGCACTCCTGCATCACATCCCCTTGGTTTACCTGGACCCCAGAGCATGTGCAGGCAAGTCTGGGTGCTGCCCAGGTTTGCAGATGTGCAGGAGGCTGCTCGTTGTCTGGCCTAGGGCATGTCTGGGGCATGTCCTGTTCCAGGACACAGGGTCACTGCTGTTCAACACAAGTGGTTCTCCATAGCTCTCAGAGGCACTGAGGTTGGTGCAAGGGAACTGCACAGACACCAGCAGTCCTTATTGACCAGGCCGAGCTCCCTGGGGTCTGAAGAGAACCTCACAACTTGACATGAACACGACCTGAGTGGGGACCTTCATAAAATGCACCTGTAGAAGAGATGTGTAGCATCCCTTTTGCTGCCTTGCACATCAGCTGTGAGAGGTAGATGCAATGTGCTCAGGTGGCCAAGAAGATCAACAGCATCTTGGTCTGGATCAGCTACAGTGTGACCAGCAGAACAAGGGAAGTGATTGTGCCCCTGGACTGGACACATCAACCATCTGTTGATGCTGATGAGTTGCCAGAGATCTGGCTGCCAAGGAGGGGATTAGGGCAGTGCTTGTCTTTTCCCTGCCATCACCATGCAACTTCCATAACAGATGAGTCCTGCCTCTGCCTTCCCAGCCCTCTCCTAGGACGTGGGCTGGCACTGCTCCTCTTTTTCTGAGCTCAGCCGAGCTGGGTGCTGCTGAAGAGTTCTCCAGGGACTGGGAAAAAAATTTGTACAAGCCTGTATGGGCTGGGAAGAAACACAGCCACGAGGTGCTGTGGGGGTTGAGAGCATCTCTGGCACTGCAGAGACACCACCAGGCCCATTGTGACCTTCTTAGGTCCCCAGCTCTCAGTGCTAAGTCAGAGTGGGGGTGGTTGGGGCATGCTTAGACCTCAGGGAAGACTTGCTCTGAGAAGTCAGGGTAAGGTCTGTGTGCCCATCTCTGTTAGGGCTGGGCTTTAGAGCTCTTTCACCCCAGCATCAGAGGTGATCTGGGCTCAGCTTGGGCAAGTGGCTCCTCTTTGTGTTCAGCTGCTACCACTGTTGTGAGCTTACTGAAATGCCTCCTCGCTGTCCTGTCATTGAGGAGAGCCCCTGCTGAGCTGCCTGGTGAATGAGGAGCTGCCAGCCCCAGCCCAGTCGCTGCAGGAGATGAGATTTCATCTGCTGCAGCCCCTCTGCCAAACGCAGCCTCCATCCCGCTGGCTGCTGGCTGCTGGCTGCCACTCGGCTGTGTTCACAGCCCTCTACACAGCCCCTCTTGGGGTTGTTTTGAATTGAAAATCCTATTAGTCTTAAATTAATTGCCTTTTCTTGCAGAGCAGTGGGTTGGAACTGGTGGGCCTGGCTTGTAATTATTAACTGGCGAAAGCCTCGGTGGAGAAAAGCTTCTTCCCTCCTACTGGGCTGTGCTCTATAGGCACAGCTCTGCTGTCCTGCTTTCTCCTCCAGCTTTTATTAACCAGCTCATCCCTTTTTGCTGATCATCCTTTTGTCTGGGAAGGGATGGGGAAACTTTGAACCCTGGAATTAAATTCTCCTCAGAGTCTTGATGAAGGGGCAAGTTTTGGTTCATTTCATTCTTGGGGAAAGTGGGAAAAGCCCTAACGGGAGCTGGAATTTGTCGGTGGGGATGCAGAGGGGTTAAGTCAGGGAGGAAGGGCTGCAGTACCTGGGGGGATGATCCCAGGCTCACGGCTGTGCGGAGCCTCAGTGCTGGCATCCACCAGGCTCCCTGCTTACTTCATGCAGGAGACCTTCTCCCAGCACCAGGATCCTCTCCCTTGTTCTGCTGCAGGGCTCCTCAGCTCAGGCACAAGGCAGGGGGAGGCTGGGCTGCTGCTGCACGCAGCTTGGGCACAGTATGAGTGACACTTGCTTTAAATTTTGAGAGGAAAGCAGACTTTAGGAGATTCCTGGTACCAAGTCCTTGTGTTGGTGTGCCCACATGAGTCATGATAAAGAGAGTCTGCAGACCTGGGGCAGGGCCACATGAAGCTGTGGGTCTCCAGACTCATTGTGCTGTGCTGGTAGGATGGTGACCAGCTCCAGGGAAGGGGTCAGGATAGCCTGAGCACCTCTGCTGTGTTGTTGTGCTGTTCTTAGCTGCACAAGCGTCAGAGACTGGTCCCAAAGCACCTGCGGGTACCACAGGCCTGGTACAGAGCAGCCTGTGCCCAAGGAGGACAGCTCCTGCCCGGGGCAGCAGCAGTGCTGCTCACACTAACACACTGCTCTGACTTCTTCCCCTTTTGGGTGAGCTGGGAGCTAGCTGTGCCAGGTCCAAACCCGGTGGTGATGCCTGCATGGGACTGGTTCCTGCCAGTCTCCCTCTGCCCAAGAAAGCTGGTGGTGGCTGGTGCTGCTCTGGCTGTGCATGTGGATCCCCTTGTGCCACACCCAACCCGGCTCCCTCCTGCTCCTGGGCCCTGGGCCAGGAGAAAACAGACAAGATTTTGCTATTTTCCCCAGGACTCGGGGAGTATCGTAGAGAGCATCCTGATGCTTTAAGCATGAGTGATCAGCCTGAGCAGCATCAGTCAGCAGGGGCCACAGTAGCCCCAGCTGCCCTCCATCCCTATGCCCAAACACATATGGGCAAGGTGGGCATGCGGTGAGCAGGGCAGCAGTGGGCTGAACTTCTCTAGGATTCTTTGATTCCCAGTGACTGAAATTCATCTTGGATGGTGGGAGCTCAGCAAACCCATCCAGGGAGGAAGGGAGGGGAGGCTGGGCAGAGGGCAGCAGCTCAGCTCACCCAGCCCCAGCTTCTTGCTGGATTAGGCAGAAACAGCTCTTGCCATGCCAGCCATGGGCAGGGTGAAACAGGAATTCCAGCTTCACAGACAAAGCTATTTTGGTAACTGTGTGCAAACCCCTTGCTGGAAAATGTGACACACTTATTATCCCCTTGTATTTGTTCACAAAACACTCATTAAAGCATGTAATGAAGACAGCAGCATCCATTAATAAAGAATCATTATGGGGAGGGATTAGAGAGCTTATGGGAAACAGGTGGAAGTAAGCTTGAAGCCTGCCGCAGGCAGCATGTGTGAGCCCAGGCTCTTCTCTGCTCTCCAGAACAATGTGCTGGTGGCCTTGGAGGGCTGCACCTCACCACCTCCACCACAGGACAGTGAGGCAGGCTGGGTGTCTGCATTCAGGGAGCTCTGGGGTTCATTTTGGCACTGCTCTGCTGCCTGAAGCACTGCCAGCGGTGTTGGGTCCCCTTCCTGTGGGAAGCCACATCTGTTCTGTGCAGCAGATAGGGGCTGGTGGGAACAGTGAGACCATTTCAGGTCTTTAGGGTGAGGACAGGCTGAGGGAGCTGGGGTTGTTCAGTCTGGAGAAGAGAAAGCTGCAGGGAGACCTCAGTGCTGCCTGCCAGGACCTGAAGGGGCTAGAAGCAGGCTGCAGAGGAACTGTTTGCAAAGGGCTGCAGGGACAGCAGCAGGGACAATGGCTGCAAAGTGGAGCAGAGCAGATTGAGACTGGATGTGAGGAACAAGTCCTAAACCAGGAGGCTGCTGGAGCACTGCAGCAGTTTGCCAGGGAGGTGGTTTGGGTCCATCCTTGGAGACACTCAAGGTGAGGCTGGAGAGGGCTGTGGGCAACCTGCTCTAGTTGAGGGTGTCCCTGCTGAGTGCAGAGGGGTTGGACTGGATGAGCTATGGAGATCCCCTCCAAACCAGACCACTCTGTGATTCTTGGTGGGGAATGGCTGGAGTAGAGGAAATACTCCTTACAAGAAGAGTCACTTCTCAGGCCAGGGGAGCATAGTGTCTGTCACACCCTTGCTAGCCTCTGACACCTCAGCTTGACAGGGTGCTGGGCCAGCTGATTTCCACTTGGCTATCACCTCGAAGGGTTGGACCAGATGATCCCTGGGGTCCCTTCCAAACTGGCATTTTGGGATTCTGGGATTTGAAGGTGATTTGCATCTATTTGGAGCAGCTTGGCCAGGATCAGAGTGACAAAGGAAGCTGGGCTCTCCCTAGCCTTGTGACTTTTACTCGGGTCACATTCCAGTGTCATCCTGAACTGCTGCCTGTGTGACTGGGGGGTGCCCACCCTCCTGTGAACTGGGAAAATCACAGACCTTGGTGGGACACCTACCTGCCCTCTCTGCTACCAGCTCACATCAGCCACCCCTGGTCCTTTGTCAGTCAGGGACTCCCATGCTCCAGCTGTCTCCAACTGTCTCCAACTTTGAGTTCTGGGGTCCCAGTCTACACACGAAATTCTGCTATCTGCCCAGGTTCACCATCCCAGTATCTGACTTCCTTCCACGGTCTCCTTCCTTACCAACTGATCTCTGTTTCCCACAAAGCTCACAGAGGGTCCAATCTCTTGCCCCATGGATGGCTACAGTCAGGCTGGAGGTGAAGTACACCTCCATGGAAAGAGTGAGGACCCTTCAGTCACAGTGCCATATGCTGCACTGTGCTCCTCCATGGGCAGGCAAAAGTGCCTCTGCTCTCACAAGCATCTTCCCCATGCTGCTGCCAGTAGGATCCTTCAGCCTGCACTGCTGTTGCTCCTTAAGCATTGCCTGGGCTGCAAGGGCACCAGGGGTGGCTGGAGCTGTGGTGCCTTTGTGGGTGTCTCGGGAGGGAAGTGGAGCAGCAGGTGTTTTTTCTTCCTTGGGGCATGATGCCCCGTGAAGAGCAGAGGAAGGTGTGAGCCAGCAGTGTGTCCTCATGGAAACGGAAACCGGAGAGCAGGGATTTATCCACGGCCGTTATGTGTGGTCTGCACACAGCTCTGGCAGTGCAGGGAGGTCAAGTGCTCAGCAGGGCTTTGGCTGATGGCTGGGCAATGGTTTGTGTGTTCTGGAGTTTTGTATACCTGTTAACACAGCAGAGGAGCTGGCTCTGGCCAGCCCTCCTCCAGTCCTACTGCTGAGTCCCATCAGGCCTCCCACACAGGCCATCCATTGTCCTGAGACAGGGAAAGTCCTGGCTTCACCTGGAGCAACTGGGGCACAGCATTTGGATGGAGGATACTTCATACTGCTGTGGGAGGGACAGGACTATGTGGTCCTGTGGTGTGCCCAGAGCCTGCCTGGCTTTCCAAGGTGAGAGCTTTGTCCTCAGTGCTGAGCCTCCTGCTCTGGTCTCTGGGCTGCAGCTGGATGAGGAACCCTTGTGCAGGTACTTGGTCCTCAAGTGCCAGAAGAGCTGGGAAGGAAGCCTCCACCTCACCTGTGTTTTGGTAATGCTGCTGGGTACTGAAGAAGGGAGAAGCGTGGAAGGTCTTACCTAGGTGTTGCTGCTGGGCAGAGAGCTCTGCATCACGGGAAGATCTAAGGGAACACAAAGACAAGGGGCTGACAGCAGCAGCAGTGGTGTCTTCTGTGCCAGACACTCCTCTTGTTTTGGAAGGGGCTCTTCTTTAGCAAGCAACCCTCAGCATCCACCTGCAAGGACCTGCTGAAGCCAAAGCCCCCAGCCTTGGAGGGCAGGGGCAGGAGTGCAAAGGGCAGAGATATTCTTTGGCCTGCATTTCTCTCCGTGGCCTCAGAGAAGAGGAACGTTTTCTTTTGTTTTGGTGGATGCCTGCCCCTGCTGGGAAAGCCATGGCCAGTTGGCAGGACGTTCCCAGGCACCGATTTCATGCGGATCCCATGGCAGTGGCTATCTCCCAGCTCGGCCTCTCCGGCTGTGCGTTCCCACCGGCCATGCTGTGCCTGGGATGTTCAAAGCAGCCTCCACTCCCACTGCATTCCTGTGCTTGCACTCATCTGTGGATCAGCTCTGACAGGCCGGAGTGGGGCTGGCAGGAAAGGAGGAAATGCCTGCAGTTTTCGTACTCCAGGCCATCTGCACATCTTCATCCACTGCTCTCTGAGTTGTTTTCCCTGGGTGACAGTTGCTGTCCACTCTGCTTCCCTCGTGGCACCCTCCTTTGGTTCTCTCTGTGACACCTGGGCATTGCAGTGGGTACTGAGCCTCTCCACCACTATGGCTCCTTCCAGTGTGTTTGCAGCACCTTTGGTTCCTTGCAGTTGGAGGCAGCTGCAGAGCCCGCTGCTGGAGTGCAGAGCTTGCTGCACCCCTGTTGCCCTGGGTACCCAGCTGTGAATTTCCATGCACTTCTCTATGTGCCTTGGTAGAGAAGTCTTACAGAGGTGCAGATTCTTGCTGATCTCCTTCTTGCAACATTTGCAGGGATAAAATTTCCTGGATAGGGAAGACAAGGGAAGGGTCTGGAGAAAGCAGCAGCCCCTGAGATTGTCTGACTTGCTTTTGTCTCTTCTGGTGGGTTCTCCATTCTCACTTTGCCTTGTTGTCTGTCTCCTCTCCTGTCTGTTGGTTTGTGGTTTCCCCCCAGGGTAACCTGGTCACTGATGTGTTTGTCTGTGATTACAGGACACCCTTTGGCTGCCTCTTTGGTTTCTGAGGTTATTTGTGGAGCCTTAGCTCTGGCGAGCCCTGCACAACATCCTGGCACAGCACAAGAGGGTTTCAGTGCCTTGTGTCACCCTGTCCCAAGCAGCTGTGGGGAGGCAGAAGTGTCCTGTGGTTTCCCAGGCTGGTGTTGAAAATCTTGCAAAGCATCTCTCATTGCACCCTGCTCGCAGAACCTCTTCCTCCAGCAGGCTCTGTCTTTCCTGCTCAGCCATTCTCCTCAGAAAGACCCTTCCTCCTCAGGCCCAGAATGGACTATTGTCCTCCTCCCACTCTCCAGCCCTTCATCTCCCTGCAGAGAGGCTGCCCAGCCCACCCCGGTGGGCAGCTGCCTGACAGCTCCCAGCTGTGAGCAGCCCAGCTGTTGGTCCCTGCCACTGGATGGCTGCTGCCTGTGCCCTGCTCACACCCTACCTGCACCTTGCTCCTGCATCCTGCTCACACCCTGTCTGTGCCTGGCCTGTGGCCTTCTCACACCCTGCCTGCACCCTATTCATGCCTTGCTCACACCTTGCTCACACTGCTGTCTGCACCCTCTTCACACCTAGCTCACACCCTACGTTCACCCACCCTGGCTCAGCAGACAGGAGCCGGGGGCTTTTCCTTTGCAGCTGCTCCAGTCCTGAGCTGCTGGCACCTGGGCTGTAGGACCATTTGGAGAGCAGTGGCATTGGCTTGCCCTCTGGGGTTCCTTGCAGCTTGCAGGGCTTCTCCTTCTGCATGTCTCTGAATCCCAAGTCCTGTTGCCCATGGAGACCTTCTTTATCCCCAAGTGGAGGACGAGAGGGTGGAGGAGGCTGTGCTGCCCATCTCAAGCTGTTTTTTTCCTGCAGACACCAAAGGAGATGCAGCCCAACAGCTTATCAGAATCCCCTCACAACCTCAGTTGCTCAGAGGTGAAGCCAAGATAAGATCACACAGAATCACATAGTCCCAGCATCATGAAACCTGGGAGGGGTCACCCACAGCAGCTTTCCCAGGGTGGGTTTTGAACCTCTCCAGAGAAGGAGATTCCACAGCCTCTCTGAAAGCTTGGCCCAGGGCTCCAGCATACTCGTAGGAAAGAGGAGTTGGTGATCCAGGTCTCCTTTTGAGAGTGTCACCGTGATCTGAAGGAGCAGCCAGCAAGCTCCTGCCCTTCTGCTCCCACTCTCCCACTTAAATGTTTCCTCCAGAATCCCACCCTCCAGCAGCCCTCCCTGCAGTTTGTGCCCCATCTTGTACCCCTGAGGGGAACTTTCTTTTTCTTTGCATCACTCTTCTGGGGTCCTGGAGACTTCCCAGTGTTTAAGACCAGGCTGGAAGAGGCTTTGAGTAGCCTGGGCTAGAATCATAGAATCAGTTAGTAGGAAGTGTCTCTGCCTGTGGCAGAGGATTTGGAATTAGATGATCTTTAAGGACCCTTCCAACTCAAGCCATTCTGTGATCCTAAAAATGGCACTTTTTGCCCTGCACTGGCTGTAGGTGCATTTCCAGCACCCAGAAAAATGTAGATTTTCTTGTGTGGTGGGGACAGGAAAGAGCATCAGGGAGTACAAATCCTTCTGGTCTCTCCAGCACACAGTTCTGCTTGGTGCAGGTGAGATTCCCCAGCAGCTGTAATCATGCACAGTGGGAGGAGCAGAACTGCATTTCCTGGTAGAGGATGGAGATCTCATAGACCTGATAACCTCCTGTAGCAGCAGTGAGTCACAGAGCCACCAACATTAGGGGTTGGAATCCTTAACACTCCAGAGATCACCCAGTCCAACCTCACTGCCAGAGCAGGGTCACCCAGGGCAGCTCACACAGGAACACAGCCAGAAGGGTTTTGAGTGTCTGCAGAGAAAGAGAGCCTACAACCTCTCTGGACAGCCTGCTCCAGAGCTCTGCCACTCTCCTCTCCTCTCCAGTGAAGGATGGTTTGACATTGTCTTCCCTCTGGTGAAGCTCCTGCATAAAGCCCCTCCGTGCAGCATGTCAATCAGGGCAGGGCTGTTTGTGATACAGAATGTGTCTTCTGAGGCCTGGCTTTGAGAATAATTGGCCCAGAGCTGCATGCAGACACATTCAAACAGCCTTGCTCATAACCAGCCTTCTCAGCAGCTGTCTCTGTACACCTATCTCAATGCCTCTGCACCATGCCCTGAAATCAAGAGCCAGAAGGAAGACAGAAGTCTTGTGTGTTGTTGCAGTGAGTGGCTCTGGTTGGTCTGAATCCATCCCTGTTTGCTCAGAATAGTCCCTCTGTGGGCTAGGAGGCAGCAGTTTGCCTCTCCTGCAGATGGGTGGCACGGAGATGTGTGGAGCTGTGACAGGCACTGAGGTGCCCCTGCTGAACCTCTCTCCCTTGTGCTGTGCCCTGGTTTCTGAGAGGAACCCCCCCACAAAGCACCTGAGAACTGCAAGGACCCACACTTGGAAGCCTGTCCTGCTGGAATCTCTGCCTTCTAAAATCAAGAATTATGAGAGAATCCCAGAATTTCCCAGACTGGCTAAAGCCCTTTCAGTTCATCAAGTCCTTGACCAAACCACATCCCTCAGCACTACATGACTTTAAAGTACCTCCAGGGATGAGGACTCCATCACCTCCCTGGGCAGCCTGTTCCAGTGCCTGAGAACCCTTTCAGTGGAAAAATCCTTCCCAGTATCCAACCTGAACCTCCCTTGATGCAACTTGAGGACATTTCCACTTGTTACTTGGTTGAGTAAAACCCCATCTGGCTCCATTCTCCTTTCAGTGAGTTGTAGAAATCCAGAAGGTCTCCCCTCAGCCTCCTCTTCTCCAGGCTGAACAGCAGCAGTTCCCTCAGCTGCTCCTCACAGGAGTTGTTTTCCAGACCCTTCACCAGCTTAGCTGCCTCTCTCTGGAGGTGTTCCAGCACCTCAGTGTCCTCCTTGAAGCGAGTGGCCCAAAACTGAGTCCAGTGTGCAAGACGCAGCCTTTCCAGTGCCCAGTGCAGAGGTAATGGGTAATGATGGTGGAGCTTTTGTCATGCAAACTGTGACTTCAGGGCGCTGCATGGACCCAGAGAGTGCGTTTCTACGAGCGTCCTCACTACCTCGGCTTTAAGAGACACCCAGGATAAATCACCCCTGCTAAACTCAGCCCTGTGGTCCCTGTCAAACCTTCCTGGGGCTGCAAGAAGCAATCGCACCACATCGAAATTGCCTGAAGTTGTTCCGAGTGAAAGGTGCTGGGCTAATTCGATTAAAAACCTAGTGCAGATGGATTTACGAGCTGGGCTGGAGGATGAAAGGAAGCAGAGAAAGAGGGAAAGATCCCTGTGGAGGCGGCGAGCAGTGCTCCCTGGGCTCTAAGTCCATCACCTAATTGCCCTCTGCTTTGAATCCAAGGGACAAAGGCTGCCCCTTGCCTCCTGCCCCCACCACGGCCTTTTGCAGGGAAGTGATTGGGAGGTGCCCCTCTGTGCGTGCAAGGAGGGAGCTGCTTAACTCCCCTCTGCTCTGAAAGGCTTTCCCCTAATCCTGACCTCTCCCGGCGCTGCTCAGACGCCGCTGCTGAGAGCGGGGCGTTAGTGCCGGCTCCAATCCCACCCTGCCGCTCTCCACTCCGCGGGGGCACTCGCCCCTTTTCAGCCTCTGTGTTTGGGATTGAAAGGCTTCCAAAAGCCTTTGGAGTTCAGTTCAAGAGCCACATTCTTCAGGACACAGCCTGCACCCCGGGAGCCGGATTGCAGTGGAGAGGATGGAGCTCTCCTAGAAACCTTGCTTGGATGCTGCGGGTCTGACCCTCCTTCCCCGGCTGAAGGGATTTGAGATGGCTGATGGTGCACTGGGTCCTCTTTTTATGGGATGAGCTATTTCCATATCCTTCCGTGGGGTTTTGTCCCAGGAGCAGCAAACAGAGCCCTGGAGGGGTGCTGTGATTTGGCTAAGGATGCTCTACCATCGTGTTGCAGGGACTGCCAGACACAGCCTCTCCCACACTCTCCTCTGCAGAGCCTGGCGAGGAACGTGCTTTGCTGAGGAGCAGGAGGCACAGATCAAAGAGGTGCTTACTCCGTGGACTTCTCTGTTATTTTTCACCTGGTTAATTGCTGTCCATTAATGTGTGAAGCTCTGGACACCATGACAGGACAGGCTGGTGAACTTCGGTTGATGCTAGGCAGCTACTAAGGCTGGTCTGTGGCTACCCAGCGCTGTTCCTAGTGGTTCGTGTCAGGCTGGAGAAGTGCAGGGTGGTAGGAAACAGGGTACAGGACATTGGCTTTGTGATTCCCTGTCAGCTGTTTCTGCCCATGGTGTCTCAGACAGGAAAGGGGAGAGACAAATTTTAAAGGACAAGCAGGGACCCTACTAGGGAGAGAATGACAAGACTGTGAAGGACCAGGTGTGAGCTGGCAGAGAATGAAATAAGGCTACCTGCAAATAGAGTAGCACTGGGGTCTGATGGAAGTGCCTGATGGCAGAAGGCACAAGCAGCCCCTTCCCCGCTCTGTGCTTGCTGTACCAGCATCAGTGGTTGCAGTGGGGAGTGGGCAGCAGGTTAGCCTGTGACTTGCCCAGTTCCATCCTCCTTCCCTCAGCTCGGGGTTCTGCTAGGGCTCACGTCTGGGCTCATGTGCTGCATGGAGCATTTCTCACGTGGATGCAACAGTGATCTGCAGAGCTGCATCTGCTGAGCTCCAGCCAGCACAGCTGGATGATAGAAAGCATCTCTGCTCCAGCACATATGGCTGTGGAACAGAGAGGTACTCAGAGGCTTGCCAGGCAGCAGGACAGCCTGTGGACAGGGTACATGTGCCAGCCTTCATGGCCCTGAGGCCCTGCCATGGTGGCTGCAGGCCTGCAGGGATGTGTTCTTTCCAGAAGGCAGCACTATGCTGTGGTCTGCACTACAGGGCCAGGCTGCAGCATCTTCTGCACCCTGTGTGGAAAGTCACTGGCTGAATTCACCTGGCCTGAGCTGTCTGCTCACTGCAGTTCACTTTGCCCTGAGCAAGGGACAACATCCCACCATCATCAGGCCAGAGGAGCTTGCAGCAACGTGAGGATTTCTCCTCATCTGAGGTACTCCTCCAGGGACAGGGACAGCATGGGGACATTTCAGGAGTGCTGCAAGCTCTTGGTGATGCTGGGGAGCTGTCAACCCCAGATGAATCTGCACAGGCAGTGTCAGGTTGTGGCTGGTTCTAAGTTGGGGACTCACATCCAGCACGTCCAGTGGCCGAGGGGCTCTTTGTGTCTCCCGGTGGCGGCTGCTGCCGGCGCTGGGATCGGGTGTCCGAGGCGCTCCGGGCGCTCCACGGAGGCAGCATGTGCGGGGCTGCAGGGAGTGCTCTGCTGCCAGCCGCGCTCCGCCGCAGACAGCAGGTCGGGCTCGGAAGAGCTGGGGGCATGTTGGCCGTGGGCCATAGCAGCAGATTCAGCTGCAGATGGTTACAGGAACAGATAACTGGTCCTGCAGAAATTCCAGGAAGTCTGATCAGCCTGGAACATAGGATCCTATTCACATCGGCTGTAACCTGAGAGAAGCTCTTTGGAGCTGGGATTAGCAAAACTATTTGGCTTCACCTGCCCTGCTCCCAGAGAGCTGGTGGCCAGTGCTAAACCCCTGCCAGTGGGGAAGAAGAGGAAGGGCTTTCTGCAGGCCGACGCAGGCCTTGGCATGGGAGAAAGTCACTGCTGCTCTGGTGACAGCCACGGAGAGGTGTGAGCAGCAGCTCCGCCTGGGTAGGCAGGGCACAGGATACAAACCACAGGCTGCCTCTGGAGCCGCTCACAGGGGACGTGCTGAAATCTGCACCTGGGAAAAACACTTTTCCTTTGCTCCTGCTCCTTCAGAATAGGTAGGGATCTGGTCACCTGCCCCAGCCCTTGCCCTGGGGAGCAGCACCTGGTCCCAGAGCAGATCCAAGGTAGAGACAGGGCTGCTTCCTCAAGAGAGGCATATTCAGAATCCTGGAAGAAGAGATTGGAACCTCCCATCAGCAGAAGAGGTGAGCACAGCTGTGTGGGAAACCTCTGCCTGTCTCTGGAATCTGCAGCATTGCTCCCCAGGAAAAAAGAGCTCAGAAACTGCCTGGCAGTGAAGAGCAAGGCTGGAAAGATGCCAATCAAACTGATGGCCTGCACAGAAGCAGTCATCAGGGCATGTTGCCCTCAGCAGGGCTGGAATCAGATGGTTAGTGGGCCCTGACCCCTAAATGTCTGTCCCAGAAGACTGGTGAACACGAGAACGATCTTGGAAAGAGTGATCCAGGAGACTTCTGCACTCAGCAGATGATCAGTGTGAAGATGAAAGCCCAGATGGAGAGCCAGGAAGATGCTAGCCTGCAAGAAGGTGAAGATGCAGAGGCCTGGCCAGTGCAGCTGGCTGAAGGGAGACACAGGTCTGTCTTTAAAGAGTGGCATGGGCTTTCCAAAGGCTCCTGAGAAGCCCCATCCCCAAAAGCTCTTCTCTTGTCACATCCTGAATGGGAATGTCCTTTTGTGGCTGAGGAGCAGGTGGAGAAGCAGAGGAGGTGCTGGCAGGTTTAACTCTGATTCAAGGGAGTGGTCCTCTAGGATGTCTAACTGAAGAGTGGCACTCCCTGACCTGAGCAGCTGTGAAGGCTGTGTTACAGGATCCAGGAAACAAGCCCATGGCACAAGTCATGGATCCATCCACCACCCACTGCCAGCTCAGAGGTGCCTGACGTGTGGTTGGAATCCCTATTTCAGCTCTGTGATTTGTGCTGACTCATAACCTCAGTGGGCAGGGATGGGATGAGCGAGCTTCTTTTTCCTCTGTGTCCTCCTACTCCAGCAGGTTGTGTTCTGATGTCAGTTGAGCTTTGTTTGGAGTCTCCTTCGGACAGCTCCGTGGCTGAATGCAGAGACATCCGTGCTCCGTGAGTGGTCCTGCACACTGCTGGCCCTAGGGAAGCCTGTGGGTCAGAGCAGGGGATGTACATGGGGAAGTGATGGGAATAGACTGATGTGATCCTCAGAGAGCCTCTGGAAAAGCTCAAGAATGGCAGTAAAGTGGCTCAGACCTTGAAGAGCTGTGGTCCCCTGAGGGCGAGGAAGGATGCCCAGTGATGGATGTCCCCCAGCATCAGCAGTGCCACTGCCCTCATGAGTTCTTCCCTAGAAAACCCTGATGGACAACAGTGGTCTCTCTGAAACCCGAGGCCACTCTGGGTTGAGAACAGTAGTGGAGAGATGGCTGCAGGGTCAGAATACCAGCCCCAGCCCCTGCCACACCAGGACATCCAGAACCAGACAGGCAGCAGGCAGCAGAGAGGCCAGGGCTATGGGGAGGGATGATCCTCTGGATCAGTTGCTGGACAAAGGTGGGCAGGTTCATGTGCTTCATCCTGCTTCAGCAGGCAGTCCTGTAGAGCAGTTGGCTTGAGGAAAGCAGCTGCCTTAGCCTGGTCTTGTTTTTTCTGTAAGGCTCCATTTGAGAAAAATGAATCTGTGTCTTGCCCACCCTCCTGATCCCTTAAGCTGTGCAAGGCAGAGAGCATAGCCCAGACAAGCAGCCCTGGTCTTCTGGTCTCCCCCTCTGCTAGAACCTCGCTGAGGAAGCAAGCTCAGATCCATGGCCAAACCCAGAATTGCAGCCCTGAGTGCAGCCAGGCCCCAGGTCACTGCTTCTGTGTCTCCATAGAATCACAGAATGGGTTGGGATGGAAGGGACCTTAAAGATCATCCAGTTCCAACCCCCTGCCATGGGCAAGGACACCTTCCACTAGCCCAGGTTTACTCAAGGCCTCACCCAGCCTACAGGGAGGGAGCATCCACAACCTCCCTGGGCAACCTGTGCCAGTGTCTCACCACTCTCTTTAAAGAATGTCCTCCTCATCACCAGTCCAAATCTTCCCTGCTACAGTGTAAATCCATTGCCCCTCATCCTGTCACCTCAGGCTCTTACAAAAGGTCCTTTCCCATCTCTTCTGTAGTCTCTTCAGGTACTGGTGGGCTGCTCGAAGGTCTCTCTGGAGCATTCTCTCCTTCAGGATGAGCAGCCTCAACTCAGCCTGCCCCCACATGGGAGGTCTTCCAGCCTCCTGGTCTTTGTGGCCTCCTCTGGACCCTCTCCAACAGCTCCATGTCCTTCATGTATTGGGGTCACCAGAGCTAGATGCAGTGCTCCTGGGTGTGTGTTCCTCTTGCATGTCACCATTTGCTCTCTGCAGAACTGAAACTCACAAAAAAGCTCCCTCTAAGTGCGTCCCTCCAAAACCCCAAAGCTGCCACTGCCTTTTGTTCAGAGGCAGCCTTTATAGACCTGTGCCACTCTCCTGCATTTCCTCCACGTTGTCACCAAGTGCTGTGACCTGCAGCCAGCAGAGCTGTGCCCTTGTTGCAGCCATGCTCTTGCCTGTGCCACACATGGAGCTGGCTGCCTCCCCTCTATGCACTGCCCCTTTGCCAAAGCCCATGAGACTCTTTGCCAGCTAAGCCCCTTTTTGTTCTGGGAGCTTCTGCTCAGCTCATGTTGTTTCCACACCTGCCCAAGGCCCTTTCAGTGCTGCTGCTTTTGGAGGGAAGAGGCTTTGTCTTGTGAGTGTGACTCCAGATGTCCTCCTTTGAGGCACTTGGCCACACTCAATGTGCAGCCCTTCAAGCCCAGGTTTCTGCCCAGCCTGGAGCAGTGGGGAACATGCCTGACAGTGTCACAGCTTGTAACTCCACCAGCTTAAACCCAGCTGGTGGTTGGTCACAAGTGGTGCTCCTCACGGCTCAGTCTTGGCACCACTTCTGTACAACATCTTCATTGATGAAGACAGAGTGGATCAAGAGTAGGCTGGCAGGTGACACCAAGTGGAGTCTTGATCTTCATGAGGGTAGGGAGACTCTGCAGAGGGACTTAGATAGATTGGATCCACAGGCCAATGTTAATGGGATGAGCTTTAGCAAGGCTGAGTGTCAGGGCCTGCACTTGGGGCACAGCCCCAAGCAAAGCTACAGGCCTGGGGCAGTGTGGCTGGACAGCTGGTGGCAGAAGAGGACCTGGGGGTTGGGATGCACAAGCAACTGAATATGAGCAAGCAGTGCCCAGGTGGCAAAGAAGGCCAATGGCATCTTGGCTTGTGTTAGAAATGCTGTGTCCAGCAGGAGCAGGGAGGGGATTGTACCTCTGTGCTCAGCTCTGCTGAGGCCACACTCTTACAGGTTAAGCCTTTAGGAGGCTGAGAGGTGGTCTGGAACCTGGCCCCAGCTGCTCAAGTCCCTCCTGGTAGGTGTGGTCTGGAACCTGGCTCCAGGTACCTGTTAAAGGTTAACCCCTCCTGAGAAGTGGTCTAGAACCTGATCCCAGGTGATTCTGGCTCCTCCTGGTAATCGTGGTCTGGAGCCTGAAGCCCCCTAGGTACAAAGCTTAGCCCACTCCTTCCTGTCTGCAGCCCTATAAAGAGGCAGGCAAACCTCCTCTTCTTCCTCTCTGCCCCCTGCTGTCTCCTGCCCAATGCCTTGTTTGCTGCAGCTGCTCCAGCCTGGCCAGGTGGCTGAGCAGCTACCCAATCTACTTTTGTTCTGGGGCGTTTGGGTCTCTGGGAAGCTCTGAGCTGGAACACCTTGGGGTTCTGTCCTCTGCCTCTGGGCACTGTTCCTCAGGAGAGCTGCCCATGCCAAGCAAAAAGGAAGGACTTTACACATCATCTGCTCCACCCAGGTGCTTGGGTGAGACTTGTTTGTTGGTTTTGATGTTCTAGCTCAGCCAGACTAGAGAGATCAGTCTCCATGAGCACTGGAAAGCAAAAGCTCAGGTTTTGCACTGCACTGCATTGCACCAAAGCAGGGCAGAGACAAATGGGGGGAAGCTGATGTCTCTGTCCCCCATGGTTACCTGTCTGTAGTGTCTCTGAACACAAGAGCTGCAGTTTGCACTGACTCTTGGCTCATTTTCCCAATCACATTGTACAGCACCAGGTCACTCTGGAGTGGTTTGATGGCCATGGTCATCACAGCTGAGGGGCTGCCAGGCTGGAAGTGGACTGAAGGTCAGGGATTAGGATCTCATCAATTGGAGACTGTTATGGTCTGATGAAGGCTTTCCCCTGGCACTGGAACCATCTCTGATTCAAAACTCCTTGGAGCTAGGCAAGGAACTGCCATCCTGCCCATGGTGCCAGCTGCAGGCTGCCTGTGCTTGGCTGGTAATGAATTTTGATCTGCTTTGTGGAGACTTGGAGCAGAGATGGGACAAAAGGAAGCACAGACCTGGCAGCCAGGGAGATGGCTTGGAGAGATGGGGTGTAGACCATCCTGGCAGCACCAGTCAGTGGCTAGGGCAGCTCATTTGCTTTGAGGGCTGAAAAGTTTCAGAAGGCATTTACTAGAGCAGGCCAGCAGAAGTCTTTACCCCTTGATTTGGATGACATCACAACTGTCTGCACTTAAGGGATTCAGTGCTACTGTGGCATGTGGCTGTTCACTGGGTGATGAGGACTGGGTCTGGATGCTAGAGCAGTTTTAGTTTCTGTTCATGATATTATTTTGTGCTTTGCATTTGTGAGTTAGCAGGAATGGTCTGTTCAACCTGACACCAAAGCAAAGCTTCCCAACTCTGCCAGTGCTGGAGACCACCTTCTACACTTTGGCCACAACAACACCAAGCAGCTACAGGCTGGGGACAGAGTGGCTGAGAGCAGCCAGGCAGAGAGGGCCCTGGGGGTGCTGGTAGAGAGGAGCTGAAGAGGAGCCAGCAGTGTGCCCAGGTGGGCATCAGAGCCAATAGCATCCTGGGCTGGCATAGGAGCAGTGTGGGCAGCAGGACAAGGGAGGTTCTTGTGCCCCTGTGCTGGCACTGCTCAGGCCACCCCTGCAGTGCTGGGTCCAGTTTTGGGCTCCTGAATTCAAGAGAGATGTTGAGGTGCTGGAAGGTGCCCAGAGAAGGGCAGCAAGGCTGGGGAGGGGCCTGGAGCACAGCCCTGTGAGGAGAGGCTGAGGGAGCTGGGGGTGTGCAGCCTGCAGCAGAGGAGGCTCAGGGCAGAGCTCATTGCATTTCTTTTCTTTCTGTTCTATTCCTTTCCTTCCTTCAAGGTCCATTCATGTCCATGGGCTTACAGTTCATACCCCTGTGCCTTCCTGGTACTAAGAAACAGCAAAGCATCCAGATCCAAGCATAACCATTAAGACAGCTGGGGCAAAGCTGGTCCTGGATTCCAGAGGACTTTTGAGTGGGAAGGAATGAAGTCTCCGTGAGAGGCTGGGCAGATAACCACCCAAACAAACCACCACAAATACTCAGTTATGGTTTGAAATGCTTTTGGCCTTTTGAGAATGGGCTTTGCTAGGCAAACACTCAGAAAACCCACAGTGTAAGCTCAGCTGCTCCCTGAAAACCATTTCAGTAACCACTAATGGTGGAAAGTGAGGATCTGGCATCCAAGAGCTGTCTTCGAAAGGCAGTCAGAGCTCCCTGACTGGCAGGCATAAACAGCTCACCTCAGCTGGTCCTCAGACCCTCCTGCCTCATCCTTTTGTCCCAAAGGATGGCAAGGGTCACACCTGGGCTGAAGCTATCTCTTTAGAGTCTGTCCTTCAGTACATTTCTGCTGCTGCCCCGGCCCAGGCAGAGGCCACACATACTGAGGGTGAGGCAAAGGAGCTCCTGACCAGACACAGGCAGGATCTCATCCCAGTGGCCGCCTCTTGCTGGAGGCAGATGTCAGCATGCACCCCCGTGGTGCTTTTTCATTCTTGACCCCCTGGGTCAGCCTCCTGCCCAGTGCCCAGCACCTTCCCAGGGTGACCATCTGAGGGACCTGCTGCAGACCATGGTGTGAGGAGACACTTCCCAGGACGGGAGGCTCGGGGCAGAGCCCTGCCCCTGCCAGGCGGAGCCAGCTCTGGCAGCCTGGGGAGCGTGACCTGGTGACTCCCACAAATCCCAAATTAATTAATCCTGGGGACACTGGGGCGGCATGAACAGCCTGTTTGATTGCTCTGCAGCTTTTTCCTGGGGCTCAAAGGGATTAGTGCAGGCGGGAACAGGGAAACATAACAAGGGGCTCAGCTTTCAGCTCCCGCTCCCAGCCAGCAGCCTCCTGCTCTTCCCCGGGTATTAGCAGCAGTAATCCACAGTGGCTCCAATTGCTGCCTGTGTGCAGCATCCTCTTCCTCTCATCCCCTGCCCTCACATGTCTGCTCCCATCCTCAGCTCGCTCCTGTGTGTTGATGTGCTGCCTGATGAGCTCACAGCACCTTCATGTGTGTCCAACCCTCCCACGTCACAGAATGACTCAGGTTGGAAGAGACCTCAGAGCTCATCTGCTCCAACCCCTCTGCCATGGGCAGGGACACCTCTCAACTAGACTTGGCTGCTCAAGGCCTCATCCAACCTGGCCTTGAACACCCCCAGGGAGGAGGCATCCCTGGGCAGCCTGTTCCAGAGTCTCACCACTCTCCCACCGAGGAACTTCTTCCTCATCTGCGCTTTAACCTGCTCTGCCTCAGCTTCAAACCATTCCCCCTTACTCTGTCTCTAAACACCCTCAGGAAAAGTCCCTCTGCAGCCTTTTTGCAGGGTCCCTTCAGGTGATGGAAGGTGGCTCTAAGGTTCCCATGGAGTCTTCTCTTCAGGCTGAACACCCCCAGCTCCCTCAGCCTGACCCCAGAGCTGCTCCAGCCCTTGGATCATCCTTGTGGCCTCCTCTGGACTCAGTCTAGCAGCTCTGTGTCCTTCTGCTGCTGGGGACAGCAGAACTGGAGGCAGAACCGGAGGTGAGGTCTCGGCAGAGCAGAGCCAAGGAGCAGCATCCCCTCTCTTGTCCTGCTGCCCACACTCCTCTGGATGCAGCCCAGCTCACAGCTGCCTTCTGGGCTGTGTTAGGGCACTGCTGGCTCCTGGGGAGCTGCTCAGCAACCAACACTCCCAAGTCTCTTTCTTCAGGGCTGCTCCAAACCCACTCTGCACCCAGCCTGCGTTTGTGCCTGGAACTGGCCAGACCCAGCTGCAGGACCTTGCACTTTGACTGGCTGAACCTCATGCACTGACTGACTTCTCAAGCCTGGCCAAGTCCTGGATGCTGTCCCTACCCTTCAGCGAGTCCATTGCACCACACAGCTTAGTGCCATCAGCAAATTTACTGGGGGTACTCCAGTGCCAGTGCCACTCTGACACAGATGTTGAACAACACTGGACCCAGAACAGCCTCTGAGGAGCTTTGCTTGTCACTGGTCATTCACTTGTCACCTGCATTTTGAGACATTGGTCACAACCCACTGAGTCCATCCATCTGGCCAGCTCCTTGTCCATCAGGTGGTCCATCCATGAAGTCCATGCCTCTCCATCTTAGAGGCAAGGATGTCAGGTGGGACAGTGTCAAATGCCTTGCACAAGTCCAGACAGATGACTTCAGAGTTATGCCCCACACAGAGCCCACCCAAACTCCTTTGGTGCCATGCACTTCCTGCACATCTGTCCCCATGGCCTAGCTCCCTTCACATGCAACCCACTGATGCCTGTTCTCACATGTATGTTCTTCATCCTGCACACCTCATCATCCCCAGGCATGTCAGCATCCCTCCATGCACAGCTCACCATGGAAACTCAGCTGTGCCCACCTTAGCCCTACCACCCTCCTGACATGCTTTGTATCAAAGCCTGGCTCATCTCCTCAAGCTCAGCCTGCTCAGTCTGTAGTCTGTGGGCTCAGGTCCTTTCTTTTATGCTACTCTTTGATGACTCCTTGTTGATAGTGTCAGGCATGCTGGTCCCCACTGAGAAGTGGTGCCCTACCATGGCTTGAGTCAACATCTAAGGTTCAAACCCTTTCTTAGAAGGAGTTTCATGAGCTACCAACTCCAAGGACACATGAAGACATCAGACCTTGGTACTATCAGTGCAAACAAGTCTTCAGTGTCACCACCTGCTTCCTCTGAGAGATCCTCCAAGGCACTGTTGCTGTCTGGGACACCTCTTAGTACCCCTGGGGTCACCAGGAGCAGAGGAAATCCCTTTGGCCCAGTAGGCTTGGCCATCTCTGGGAACACCTGGGGTCACCGGACTGAGCCATCAGCTCCAGTGCCTGTCCATGACCACCGAGGGGCATGGATGTAGTTAGTGGCTCCTGAACACCATTTGCCTGGCATCACTTGGCACTTCCCCTTGTCAAGAGGATGTCAATCAGTGTCTTTAGCAATGCTGTAAGCAGAGAGATTGAGGGCACCCTCAGCAAGCTTGCTGATGACAGCAAGCTGACTGGTGCAGTTGACATGCCTGAGGGATGGGTGCCATCCAGAAGGACCCAGACAGGCTGGAGAAGTGGGCTTAGGTGAACCTCGTGAGCTTCAAGAACATGAAGTGTAATGACCCTCACCTGGGTGGAGGCATTCCTCAGTACCAACACAGGATAGGGGAGGGTGTGATGCTGAGGGACATAGTTTGTGATGACCTGGCAGTGCTGGGTTAATGGTTGGCCTGGATGATCTTGAAGGTCTCTTCCAAATGAAAGAATCCTATGATTCGAAGATGTGAAGACCCAGAGGGGCCTGAGCACAGTCACCTGTAAGATGAGAAGCAGAAAAATGGTTACTAAACTGCATAAAAGTAAGAGGATTTTGTTAAAACATCAAATCAGCAGGAGTGTGAGCAATGTTCCCTGGCTGGGCAGGATGAACAAGGCCTCCAGAAGTCAGCTGAGCCCATGACCAGAGCAGACACATCCAAGAGCCAAGCTCTGTGCCTGCTGGTAGCAACCAGCAGCATCTCTGAGTGCAAACACAACATCTCCTTTGTCAGGAGAGCATGAGGAGAGAAACAAAGAGAGAGAGAACTGACACTGTCCTAGAGGTGGTGAAGTTGTCCACCAGCCAGAGCTGTTGAGGCTGTCAAAACAGTGGGGAAGATCTCTGAAGGTGAAAGAATTTCTCCTGAAGATTTCCAAAGGCCAAGGGAGTGCTGGTGCTGATGGAGAAGGCACAGATGGAGCACACACAGTAGCCTGGCTATGCCTTGTCTTGGGGACAGCAGCAACAGTGGACAGATGAAGAGCCTCAGTGGCCCCAGGGGTCCCACAAGAGACCTGGAGAGGAGATGGCTGCTGCTTTGGCCTACTCTGCCAACAAGTGTGCCAGTAGTGCCTCTGCTGCCTCCCCAGTGGAGGCCACCAAGCAGCAGCAGGGTTTGTTTTGCAGCAAGAGCTGTCTAAGAAACCATGTCTTCAAAATTCATGTCACACCTCTTAGGAGAAGAGATTCCAGCTGGGGGCTGCTGGGCTAATCCTGTAGGGTTAAAAAAACCCCAACTATAACAGGTCCTGGCAGCTTGAAATTGAAGCTCATAAAAATCTGACTAGAAGGGAGGAAGAGATGTTATCAGCCAGGGGATTAGCCACAGCCCCGACCTGCTGAGGGATTCAGGCACCCCCCAGCACAGTGCAGGCCAGGCTGTTCCTCACTTTACCCTCACCCTGGGTCCAGCCTGGTGTCTTTTTAACAGAAAATCATCTGAACGTTAATGTCTCACTGACAGGGAAACTACTGCAGGCTGAGGCAGTCTGACTTAGCTTTATTGCTGCATCTTCACAGCCCTTCAGAGTGGGCTTGCTCATCTCCCCCCTCAGGCATGAGGATGGACAGCAGAGGCACTTGATGATGTCTCCAAGGGAAGCTCACAGCGATGGATGCTTTGCTTTCCTCACCCTCCCATTTGGTTGCTCGACCTGCACCTCCTGGCAGCCCCAGGAGTATGAAACCTGCAGAGCAAGAGCCAGTGTGAGGCTGATGACTACTGAAAGGTGCCAGCGAATCCTCCACCAGTGCTCTAGACACAGGAACATGGGAAGGGACAGGCACTCCCCACTGAGACAGTCAACCTGGTCACCAGTGCCTGGGCTGGAACAGAGTGCAGCTGGTGGTGATGGAAAGCAAGAGTCAGAAACTCCCTAGATCAGTGGAGTCAGCAGAGTGCTAATGCAGGCTGGGTTCAGCCTGGCTGAACCCTTTCAGAAACCGCAGCTCCACCTCTTCCTTGCCAGCTCCCCAGGCTCTGTTGCAGCTGCAATTGGCACCTCAGTTTCCTTTTGTCCTTCCTTGAGAAGACGGAGCCACCTTCCCTTGCTCTGGCAGTGGGTTCAGCTGTGGAGAGGACCCTTGGACTGCAGAGTGGGTTCAGGAGAGCTGAGAAGCAGCTGACTGCAGGAACCACTTAGGGACGGATTTCTTCGTATGCTTGCAGACATCCTCTGCGCGAAGCTTGTGTGGGGAGGATGTGAGGGCAGGTGTTGGCTTCACCACTTGTCTGGTTGGAAGCACCTTCCTGATGGCTCCTGGTGCTTACTGGTCCTAGGCATGTCCTAGTAGAGAGGAAGAGTCAGAGGCAATGCTAGAGGCCAAAGTTCCAGAGAAGTTCCAGGGAGAAGCAGGTGGCCCTCGTAGGTGTTTTCAGCTGCTCTTCAGAGATGCACATTGTCTGTGTAGTGCTGGGCTGGATCAGGTGCCTGGCTCGAAAGCACTTACTGCTTTCAACTTACTGCTCTGTTGTGGTGCTGGACTTGAACATCAGGCTGTGGTCCTTGTGCTGCAGACAGGTGAGATAGCTAAAAATGCCCCCAACAATCTCCTGTAGCACTCACATATGGCTTCAGGACTTCTTTTTGTCCCCTGGGTGAGCAGAGAGTTGCCCAGCTGCATCGCCAGAGAGGGGAGCTTGAGGGAAGACTTGCTGTGACCAAGAGAGCAGGTTGGCACTGGGGGGTGACTGGAAGTGATGGTTGCAGTGCAGGATGCACAGAGCTGAAAGCACATCCTAGAGAGCCAGTCAAGGCATTGCAAGGCCAGCAAAGTAAGCTTGAGACTGCTGAGAAGCCACTGCAGAGAGGACACCACAGCAATCTTCCAAAAGAGAAAGTCTCCAGCAAGGAAGTGTTCTTCTGATAGTTTCTCCACTAGGAAAATTGCCAGTGGGAAATGGCAGGATGAGGTGGGAAGTCCAGCTGGTGTCAGACTCACTTTGTGCTTCAAAGCCTTGCTTCTGACTGTGGAAACGGGAAATTTCCCCACCTCCCTCTCAGTCTGCTCCTCGGGGCACTGGGATGATATGTCCTGGACCTTTGACTCTCTGCTTTTTCCTGATTTCTTTTCCTCCATTTTCTCCGACTTCAGGGCACTTATCAAGCAGGCAAGGGAAGTGACAACTGTGACACCTCAGCCCGCAACACAGCCAGCCCTGCTGAAAGGTTGGGACACCTGAAATAGAAAAGAACCAAGAAAGGAGAGGAGAGGCCTGAAATCAGCTTCACATCAGAAATAAAGACACTTCCCAGAGGTCAGCATTTACATTTTAACTCATTTAGAAGCAAAGTAACTTTTATGACTTGCTTTAGGTGGAAATTTGCCTCCCCCAGGGAGCATTTTCTAATCGGAATGACCTCACATTGATATCTTGGCAGGGTTTTCCTCTGTGTTTATTCTCCTTGGAACTGCGCTAATGCTGGGCTGTAAAAGATGGTGGAGTGTCGAGCTGAAAGGACTGAAACTGCAGCTTTATAGCTGCGAAACTCCCTTTTCTCAGCGACCAGGGGAGCCTCCTCCAAGGCTTTGCACGTCCAGGGCCACGCTGCCTGCACCGCCTGCTGCAAAACCTTCACCAGGAGCTTAGCGGTGACGTGTTTGGAAGCAGGACTCATCTGCCCAGCTGACAGCGCCCTGGGAGTGATGCAAAAGGAGGGCACTCATCTGCCCCCCTCCAGCAGACGTGGAAACAGCTGCAGTTTTCCTAGGAATTTTCATGGGTACTTAGTGCTGCAGGGCTGCAGGAAAGGGTTAAAGTGTTTTGGGTTACGCAGTGCACAACAAACAAAGGGGATGTGGTAATCCCTGCTGCCACGGAGTGAAAAGTTCACTTGATATGCTGCTTTACACTGATTCTCACAGACTCTTGGATTAAACTGGACACACTCTGACGTCCAGGTTTTCGAGCAGAGGGCTCCAGCCCAGTCTGCCACATTCACTTCATAGCTGGGAGCATACTCTCTGAAAATCCTGCTGACAGATGAGGAGCAGGAAGACCGCCAGCTTCCCATGGAACAATGGCTGCATGCAAACCCTCTCTGGTGGCACTCAACCTGGCCTCCTTGGGGTGGCTGCAGGGGATAGCAACTGCAGCAGCATCTCCGGAGCCTCGCCAAGCCCCAGGTACTACCATCCAGGGCTGTCCTTCCGGTGCATCTTGCAGGGTCTTGCTGTTATGCCCTGGCTCCCAGCCAGGCTTTGGGGCTGAGCTTTACACCACCTTAACAACTTACATGCCAGGGAGCTTCTGCTGAGCTGGGGAGCAGAGGATGTGGGGACCCAGTGCTGGGGAGAAGGGGATGAGCTGAGATCACAGACTCACAGACTAGTTTGCCTTAGAAGGGACCACAAAGATCATTCAGTTCCAACCCCCCTGCCATGGGCAGGGACATCTCCCACTAGACCAGGTTGCTCATCCAAACTGGCCTCAAACACCTCCAGGCTTGGAGCCTCCACACCGTCTCTGTGCTGCCTGTTCCAGAGTCTCACCACCACCTCATGGAGAAGAATTCTTTCCTAATGTCTCCTCTCAACCCAACTTCTAGGCTGAAGCCAGTACCTCTCATCCTGGCACTTCTTGCCTTTTTCAAATGTCTCTTCAGCTCTCCTGTAGGCTTCTTGCTCTATGGTCTCCCTGAAGCCTTCTCTTCTCCAAGCTGAGCAATCCCAACTGTCTCAGCTTGGCCTCACAGCAGAGGCCTTCTAGCCTGGTGTGATGGTTGGGCTAGCATGCTGAGCCAGCCACTCACCCTGGATGCCCCTGGCCTTGCTTATTTCCATGTGCTATGTCTTCAAGAGTTCTTGCAGAGTGCCACCCTGTATGAGAACAAGGGACAGAACTGCCCTGGCTGCACCTCACACAGCACAGGCAGGTCCACAACTGGGCCAGCAGCATCTGAGCAGCTTCAGGATGTGTTTCATAGGGTGAAGGGAGATTGAAGTGAGGAGGGGGCAGCCTCTGCTCCTTGGTGGCAAGCAACAGGACCAAAGGAAATGGTTCCAAGCTGTACCAGGGGAGGTTCAGGAAACATTTCTGCACTGGAAAGGTCCTCAGACATTGGAACAGTCTGCTCAGGGCAGTACTGCAGTCTCCTTCCCTGGGGGTGTTCCAGCAGCCTGTGGGCCTGGTGCTCAGGGCCATGGTTTAGTGGTGCCCCTGCAGTGCTGGGTGGAGGGTTGGATTTGATGAGCTTGGAGCTCTCTTCCAGCTGGAGGTTTTCTGTCATTCTGTGATTCTGTGTTTGAGTCAAAATGCCCCTGGGCAAGGGGAGGGCAGGCTCCTTCTGACTACAGGGGCACGTCTGCCCTTCAGGTGTCTGGGATTTTGTCTCTCCAGCTGCATGGCAGGGTCCACTGTTTCATCTGGAGGTGCTGCAGTGGCCTTGGCAAGTGTGGTGGCTTTTTCTTGTGTCAGTGAAACAGTGACAGTTTCCTCTAAAGCAGATGTTTGAATCAGAAGAGTGCATTCAGGGTTTACCCTTCAGTGCTGGCTGCAGGATTGGACTGGATGATCCTTGAGGATGGATTCTGTGGTTCTGTGGCCTGGTTATGCAGCCAAAAAACCTGGATAAATTCTGACCATTTTTTCTGCAGCTTCAGTGTAAGAGTAGGAGGGAAGCTGCCCTGGTACCCATGGCAAGTGGCTACCATGCAAAGTCCTCCCATAAACCTTACCCCCATGGCTGTTCCCAGCTGCTCCCTGGATTTTGAGACCTCGGATGTGAAAACAGGGGAGGCCTCCTGGACACCTGCTCACTCAAGCTGCAGCCTCAAGGTTGGTCTAACCAGCAGTGGTGGGAGACTCTGCTCTGGCCCCACGCCGTGCTGCAGATGTGCATGGGGTGAGTCAGGGCAGCTGCAGCTTTAGTTCTTTTCTTCATATTTTCTCCTTAGATGTTCAGAAGAATTTTGCCCCAACATCTGTTGGGCAGAGATGAAGCCAAGCTCTGAATTCAGCTCAGGTCACAGCAGTGGTCCCAGTGCTGTCTGATGCCCTTTCACCTCGGGGGCGTCAGAGGCTGTGTCCTGTTCTGACTCTTCTCTGAATGGAGACCTCTTTCCTAAAACTGATCTCCTCTCCTTCTAGACCACTGCAGCCTACAGGGACTGGAGATGACTCCTAGTGGCATTTAGGACACCACCTCTCTGAACCAGGGAAGGAGCTTACCCTGGCATGGGACAGCTGCCTGCAGTGTGTAGGTGGAGCCCAGCAGGGTGGGACTGGACAATGAGAAGCCCTCACAGAGCTGGGGTCTCCTGGGCCACACTCAGTGCAGCTGCTGTGGCCTGCTGCAGGCAGCAGACACCATCACCTTCAACCCCCTGCACCATAGCTTCAGCGATGCTGAAACAGCCCAGGGCAAGCTGAACTTGGGCCTGATCTTGCTCAGTCCCCTGTGTCCCCAGCCCACACTGGTGGCAGGCTGAGCTGAGGGGCTGGTGGCTTGCAGACCCTGCCCCATAAGAAGGTGACCAGGGCACGGCTGCATGTGGGCTGTGCCCAGCACTGCTGGGGCAGCATGGGGAGGCTGGCACCGGGGCAGCAAGGGCTCCTCGTCCACCTCCCTCCTGCTGTTACCTGGCTAGGGGAGGAGAAGGTGCTGGCAGAGATGGGGGAGCTCCAGCTGCTTCTCCTGTCCAGGCCACAGTGTCTCTAGTTACAGGGTTAGTGGAGCAGTGAATTGTGAAATTCAGCCTTTCCTTGCCCCATCCTCCTCCTCCTCTCCTGCTCCCTTGTCCTTCCCCCAGGCTATCCATCACTTGCCTCTTCCCACGGTGGCCCACCATGCTTGACCCCCTCTCACCGAGCTTCACCTCTCATCCTCCCATCATCATCACAAGGAAGCAATATGGAGGCAGGTTCAGCTGGTGGGAAGAAGCAATGAGACCTGCAGCTTCTGGCCCCCAGGAAAGCTCCTGGATCCATCTGGCTTCCAGGGAAGTTTGGAAGGAGATGGCCACTAAGATATTTCCCTCCAAGCTGAAAAACCGTCCTGAAGGGACGAGACCCCACCCTAAAGCTGGCCTGTGGAGACTCTCTCCACCAAGACAGTGCCACGGGTGCAGCCCTGTGCTGGCCTGGGTATGTGTGGGGTACACACACAGCCCTCTGCTGTGAGTCACCAAGCCACTCACCCATCAGCTGAGGGTTCAGAGAGTGCCCTTCAAGTGCCCCTTCCTTGTCAGCTGGGGGTTCAGAGAGCACCTCCTGCTCATCAGCTGGGTGTTGGGGGATGGGGCAGGAGGGAGGAAGGGAAGCTGTGTGGCTGCCATCTGGGGGAAGGCTGCTTTAAGTTTTGGCTGGCCCTCAACAACAGCTCTGCTGTTGCACTGCTTGGGGGATTCACTGTGCCTTATCCTCTGGACAGAGTCAGCCCTCTCCAGGCCTCCTGCACAGCCACTTGTGCTGCTCTGTGCTGCCAATCTCACGCCAAGTGGCCGCAGTGCTTGGCTGATGCCACCCAAGCAGAGGAGCCCTGGTGACCCCTGGCCACATCCCTGCAGCCAGCAGGGGCTGGTGAACGTGGCCACACTTCTGCAGCCTCACCTGGAGGTGACGCTCTCAGCTCCCTGTCCCAGGGAGGTGGCAGAGAGGGGAGCAGAGGTCTCAGGTCTGCACAGCCAAGAGAGAAATGCAGCAGTAGACAGTTCTCCTACAGGGCATGGGGAAAAGGCTGACACCAGCTGAAACATGCTCTTCCTCACCCTGTCCTTCCTCACTGGATCAGCTCCTGCCACTGGGTCAGTGGCAGCTGGCAGGCAAAAATGCCATCATGATAAGTCAAACCACAGCCCCAGAGGGCAGGTTTAGCTAGGGGAATGCTGAGAGTGATGCCAGCCCTAGGAGAAGCCTGGTGAGGGCAGTGGGAATAAAGGCAGACATGAAGGTGAGCTCAGGGTGAAGCATTGCTCAGCCTCACCAGCCAAATCTCTCTTAGTGATGCTTTCTCCTATTTGCCTGCAGATGTGGCCCCTGCCAGCCAGCATGGGGCAAGGCTGGCAGCATCAGTGCCTCCTCCAAGCTAAGACCACCTGGTCTGGCCTCTCAGGGTGAGGGCAAATGTCCTATAAACACCCAATGTGCCCAGAGTGTACTCGGAGCAGCAGTGCCTTGGGCCAGCAGGCAGCTGTGGGAAGTGGAAAGCCTCCTCCCACCCCACCCGAGGGCCAGGGCAGTGCCGTGGGGACACTGGGGACTTCTAGAGCAGCGCTTCGCTGCTCCGAGTGGGGAGCACAGCTGTGCGGGGTGGATGGCAAAGCTGCTGTGCCCTTACTGGAATGGGAGGCTGAAGGCACCTGCTTGGCTGGGAGCAGCCAGGAGTGATGTCAGGCAGGGAGGTAACAGCAGCGCCTGGCTTCGGGCAGCCCCAGCTGCGCTCTGCCGCGGCGGCAGCTCTGCTCCGCGCTGCCAGGCGCGGGGGTAAAGCACTCTCCTGGCCGCACCTAGCGAGGCCTCTGGGCTGCTGCCGACAGCTGCTCCGCAGCCTCTGCCGTCGGGGTGTGAGCAGGCTTAGCTCTCCTGCTGTGCCACAGTCCATCTCCGGGCCCAGGTCCTTACGTGGCTGTGCAAGGTGCTGAGCAGATCCCTCCTTACTCAGGATGAGTTTGTGCAAGGTCAGGCACTTCCCAGAAGATTGGTACCTGCTGAAATCTGAACTGGGATCAACTGCTAAGGAGGCTTCAGGAGCTTGCAACTGAGCATACATTGGAAATAACAGCCAGCTTGCTCCTGATGAGCTCCCAAGCACCTGGGCATGCCCACAGGTGACACTGCTGCATGATCATGCAGATGCCCAAGCAAGAGAGCTCCCTGGTGGGCTCAGCAAATCATTTTGGGATCATGAAGCCCTTACAGGTCATGCACCTGTCAAGAGCATGCCCAAGCCAACCGCACAAACTCAGGCAGAGCTGCTGTAAAAGCTCATCCAGTTCTGCCTGGCTTCAGATTTCTTTCACCCTAGAAGCAGCCTGTGGCCACAGAGCTCAGCAGTCATTTCTGAGCACACAAGTGTCCTCCCAGCCCATTCTTCAGTTGCCCATGCAGCACCCCAGTGGTGCAGAGACCTCTATGTGTCAAGCTTTCTCCTGGAGAGATTGAGCTTCTGTTACTGCGAGTTGTGGGGATGCAGCCCTGCCTGAAACAATGTTGGTCTGGGCAGGATTAAACCTTGCCTTGCCCACCAGTTCCAAAACAAGCATGGCACTCACTGGGTTGTGGGGCCAAGAGCTGCTGATGTGGGGTTTGTGTGTAGCTGCTGCCCTGTGCTGAGCTGGGTTTCTGTCATCTGCCCACAGCTGCCAGGTTATGGGAAGCTGGAGTTGAGTCCAGAGGAGGGACACAAAGATGTCCAAGGGTTGGAGCAGCTCTGCTGTGAGGACAGGCTGAGGGAGCTGGGGGTGTTCAGCCTGGAGAGGAGAGAACTTCAGGGGGACCTTAATGCTGCCTGCCAGTGCCTGAAGGGATCCTGCAAGAAGGCTGCAGAGACTTTTCTTGAGGGTGTCCAGAGACAGGCCAAGAGGGAATGGTTTGAAGCTGAGGCAGAGCAGGATCAGAGTGGAGATGAGGAAGAAGTTCTTCAGTGATGAGAGTCTGGAGTAGGCTGCCCAGGGAGGCTGTGGCTGTCAACTCCCTGCAGGTGTTCAAGGCCAGGTTGGATCTAGTTGAGAGGTGTCCCTGTTTGCGTGGGGAGATTGGAGCAGAGCTCTGAGGTCCCTTCCAACCTGAGCCATGCTGTGACTCTGGGATTCAGTCACATCCAGCCTTGGATGGAATTTGTCCTGAATTCATAAATAAATATTTCTGATGGAGAAGTTTCTTTGGGTTCATTTTGCAAGCTCAAAATTCATCCCAACAAGGAAAACACAAGGAGGGCTGCATGGATGAACAAAGAGCTCCCAGTCAAACTCACACAGGGAAGAGGAGCATAGATAAAGGGGGAAGAAACAGAAATATTGAGTGTCCAGGGTTGAAGTCAGGAAACCTAAAACCCAGCTGGAATTTAACCTGGCTGAGGGTGTCAAAGTCACTAAGATGAGCTTCTCTAAGTACCCTCTGTCCTGGTGAGGCCACTTCTGGAATATCAAGTCCAGGTCTGGGCTCAGTTCAAGAAGGACCTCAGGGAACTGCTTGAGAGAGCCCAGCCCAGAGCCCCCGAGCTGCTGCTGGCAGCGAACAGCTCCTGTGAGGCCAGGCTGAGGGAGCTGGGGCTGGGAGCTGGCAGCAGAGCAGCCTGAGGGCTGCCCTCAGTGCTGTGCTGAAGATGTGCAGGGCAGTGCCAGGAGGACACAGCCAGGATTGGCTCAGGGGTGGCCAAGGGCAGCAGAAGGGGCACTGGGGGCAAGCTGGAGCAGAGGAGGTGCCAGGGGAACAGGAGAGGAAACTTTGTCCCTGTGAGGGTGCTGGAGCCTGGAGCAGGCTACCCAGAGAGGCTGTGGAGTCTCCTCTGGAGACATTCCAAACCCCTCTGGCTGTGTTCCTGTGTGATCTGCCCTGGGTGACCCTGCTCTGGCAGGGGGATTGGACTGGATGATCTCCAAATCTAACATTCTGTGATGCTGCCATTCATAGGTGACAGAAGGAAGACCAAGTAGTGTCAGTTCATGTCTCAACAAGATGGGGAGCTTAGTTACAGAGGACATAAAAGAGGATGAGGATGCAAAAGGCACAGATCAGGTCATGGTGAAAAATCACAAGAGCAGGAGCAGGCAGCAGGGCTTGGCCGAGGGGGAGCTGTGCTCGGGAACAGGATAAGCTCCAGTGGTGGAGAGGCAAGGGGAGACCAAAGGGCATTGCCTGAATGTCATAGGCTCACAGACTGGCTTGGGCTGGAAGAGACCTCCAGAGGTCATCCAGCACAACCTCTCTGCACTCAGCAGGCACATCCTGCACTAGAGCAGGTTGCCCACAGCCCTGTCCAGCCTCACCTTGAGTTATCTCCAAGGATGGGCCCAAACCACCTCCCTGGGCAACCTGCTGCAGTGCTCCAGCAGCCTCCTGCTGCAGAACTTGTTCCTCACATCCAGTCTCAATCTGCTCTGCTCCACTTTGCAGCCATTGTCCCTGCTGCTGTCCCTGCAGCCCTTTGCACACAGTCCCTCTGCAGCCTGCTTGTAACCCCTCCAGGTCCTGGCAGGCTGCTGTTAGGTGTCCCTGGAGCCTTCTCTTCTCCAGGCTGAACACCTCCAGCTCCTCAGCCTGTCCCCATAGCAGAGCTGCTCCAACCCCCTCACCATTTTTGTGGCCTCCTCTGGACCTGCTCCATCAGGTCCAGATCCTTCCTGTATTGAGGGCTCCAGAGCTGGCCCCAGCCCTGCAGGGGAGGTCTCCCAGAGCAGAGCAGAGGGGAAGGATGCCCTGTCTCCATCTCTGGCCATGCTGTTTTGGATGCAGCCCAGGCTGCCCTTGGCCTTCTGCGCTGTAAGCTCACACTGTCTACTTCTGTCCAGATTCTCAGTCATCAGCAGCCCCAGGTCCTCCTCCTCAGGGCTGCTTTCTATCTCCTCCTCCCCAAGCCTGGGCTGATGGTCAGGGTTGTTCCAGCCCAGGTGCAGGACCCTGCTCCTGTTGAACCTCATGAGGTTCACCTGTGCCCAGCTCTGCAGCTTGTCCAGGTCCCTCTGGATGCCATCCTGTCGCTCTGGCACATCAACAGCACCACTCAGCTTGGTACCATCTGCACACTGCTGATGAGACCTCGACCCTGCTGTCTCTAGCAGTGATAGACATATTAAACAGTACACGTCCCAGTACAGACCCCTGAGGGACACCACTTGTCAGCCATCCCCATCTGGACCTCAAGCCATTTAGCACTACCCTTCTGTAAGGGCTTTGGCTCTGCCTTCCCTAAGGTTCTTATGGACAAGTTGTGGGTGCCTGAGCTGCCTGAGCAGACAATGAAGTGGGCTGAAAACTGGATGAATGGGCAGGCCCTTGGGTGGTGAGCAGTGGAATGAAGTCTAGATGGAGACCACTGAGGAGTGGTGTACCCCAGGGGTTGATGTGGAGCCAGATTCAGATGCATGTCTGCTCTGCAGACATGTCTATATCCAGCTCCTAGCCAGCAGCTGCTGAAAGCTGAAATCTTCCTGGGAAAGCCTTGAAAAAAGCTCATTTTTATCCAGCAACTTCCTGCTTTTTATGGGGCATTTTGGTGGCCACAGACCTCTGTAAGTCAGCAGCAAGCAATACAACCCTCCACAGAGGGCCCATCCCAAGGTACTTCAAAGAGATCACTATTGCCTGTAAAGGGAGCTGAGGGGCACCCTTAGATAAAGGCTTTTCACTTCTGGGCATCTGTGGCTGAGCCAAATGGAAATGGTGAATTTCCAGGCACCTACTCACAGTTTCCAGGCATGTGATCAATGCAGTCAGTGCATGACTGCAAGGAGCTGCTGGCTGCCAGCTGCCTCTCTCCAGCTAATTGCTGTCAGGCTGGGTTCAGTTGGACAGCAGGGTCCGGAGGGGTGGATGGTGCAGAGAGGAGCAGCCCTGGCAGAGCAAAGGAAGGAGTCAATCCATCCCTCTCGCCTGGCAAATCGCTTGCTGATTTTCAGCTGCCTGCTAAGAGCTGATTTTAAGCTGCTTCTGCAGCGTGGGCATCCCTTTGACAAGCTGTGAAGAAGCAAGAGTGGGAGCAAGGCTGTCCAAGGGGAGTGGGGAGGGGAGGAATGCAAAATGCTGCCTTCAAGCACAGCATGGAGATTCGGAGGACACCCTGCAGTGGGTCGAGCACGAAGAGTCTGCTCTGGCTCTGTCCCACCCACGCTGTGCAAAGAGCCAGCCAGAAGTGTGGCCAGGACTGCAGACCCTGCTTCGAGCACTGGGCTCCTACGGTGGGCTCAGACGGAGCAGGGACCTTGCTCAACGCTGTCCTGGGTGTGGCCCAGCCCCTCCCATCACACTTCCCCTTCCATCTGTAGGATGTTTTTCTCCAGGTCATGTTAAGTCTTGCTCTGGCTCTTCCCATAGGGGAGTCTGGGGAAGGCCAAGGCTTGGCAGTGCAGAGAAAACTCTTTGCTGGTGACACCTGCTGCCTCCTGGCCTTTCAGTGCCTGCTGGGCAAGGCTCCTGTCCTCAGCCTGCACCCTTGGATCCTCCCCTCACTGGCTGTGTTTTCAACTTAGCCCTGCTCTGGCCTAAGATCAGAGGAATGTGTGGGCCAAAATGGTCCTTACCTTTCAGCAAGGTACAGAGTGGAGCCATCCCAGAGCTGCCCTACCTGGTGCTGCCTTTAGTGGGATGCTGGAGGTAGCATGGTGCTGTTTCTTCAGCCCAGGTGAGCACCAGGGCTGGGAGCAGGACCTGGAGAGGACACCTGGGGCTCAGGGGAATGGAGAAACATCCTCTGGACTCCCAGGTAGTGTCATCATCAGGGCTCCCCCATGGCGTGAGTCCATTGCTGGCTGGGCTACCTCCCTCTAGGACCTCCTGCCACGGAGACAGGAGTGAGAGCAGGCAGAAAGGGAGAGGGTAGGAGGGGGAAGGGAGCCCTGAGGGGGAGGTTGGGCAGGTTTTGGAAAGTGCTGCACTTGCACAATTCAAACGGCCTGAAAAGAGCAGAGAAAGAAGGGGGCAGGGCTGGGCAGCAGCTGCCAGGGAAGTGAATGTCCCTGCTCTCTTTCCCTCGGTCTGCCTTTGTCACCTGCCCACAATTAGCCCCAATTTATCACCCCGGGAGCCTGCAATAAGTCACTTGGCCTCCTGAGACTGCCTGGCCCCTCCGTTTCCACAGAGCAAATCTCCTCTTTCCCATGGGCAGGCAATTAGGCAACTGCCTGCCCTTTGTGTGAGCTGGGCTGGAGGCTGCTCCTTCCCCACCCTTCTGGGCTCTCCTTGCCCTGCTGGTGCTGCTTGTGCTGGGCAGCAAACCCTGCCCGGGGCTGAGGTCTCTGCATGGGCATGGGGGAGATACTGGGAGCAGCAGATACTCGGGGGTATGGCTCACTGTACCTTGAAGGAGAAGGCCCAGTCAAGGTGCAATCCTCCCTGTGTTCCTCTCCCCACCCAGCTTGTTTTGTGCTCAAGGCCATGGATAAGAGTCCTGCACAACATCCATGATGGAGAGGCCACCTGGCAGAGCCTCAGCCAAAGGCTCTGGTGAGGAGAGCTGGGCTCAGTGAGGATACTGGTACCAAGTGATGCCATGATGAGATGCCCTCAGAATCCAGCCTTGACTGCCCCAAGGCTCAGCTTCTAGACTTAATGTTGTCTGCTACAGAAAAGCAGCATCTGAGCATAAAAGCTGAGGGAACAGTGCCTGACAGGAGCAGTTTAGGGCTACCCTTTGCTCTGGGACAGGCTTCCCTAGAACAGGAATCACAGCAGGGTTTCAGGAGCCTCTTGCCTACCTTCGTGCAGGTCTCCTGCAGCCCTTGGCTTGCACTGCATAATACCCTGGGACACCCTGTCCTAGCAGGGCTTGTGGTCCTGGTGGAAGGATGGTTTGCTCATACAGTGGAAAGCAGGGAGAGAGAGGCTCAGAGCTACTGTCCTGCTCTCCCCACCCCACGACGCCTTGCAGAGACCAGCAGCACCTTGCACTTTACATGGGTGGCAAAGTCCTGCCTCAGTCTGCTGGTGCTTGGATGAGAGGATGAGGAGTACCCAGGCTGCTGCAGACCCTCCAGCCCTTGTTATGTACTGTGACAGGCTCTCAGAGGGTCAGGCTGGGACAAAGCCCTGCCTGTACCTCCCATCTCCACTCTGAAGGCATGGGGATGCTTCTTACCAGGCCCCAGAGGCTCTGCACACCACATGAGGCTG
Organism: Pogoniulus pusillus; assembly: GCF_015220805.1. Taxonomy (NCBI): domain Eukaryota; kingdom Metazoa; phylum Chordata; class Aves; order Piciformes; family Lybiidae; genus Pogoniulus; species Pogoniulus pusillus. The sequence goes on from NC_087299.1 coordinate 262,264, forward strand.
CCTGTTGGGACTGCTGGGGCAGGAAATGAGTCACCCCGAGGAGCAAAAGGGACAGCATGAGCAGCAGGTCTCTTGCTGTGTGTTCATGCTAACACATCTGGCATGCCCCATCTCTGTGCCTGAAACCCAAAGAGGTGATGGCCACATCCAAGGGTGCACAGGGTGGTGGATGGTCCAATTCAAGGCATGGGCAAGCTGAGCTCCCCAGAACTCTGCCACACCTCTCAGCTCTCCTTCTCCCAAGGGCCTGCTTCTGCACCACCTCTGAGCTGCCTCTTGCCTGCAGGCGGGAGAAGCCCTGAGCTGCCTCTGTTATCCCCACAAACACCATGGCAGCGAAGCAGGATGGGAGGTAGCCCTGACAACGCCAGTAAGCAGCCCGACGTGCGCTGGCGGCAGCCGGCTCGTCCCACCAGGTACACCCCGGGGCAGTGACTCACAGGGGTGTGACAGCCAGTGTGGTCCAAGCTGTGTGTGGGAAGTGCCCATGGTGCCTGTTGAAGTCCTGTGATTGATGGGATGAGAGCTGCTCTGCTGATAATATTTACAGCTGCCTCCAGGGAACATGACCAAGGCTCTGGATTTGCTGGCTTGGTGCTTCTCTGCCTGTTTCCAGCTGTGATGGTGCAGATGCAGGCTGTGGTTAGTGTCCTGAACAAGGACCTGAAGCTTCTTTCTTCATGAGCTGGTCATAAGGTGGGTGGCTTTCATTTTCATGAAGCTTTGAGTCCCCCATCTCATCCATTTACCCATAGCTGTGGTAGCTGCTGGTGACTATAAGCCACTGTGGTGACAATTCAGGGTGTTCCATCCCTGATGCAAGCACAAGCCTCTGCCCTTGGCTGGTGGCTGCTGGAGCACTATCGGAGCGGCTATGAGGCTGCCCTCCCACTGCATGTTGTTTAGTTGAGTGAACCCCAGATCCTGCCTCTCCTTGCTTGCTTGCCCAGCACTTGTCCCAGAGGCCACTCTTCATGCTGGAGAGTGTCCAGAGCAGGGCCAGGAAGATGCTCAGAGGCTGCAGCAGCTCTGCTGTGAGCACAGACTGAAAGAGTTGGGGCTGTGCAGGCTGGAGCAGAGGAGGCTCCCAGGTGACCTTCTTGTGGCCTGCCAGGATCTGAAGTGGGCTATGAAAAAGCTGGGGAGGGACTTTTTAGGCTCTCAGGGAGTGCCAGGACTTGGGGGAGGGAGCAAAGCTGGAGGTGGGGAGAGTCAGAATGGATGTGAGGAGGAAGTTCTGCACCATGAGAGTGGTGAGAGCCTGGCATGGGTTGCCCAGGGAGGTGGTTGAGGCCCCATGGCTGGAGGTGTTTAAGGCCAGGCTGGCTGAGGCTGTGTGCAGCCTGCTCTAGGGTAGGGTGTCCCTGGGCATGGCAGGGGGGTTGGAACTGGCTGCTCCTTGTGGTCCCTTCCAGCCCTGACTGATTCTATGATTCTATGTCCTGCCTGGTGCATGTCCTGGCTGGTGCTTGCTCCTGGATAAGACATGAAGGGTCCAAGATGTCCATGGGGCAGGCTGAGGCAGTGTGTGCAGCCAGCCACCATTTGCCATCACCGTGGATACTGGGATTTGGTTTATTCCCTCTTCAGAAGGAGCTCTCCAAGTTCCCCTCGGTGCTGGGGGCAGGTCTGAGCAGCTGCCTGGGGCGTGGTGAGGTGCAGGAGCCATGCAGCAGGACCCTGAGCCCATCACTGTGGTGAAACTTGGGGAGCTGTTGTTGGTTCTGGCACCTTCCATGTCCCTTCTGGCCTCCAGAAAAGCTACAAATAACTTAGCCAATGATGAGAAATTTGAGCCTCATTCCTGTGCCTGTTACAGGATTGTTGGACTGGAGGCTGCAGAGGCTGCCCTGAGCTTTGCTCCTGTTTCAGAAGTGGTTTCCTGGCAGTGCAAAGCTTGAATTGTTATCACTACTGCTGGGTGTGAGCACATGCAGATAAACAGCATCACCCCTAGCATCTGTCATGTCCTGCATCATCCAGATGTGGGAAATAAAGAGGGAAAGACAAAACTTTTCATGATCATGTCTGAACTAACCTTGGCACCCCTATCCCAACCCCAGAAAGGATGGGCAGAGCCTCCTGGAAAGCAAAAGTGATGAAACCTGGAGAAGAAAATGCTGTACTCCATGGAATCTTCACCATTTCCACTTCCTGGTCAGGGCACATCTCTGGTGCAGTCTGGTGTCCCTCACGTGTCCTGCCATTGCTTTTGGTTATGCTTCTCATCCTCTTCACTTGTTATTGCCTGTGATATGCCGAGCTCAAGTCTGGGTGAAGTCTTTAGCCACCTAAAGAACCTGCAGATGTAGAAGTCCATAGGGCCTGACAGGATCTGTCTGAGTCCTGAGGGAACTGGAGAGTGAAGCTTTACATCATACTTGAGAAGTCCTGGCCACATGCTGAAGTTCTGCTGGCTGGAGAAGGGGAAGAGGAAGACCTGGGGAACTGAAGGGCAGTCAGCCCCACCTCTGTGCCTGGCAAGGCCGTGGAGCAGATCCTCCTGAAACCTCTGCTAGGACACATAGAAAACCTGGACAGGACTGGCAAATCCATCCTGACCGATTTAGTGGCCTCCTGCAATGGGACAACGACATTGATGGACAAGGAAGAGCAACTGATGTTGTCTGCCTGGGCTTGTGCAGAGTGCTTGGCACTCTCCTGCTCTTCATCCTGGCCTCTGATTTAGAAGGGCAAGGTTCGGATGTGAGGATCACTCAGTGCTTGATGGTTGCACTCCAAGAGGGAGCTCAGTGGCTCACTGCTTGAGACAAGTGACAAGTGGTGCTCTTCAAGGACCAGCACTTGCTCCTGTGCTATCTAATGTCTATGTCAGAAACATGGACAGGGGGATGGATGGTACTGAACTGGGAGCAGTGGCTGACCCCCCCTCAGGCTGTGTTGCTCTCTAGGGTGGCCTGTCCAGGCTGCAGAGATGGGCAGAGGAACCTCATTAAGTTCAACAAGGGCAAGCATAGGGCCCAGCACCTGCACCAGGAAGGACCTGCTGGAGAGCAGCTTGGTGGAAAAAGACCAGAGAGTGCTGGTGGCCAAGGTGCCCTTGTGAGCAAGAAGGGCAGTGCCATCCTGGGTGCCTTCAGAAGAGTGACCAGCAGGCAAAGGGAGGTTCTTGTCTTCCTCTACTCTGCCTCTGCCACCTCTGGAGAACTGTGTCCAGTTCTGGGCTCCTCAGTTCAAGATGGGGAGGGAGAGGGTATGGAGATGGTGAGTGGCCCAGAACATCTTTGTGAGGAGCAAGGGCTAAGAGCCCTGGGGCTGGTTAGCCTGAATGAGAGAAGGCTGAGAGAGGATCTCCTCAATGCACAGAGATATCTAAAAGGTGGAGGTCAGGAGGGAGGGTTGAGCTCTTCCCAGTGGTGGCCAATGATGGGACAAGGAGCATCAGGTACAAACTAGAACACAGGAGGCTTCACTTGAACTTAAGGAAACATTTCTTGGAGGGTGCTGGAGGCCTGAAGCAGGCTGCCCAGAGAGGTTGTGGAGTCTGCAGTGCCGGAGACTTCCAAAACCCACCTGTGTGTGTTCCTGTGTGACCAGTCCTGGGTGACTCTGCTCTGGCAGGGGCATTGGATGGGATGATCCCCAGAGGTTCCTTCCAAGCCCTAACATTCTGTGACTCTATGATCACCCACAGCAAGTCTGCAGGTGACACCAAGCAGTGTGGCCTGACTGACAGGCTGGAGGGAAGGGACCCATGCAGAGGGACCTGAACTAGCTTGAGAAATGTGCCAATGGCAACCCCATGAAGTTCAAAAAAGCCAAGTGCAAGGTCCTGCACCCAGGCCAGGACAATTCCAAGCAGAAAATGGATAGAGATAAGTCCTGAGAAGAAGGCCTTGGCGGTGTCAGCTGGTGCCAAACTCCCCAAGAGCCAGCACTGGTCACAGCCCAGAGCCAGCTGTGTGCTGGCTGCAGCCAGAGCAAGGAGAGCAGCAGCACAGGGAGGGGATTCTGCCCTCTGCTCTGCTCAGACCTCACCTGCAGCACTGCCTCCAGATCTGGTGCTGCCAGCATGAAAATGACCTGGGACTGCTGGAGAGGGTCCAGAGGAGGCCATGAAGATGATCAGAGGCTGGAGAACCTCTGCTGTGAGCACAGGCTGGGAGAGCTGGCACTGCTCAGCCTGGAGAAGAGAAGGCTCCAGAGAGACCTTAGAGCAGCCTGCCAGTACCTGAAGGGGCTCCAGAAGAGCTGGGGAGGGACTTCTAACAGGGACTGGGAGTGCCAGGACAAGGGACAGTGGCTTTGAGCTGGGAGAAATTTGATTTGGACTCGACATTAGGTAGAAATTCTTTACAAGTGTGGTGAGACACTGCAACAGGTTTCCCAGAGAAGCTGTGGATGCCTCCTCCCTGGAGATGTTCAAGGCCAGACTGGATGGAGCCTTGATCAACCTGGGCTGTTGAAGGTGTCCCTGCCCATGGCAGGGGCTGGCACTTGGTGATCTTTATGATCCTTTCCAACACAAACCATTCTGTGCAGAGCAATCCTGATGTTGGACATGTGCTAGGGCATGGGTGAGGAAGACATGAGGAAGATGGGGGTACTCCTGTTGTTCTCAGCTCCAGCTTTGTGTCTGCCTGAGCCTAACTGGAGCTGTGAGGAGTGGTCTGATGAAAACCTCTGGGAATGTATGACCAAGTGTATCCCCCATCAGGAAACATTCCTCTCATAGCCCCACTCAGATCTGTCTGCATCCTCTGCTTTTTTCTCCTCATCTTCCACGTGTGAAGCTTGGTTTCACACAAAACACTTCAGACTTTGATTTTCTAACCTCTGTCCTTGTACTTGTCAACCTTTCTTCTTTCCCTCCCTGGTGCAGCAACAGTCCCAGGGCTGCCAGGAAGGTGCTGCATCCCTAATACTGCAGCTCAGCCCTGCCACTGCTTTCTCAGCCCTACAGAGGGGACCTGACTGATGCAGGCGAGCCCAGGGAGCCAGGAGCTAAACCTGTGCTCAGCAGAGCACAATATGGTTATAGTCACCTAGGTTGGGTAGTCCTCAATATCAGTCCAGGCTGGGGGGTGATGAGATTGAGAGCAGCCCTGCAGAGAAGGACCTGGGGGTGCTGGTGAGTGAGAAGCTGGGCAGGAACCAGCAATGGGCACTGGCAGCACAGAAGGTCGATGGGGGTTTGAAATACTGGAGCAGGCTGCCTAGAAAAGTGGTTAAGGTCCCATCCCTGGAGTTGTTCAAGGTCAGACTTGATGTGGCCATGGGCAACCTGATCTAGTTGAAGGTGTCCCTGCTGGCTGGTGGACCTCTGAGGGTCTCTTCCAGCCTGGTGCAATCTGTGAGACTTTATAAAACACAGGGAAAGGCTGCAGGGAACCAGAAGACTGAGTCCCTGTCTTCTTCTGCTCACATGGAGCCTCCAAATGGGAAGCAGCCAAATGGGTAAGGAGTCCCAGGCAGAAAAAAAATGCAGCAAGGGAGGAGCAGGAGGTGGCCCTGTTACCTAGGGACTCTCTCCAACAAACAAAGAGGTGTGAGAAGGTGCAGCCCTGTGCAGCCAGCAGCCAGAGGTATTTCCTTCAGCAGGACCTGAATGCTGGGGCTGGGATCTCAACAGCTCAGCGTTGCACAAGTGAGAGGCTGGAGTCTAGTCTGTTCTTGTTTTCCCAGTTAAATGTCATTTTTGAGATGTTTTACCCTTTGTGTTGTTTAATCTCTGCCATAAACCATACAGGACACGTCATGAATGGGTGCTGCAGCAGATGCCTTGGCTTGGGGAGTTTCCATTTCTTGGCTAAAGCCTTCCCTGCCTGCATGGTTTTGCAGTCTGGGCACACAGATGCCTCTCTGAGGTCTAGAAAACCAGGTCACAAGCAGGGGTCACAAGAGGCACTGAGGGTCTTTCATTCCTATCCACAGAGAGACGAAGAAACCCTTCCTAGTGGAGTCAAGCAATCCTCCTGAGAAATTCTTTCTGCATTGTTATTTGCTGACATCTGTACTGCCCCAGGTATGATTAATTCTTCAGCTCACAATAAAATGCTTCTCCTTTGCCTCTGGAGCAGCCTGCAATTTCACAATTAGTTGGAAAAGACACCACACATTCACCCTGAGCAGCAACATGAACCTGGGCGGCTTCGCTCCTGACAGGGAGAGGGAGATTTGCCCTCCAGGGGAAACCACTTGGCACTTGTGGCTTTCTGATGAAGGATGTTCCTGACAGAGTTCAGAGGTGTTGGAGAAAGTGGTTCAGGCTCCTCAAAGGGCTGCTTGTTCCTGGGAGGCTCTTCCCAGGGTCTCGGTGGCTGAAGGTGGGCTGGGAAGGAGGATGCATTAGCGAAATCACCACAGCTTCTGGGTTGGGCTGATCCCAGCATGGCCTCCGGCACCTCCTACCCATCCTCTCATACCTCTCATTCCTCCCACCTCAATTACTGCAGCTGATCCCTTGCACACCAGAGCCTCGGGGACAGAAGCTGACACACGCTGAGCAGACTTGGGCTACTCCAGCTCCCCGGGGCCCTGTGGAGGCAAATGGACCTCCAGTTATGCTCCCACCCACAGCACAGGCTGCCCTTCAGATCCCTACCATGATCCCAGGGATCAGAGGAGTCTCCCTGAGGTGGCCCCCAGACGTGGATACTTTTGCAAGAGGACAAAGGGTACTGGGGCGCTTGAGCATGCTGGGGCACCACAGGGCATGTGCCAGCATGTGCAGGAGTAACTGAGGACACCAGGGAGCAAAGCTGGCACCAAGGTCTGGATGGGATGGGCAGAAGTCTCCGGGAGTCTCTTTGGCACTGTCTAGGCCCAGCAGAGGTCTGTGGTGCTTGTGCTGGGGTCACTCGGTGCTTGAGCTGGAAGCCCTCCTGACTGCTGCTGCAGGCAGCTCTCAGCCCTCGCTGCTCATGATAGAAGTTGCTTGTGTGGAGTGGGCTGGCAAAGCAGCCCTGCTGCAAGCACTTGAGGCAGGTGCATGGAGTGGTCCCTCTGCGGGGGAACGCTGGGACAGCTTGGCTGATGTGGTCCCTTCTGGGAGCTGCGAGGAGCAGGTGCCGAGTGCCAAGCAGGCAGCGAAGCCGAAGGGGAGCTGCTGGCTCCACTGTGGGCAAAGTTCTACACCCAGCCCAGTGCTTGGGGCTTGGAGCTTGGGGCTCAGCCTGCCCTGCTGCTGGAGTGTGCAGCCGGGAGAGGCATGCAGGGATGAACCAGCAGTTATGTCCTACTGCAGAGCGCATGGGATGGTGTCAACCCTGGTGTCTGCCATGGAGAGCCTGGCAGAGGAAGGTACCAGTGGTACTCTCATCCTGGGTGGCTACCAAACCAGGACCCCAACTCTGCCTTTTGCAGTGTCATAGCACTGCCTACCTGGAGAAGACCTTAAGATCATTGAGTTCCAACCATAACTCAACATCTCCCTGTACACAGCTGTCAGACCATGGTCCTCAGCTCCTCATCCAGATGTCTTTTAAACATTTCCAGGGATGGGGACTCCACCTCCTCCCTGGGCAGACTGTGCCAGTGCCTGAGAACCCCTTCTGTGAATAAATTTTTGCTCATATCCCACCTGAACCTCCCCTAGTAAGACTTGAGGCTTTTTCCTCTTGTCCTGTCACTTGTTACCTGGAAGAAGAGGCTGGCCCCTACCTGTCTCGAATCTCCTTTCCTGGAGCTGTAGACAGCAATTAGGTCTCCCCTCAGTCTTCTCTTCTCTAGGTTGAGCAACCACACTTCTCTCAGCCACTCCTCATGGGACCTGTGTTCAAGACAGCTCACCAGCTTTGTTGCCCTTCTCTGGACCTGCTCCAGCCCCTCAATGTCCTTCTTGGAGTAAGCAGCCCAAAACTGAACCCAGTACTCAAGGTGTGGTCTCACCAGTGCCCAGCACAGGGGCATGATCTCCTGCTGGCCACACTATTTCTGATCCAAACCAAGATGCTGTTGGCCTCCTTGAACAACTGAGCTCACTGCTGGCTCTTACTCAGTTGACTGTTGACCAGCACTCCCAGATCCCCCTCTGCTGAGTCACTTCCCAGACACTCTGTCCCAAGCCTGCAGTGTTTGGTCCAGATGCAGTTGGGAACCAAGGGTGAACTAGAAGAGCAAAACCTTCCTGAACCCAGAGAGAGCCTGAAGCATTTGTTTGGGATGTGAATTGTTTCAGCAGGGACCTTCTGAGTGCGTGTGACAGCAGCTGGACATCTTCCCCAAGAGCAGTGGGTGCAGCCAGTGCTGTGCTGCAGGGAACAGGATGCTCCAGACAGACCAACCTGGTGGGTACTGGGTACCACATTGCCAGAGCAAGATCAGAAAGGAAGGGCCAAGGCAGAACCCAGCTCAGAGAGGTAGGTGAAGGGCTAGATGGAGGCAACCTGCAAAGGGCACAAGCCAGCCTTGGCTGCCACCCCACTCTGCTTGGTTATCACAGAAGCAGATGGGCTGAGAGTTGCTGTTCTGCTCTGTTTTCTTGTGCTATTTTCCACCCCCCCCCACCCCACCCCCGCACACACTGGCTGTTTGTGTTTGTGTTTAGGCTGGGGGATGAAATGGAGAGGAGGGAAGTGTGGCACTGACACTGCTGGTCAGAAGGGAATGACATCTGAAGTACTTGAAAGGACTCAGGCCTTTGCAGACTGCCTTATCTGAGCTCTCTGTGAACTGCAGTGGCCTAACTAATATTTTGACTAAAGGGAGCCTTGAAGGACAGATTCTCCTCCTCTATCACAGCTGTGAAAACACAACATGCAGCATCCCCTCATTCCTCTTTAAGCACTTACGCATGCTTGGCTCACCCAGGTGGCTCCATTTCCACCTTCCCAACACTTCCAGGAAGAAGATGGAGCAAAAATGGTCTGTTCATTCAGTACCAATTCCTGCCACCTTTTGCCTGTACCAGAAAGAGGGGGAGGCAGGAGCCCATGGCATAAATCCCCTGCAAGTCCTCTACCTCTCACGCTTTTAATGAAACGCTGCTGAATGCTGCATCAGCAGCCTGGTGGCAGGGCAGGGAGCCCTGAGCGGCAGAGTGGAGATCTCCGGGCAGCGCTCAGAGCTTTTTGTCATGCAGACTACACTTTAATTTCCTGAGCTCTCTGGATTCTTGTGCTGTCAGGTAATAAAGGCAAGGGGACAAAACAAGGGTGAGAGGAGAGTGTTTCTGCACGGCTGGCATGTGGTGGGGAGTCACAGACACCTTGCAGTGTGCTGGTGGTCTCCTGCACGGAGCTCTGAGAGGTTGCTTGCCTTGCTGTTGCCTCCCAGGTTTGCACATCTGCTGGAAGGGCACCGGCACCCTGCAGGCAGGGGCAGACAGGCAACTGGAGCCTCACTTCTTGTCCTTCCTCCTCTGGGGAAGAGGGGGGATGCCACCCCAGGCAGGTCCAGCATGGCAGCCATGATGTCCACATGAAGCCCACCCTGTCCAGCTGAGTCTGCTGCCACTGCCCAGCTGCATGCTTGCCCTCCCTGCCCACCCTTGCAGCCATCCCAGGGTAGCTGCTACCTTCGTGTGCTGTTTGGGGTGTTGCCATGGGAGGCTCAGCAGATTCCCCAGGGCTGTGGCTCTCCAGGAAGCCAGATACCAAATCCTGTCCCCTTCCCAGACACTCCCAGAGCCAGAGCCTTGCCTCAGCATCTGTTTATAACTCCTGGAGCTGGCCAGGCTGTTTGGTTTGGGATAAAGCACAGTCTGGCAGGGCACCTCCCTGCCACCATAGTGGCACATGGCCACCTTATCTCCCATGACAGACCCCTTCCACAGCCCTGGGAGCTGGGCTGCCCTCACTGGCCCCAGCAGGCGTGTGTCCGGGGATGGGTGTGGGAGGAAGGCAGCAGCACCAGCCGGTTTTAATCATCCAGGATGTGCCGAGGAGCTGTGGGATGGGCCGCGGTGGCAGGCCCTGGAGCTGGAAGCAGGAGATAGCCCCAGGCTGGTTGTGCCGTGGGAAATCCTGTGGGAAGAGCTGAGGAGGACAGCAGATGCTGGGCATGCTGGGCACAGTGGCTGCAGGGAAGTCTGGATACCACATGCTAGGCAGCAGAAAGGTCCTTCCAAATGGGATCAGTTTAAGAAGGACATCAAGTCTGGACTCCAGCACTCTGGGATGTGCCTGGAGGCTCACAGACATTTTGGAGTTGATGAGCCAAGCAAGATGCTGGTCTTGTTGGTCACTGGCATGAGGACCTTGTGCTGGGATGCTGGGGCTGTGAGGGGAGCCATTGTGGGGGCATGCACACAGGGACATGGGATGCTTTGCCCTTCCCTTACTCTGCCCCAGGAAGAGCACTGAAAAGGCTCAGGTCAGCACCACCAGGACAGACCAGGCACCCACAGGAGATGCTGAGCTCCAGGGGACAGTGTGGGCAGCACAGATATGGACTTCCCCCAGAACAATGATTCGACCTTCATGCCCAGCACCTGTTCTGTGCACAAGGCTGAAAGTGCTCTCCTCCCCTGGTGAAGCCCCTGGTTCTTTGCTGTGTGAGAGAGACAAGAGGATGGACAAGCCGTGAAGAGCTGATGCCCACTGGCACTGCGGAGGTAAATCCTCACTTCTGCTCCCCCGATGTGGCCATAGCAAGTGGTGACCTCTGCCTTCACAGAAGATGTTACTGAAGCTGAGAAGCCCTGGGTGGCTCCAGCTGGTCTCTGCCACCCTCTGCAAGCTGGATTGCTGCTATCTCAGACCTGCAGCACAGGGCACAGCCCCCGATCATAACCTCCCACAGGCACCAAGCTATGAAATTCCCTCTTTTCCCAGGGTGGCAAAGGGGCAGTGGCTGCCTCCTGCTGCGCTATCAGCGCAGGGTGATAAAGGCAGCTTCCTGTCAGTGGAGGCACTTGCTTTCATCTCTCGGATGAATTTACGGACAATAGCAGCATGAAAGAGCTTTTAACCCTAAGCTTTCTGCTGCAGAGCTCCAGCCCACGTCTGAGCATGAGGCACTGGGGCCAGTGCCTGCACGACTAAACATGAGCATGGGGAGAGCAGAGCCTGAGGTCAGCCTGGCCCTTCTGGGGCAGAGCACAGAGCAAGAACCAACCAGCAGGCAGCTGCAGGCAAGTCACACGACCTGCCAGCACCTTTTCTGACTCATCAGGATTGAAAAGCGACCGAGGGGGTTCCGTGTTCTGCACCTCTGATGGAAAGCAGGCAGAGGGCCAAGGGAGATGTGCCTGAGCCTTGCTGAGGGCTGCCTGCCATGACCTCTGCCTGGCTTAATCTTGTGGAATTTGCAAATTTCTGGGTTTAGGTCCAAATCACAATGGAACCAACACTGATGTGTCTCAGTGCTGCAGGGAGTGGGGCTGCTGCCTCTGCACAGCTCTCCTTGTTCCCACGCGGCTGCCAGCAGGCAACTGGGGTGGCTCCCATGTGGAAGAGGGTGAAGTGGCCATTTCTTCTGACATGGAAAATGTCGGTGTAGTCTCTTTGGGATGGACTCAGCCCTGCTCCTACTGTTTCTTTCAGAGACTCCTACAAAGCCTTCCAGCTTGCCTCACTCTTCAAAGTCACTGTCTCACTCGGTTCTGTGTGCTTCCTTGTCACACCTTGGGGAGTCCACTCCATGATGGAAGCACTCTAGATAAGAACCTGTCATTGAAGGCTTCTTTGCAAACCTGGGAGACTTCTTTGTGATACAGCAAGGCTGAGCCCTCTGAAAGCTCCGAGGGTGAGTCACTGGGCTTGCTCTGCAAGCACAAGAGTGAATCTGCTGAGGCATGCAGCGGCTGGGGGCTCTGCTCCTTGGACACTACGGTTCCTGCAAGGCTTGGCCGAAGACACCTTATGGAAGCAGCTACAAAGTATTTGTTGCCCCAGATCTGTCATCATCTGCAGCTGCTCTCCCCCCACTGCCTGAGTCACTTCGTCCTGCTGCAGTTTTCTCACTCTGTTTGTAGATGGTGGAGGAAAACTTTCCTGTCTGTGCCAAACACAGCGCAGGAGGCTGGTGACAGGTCCCCTCTCACTGCACAGCTGCTGTCAGCTGGATCGAGCAGTTGGCCTGCAAATCCCAGTGCGAATTAGGGCAAGGGGTACTTGGACAGACTGAGGTGTGGAAGGTGAAGGTGAGGTTTGCTGGAGCCAGCTCGTGTGGCCCCAAACGCCTTGAGTTGAACGTTATCGGCGTGAGGCTGCAGCTTGTTATGGAACAGGTCATACAGACAGGGGACTGGAGAAAATGTGATGGCTGGGAGAGGGAGCAGGAGGGTGAGAGGCGAAGGGCCACAGCCAGGCAGAGGGACAGAGGAGAGACTGGGTTCTGCTGGCCACAGAGGCCAACACAAAGAAGAGATTCCATGGCATCCGCAGATGAAATTCCCCAGCAGGGCTTGCTGCACCCTGGATTTCTCACTCTCGTTTTCTTTTGGTCTTCCCCATTCTCTCCATGTCCTTTCTCCTCTTCCTCTAACACTGAAATATGAAGGCAGAGGCACAGCTGATACTGTGGTCTTACTGCTGTTGGTGTTGTGGAGAAGAGAGAGAGAGAACAAGAGAGGTGATCCTCAACCTGCTCCCTCTCTGAAGCTTGGTGGCAAAAAAGGGGGCAGAAAATGAAACAAGTCCCAGCAGAAGCAGCTTTTCTTCACCTCCAAGCAGCACTTTTAAACCAGGCAGGCTGTTGAGGGGACACCCACAAGCTGCACCTGTGGTCTGGAGACCTTCTCCAACTGTTTGATACCCATAGCCTACTGCCACGGGTGGTGACTCATCTGCACAAGGGCAGATCTCTCCCACGGAGGTGTTTGTGTTCACACAGCTCCCTGCGTGCCAAGATGTTGGTCTGGATGGCCTCCAGGTGAAGCCATCCATTATGTGTCAGAAAATGATCCTGCCCCTGAATAAACTCCACCACAACCCCAGAGGAAGGTGGCTGCAAAGTAAGGACATCATTCCAGAATTCCAGGGTGGTGGGGGTTGGAAGTGACCTGCAGAGATCATCTTGTCCAACAGCTCTGCTGAAGTAGGTTCACTCAGAGCAGGTTTCCCAGGATTACACTCAGGTGGGCTTGGAACTTCTCAAGAGAAGAAACCTCTCTGGGCAGCCTGCTCCAGTTTTCTGACAGCCCCTGGCTGGCACAGGAACTGCCATGATGCTGATCACACCTGAGCGAGGCACAAGGTACTTCCGCAGGACACCTCCCTCCTTCTTTCCCCCCAGCAGACCTTTTCCAAATCACAACTGAGTGGGAGGTGGGTAGGAAAACATCATCTTGTCTGGCTGAGGAAGTGAGGACATTATGTGGGATGAGGAGGGAAAAATCAAGGTAAAAAAAAATCCCTAAATGGATGAGAGGCTTTGGTGTGAATGAAGCTGCATGTGGGAGGAAAGGGAATGGCAACAGCATGAAGTCACCATCTGCACCAAAACCCAGGGCATCAGGATCAGCTCATCTTCAGGCAGCCCAAGTGGGCTTCCTTCTTGGGAAGGTCTCCAGTTATGTCAAGCAGGTCATGCCAAGCAGGCTGGGAGCAAGACCCTGTGGGGACAGCAAGCAGCAGCAGTGGCTGCAGAGCAGGCAAAAGAGGCCAGATCCTCATGGGAAGGGGATCTGAGTTCATACTGGAGTTCATACTAGGAGGAAGATGGGAAGGTCAAGCAGCTCAGGGAAACCTGTGAGTGGAGAAAGGAGAAACTCCTCAACCATCATGAGGAACTGAAGAAATGTCCTGAGCCACCTGCAGCCCTGCCCTAAAGACAGGAGGCATCATGGAATCATTGAATCCACCAGGCTGGAAGAGAGCTCCAAGCTCAGCCAGCCCAACCTAGCACCCAGCCCTGCCCAATCACCCAGACCATGGCACTAAGTGCCCCAGCCAGGCTTGGCTTCAACACCTCCAGGCACAGCGACTCCACCACCTCCCTGGGCAGCCCATTCCAATGCCAATCACTCTCTCTGCCAACAACTTCCTCCTAACATCCAGCCTAGACCTGCCCTGGCATAAGCTGAGACTGTGTCCCCTTCTGCTGTTGCTGCAGACAAAAATCCATCTGTGAAGCTGGATGCTCCATTCTCAGGCTCTCAGCTGTCTGCAGAGACAGGGTCCAGGCTCACTGAGAGTGGCTGCAGGGACATTGTGCCTTGGAAACACCAAGCAGCTACTGCAGTGCTTCTGGCCAAAACATTGAGGCACCTTCTGCCTCTGGCCACAAGCTGCTTAATGGTGGCCCATGCTAGGCAGCAGCTCTGCAGGAGCACGACGTGGAAAGCACCTCAGGAGCACTGTGAAATGCTGCTGGGGCTTTTTTCATGGAGCTCATGTCCTAAAGGTCAGGGCTCCATTCTGGGCCTTGGCTCCAGAATGATAACATTCAGATGCTGTTTCTCCTACATCAGGGCTCAAAGAGCTTTGCAGAGATGGGACCTTACTTCAGGGTCAGAGACTTCAGGACCTTGAGTCAAGTGGTACAGGGACGAAGAGCTCAAGTTGTGTTCTCCTCCATCCCTCTGGCATCAGCAATGGACAAGAGAATATAGAGGAGCCAAGAGGTGAATTCCTGGCTGCAGGACTGGTGTTATTGAGCAGAGTTTGGGTTTTAGGACCCTGGCTTGGTTCAACAAGGCAGCAGAGCTGCGAGCAGCTAATGGGATGCAGCTCTCCCAGAGGAGGGAAAGGATTCTGGGGCGGGAGCTGGCAGGGCTCGTTGATAGGGCTTTAAACTGGATTTGAAGGGGGAAGAGGTTGATCATCCCCTGCTGGCCTGTGACACACAGTGGAGCTGCTCACCAAAGGCAGAGGGATGGAGTGCCAGTAACTGGCTCTCAGCTTGCTGCCCTGAGGCAAGGCAGTGACACCAGGACATCCCAGTGAAATCAAGGGGGACTGGCACAGGGAAACGGCATGGCCAGCCCAGCTGAAGTGCCTCTGTGCCAGTGCATGCAGTTTGAGCAACAAACAGGATGAATTAAGGGCCACTGTGCTGCTGGAAAGCCAGAACATAAGTGGCTATTACTGAAACTTGCTGGGAGGCTTACCATGACTGCAGTGTAGGCAGGGAGAGGTACAGGCTCTGTAGGACAGGCAGGGGAGGAGGCTTTGCCCTCTACATCAGTGACCAGCTGGAGTCGGGGGAGGTTCACCTGGGGAAGGCTGAGGAGCTGGTTGAGAGTGCATGGGTTAAGATTAAAGGGAAGAGAGGGGAGGGTAATGTACTCTAGAGGTCTGCTGAAGGCCACCTGACCAGCAGAACCAAGCAGATGAAGCCCTCCACAGGCAAACAAAAGTGGCTTCACCTTCACAAGCCCTGGTCCTCATGGGGGATTTCAACTACCCTGACATCTGCTGGAGGGACAACACAGTGAGGCAGCAGCAGTCCAGGACATTCCTGGAGTGCAGAGATGACAACTTCCTCCTCCACATGCTAGAGGAACCAACAAGAACAGTGCTGTGCTAGACCTTGTTCTCACCATGAGGGAAGGGCTGGTGACCAGTGTGAGGCTCAGAGATGACCTGGGCATGACACAATAGAACTGAAGATCCTCAGGGCAACCAGTAGGATTTATTCCAAGCTTACAGCCCTGGACTTTAGGCATGCAGACTTGGATCAATTCAGGGGTCTGATGGCCAAAGTGCTGTGGGAAAAAGCCCTAGAGGGGCCAGGGGGCCAGGACAGCTGCTCAATGTTCAAGGATCACCTTCTCCATGCCCAGGAGTAAAGTATACCAACAAAGAAGAAGGCAGGGAAGAATGACAGGAGACTTGCCTGGTTGAGTAGGGAGCTCCTGGACACACTGGCACACAGAAAGAAAGTCTACAAGGACTGGAAGAAACAGCTAGAAGGGAAGTATTTGAGGAAGCTGCCTGAGCAGCAAGAGCTCTGGCTAGAAAGGCTCAGTTAGAATCAAGTCCAGCCAGGGAGAGAAGGGGAACAGCAAAACTTTCTGTAGGCACACTAACAGCAAAAAGAAGACTAGGGTAGGTGTGGACCCTGGAGGAAAGAAACAGGCAAACTGGTGACAAGGGACATGGAGAAGGCTGAGGTTCTCAGCAACATCTTCATGTCAGCCTTCACTGGCAAGGGCTCAGCCACACTCCCAGAGTCACAGAAGATAATGACAGAGGCTGGAAGAAAGAACTGCCCACAGTGAGTGAGGAGCAGGTCTGTGGCCATCTGAAGAACCTGAAAGTGTTCAAGTCCATGGGACCCGGTGGGATGCACCCAGCGGTGCTGAGGGAGCTGGCAGATGAGGTTGCCAAACCCCTCTCTATTCTATTCCAAAAGTCCTGGCAGCCTGGGGCAGTCCCCACTGACTGGAAAAGGGGAAACAGAACTCCCAATGTCAACAAGAGAAGGAAGGAAGAGCCGGGGAACTGCAGGCCAGTCAGTCTCACCTCTGTGCCTGGTAGGATCATGGAGCAGATCCTTCTGGAAGCACTGCTGAGGCAGAAGAATAACAAAGAGGTGTTTGGGTTCACCCAAGCAAATTGTGCCTGACAAACCTGGTGGCCTTCTATGAAAAGGTCACATTAACAGATGAGGGACAAGCAACTGACATCATCTACCTGGTCCTGAGCAGAACCTTTGACACTGTCCTGCACCACATCTTGGGCTCCAAGGTGATAAAATATGCATTTGAAGGAGGCACAACTCAGTGGGTTAAACATTGGCTTGGTGGATGCAGCAAAAGTGTGACTGTCAATGGCTCCATGTCCCAGTAGAGGCAGTGACAAGTGGAGTCCCCCAGGGATCAGTACAGGGACCTGTCTTGTTCAACATCTTCACTGGTGACATGGACTATGGCATTGAGTGCACCCTCAGCAAGTTTGCTGCCCACACCAAGCTGTGTGGTGTAGCTGACAACTGGAGGGAAGGATCCAGAGAGCCAATGGCATCCTGGCCTGCATCAGGAATGGTGTGGTCAGCAGGAGCAGGGAGGTCATTCTGCCCCTGTACTCTGCACTGGTTAGACCACACCTTGAGTGCTGTGTTCAGTTCTGGGCCCCCCAGTTTAGGAGGGACATTGAGATGCTTGAGCGTGTCCAGAGAAGGGCGACGAGGCTGGGGAGAGGCCTTGAGCACAGCCCTACGAGGAGAGGCTGAGGGAGCTGGGATTGGTTAGCCTGGAGAAGAGGAGGCTCAGGGTGACCTTATTGCTGTCTACAACTACCTGAGGGGAGGTTGTGGCCAGGAGGAGGTTGCTCTCTTCTCTCAGGTGGCCAGCACCAGAACAAGAGGACACAGCCTCAGGCTGTGCCAGGGGAGAAAGTTCTTCACTGAGAGAGTGATTGGACACTGGAATGGGCTGCCCGGGGAGGTGGTGGAGTCGCCGTCCCTGGAGCTGTTCAAGGCAAGGTTGGACGTGGCACTTGGTGCCATGGTCTGGCCTTGAGCTCTGTGGTAAAGGGTTGGACTTGGTGATCTGTGAGGTCTCTTCCAACCCTGATGATACTGTGATACTGTGATACTGTGATACTGTGATACTGTGATACTGTGATACTGTGACCTGGACAGGCTGCAGAGCTGGGGCCAAGCCACCCTCATGAGGTTCAACAAGACTAAGTGCAAGGTCCTGCACCTGGGCAAGCCCAGTCTGATAGAGACTGGGCAGTGCCTGCCTTGAGAGCACCCCTGAAGAAAAAGACTTTGGGGTGCAGGTGGATGAGAAGCTCAGCAGGAGCCAGCAGTGGGCACTGGCAGCCCAGAGAGCAACCTGAGCCTGGGCTGCATCAAGAGCAGTGTGGGTAGCAGTGCCAGGGAGGTGATTCTCCCCCTCTACTCCACTCTGGTGAGACTCTCCCCCCCAGAGCACTGCATCCAGTTCTGGAGCACTGTTACAGAAGAGAGCTGGAGGTGCTGGAATGTATATAGAGAAGGGCCAGGAGGACCATCAGAGGGCTGGAACTGCTCTGATATGGGGACAAGACAGAGAGAGTTGGGGCTGATCAGTCTGCAGAAGAGAGGGCTCCCAGCTGACCTTATCGTGGCCTTCCAGCATCTGAAGTGGGCTACAAGACAGCTGGGGAGGGACTTTTTAGGATGTCAGGTAGTGACAGGACTGAGGGGGGATGGAGCAAAGCTGGAGGTGGGGAGAGTCAGAGTGGATGTTAGGGGGCCAGGAAGAAGTTCTCTTCACCAGGAGGTGAAGAGACTGGCAAGAGACTGGCAAGACACCAAGAGACTGGCACAGCTTGCCCAGGGAGGTGGTGGAAGCCTCCTCCCTGGAGATGTTCAAGGCCAGGCTGGGTGAGGCTCTGAGTGTGAGGTGTCCCTTGCCATAGCAAGGGGGTTGGAACTGGATGATCCTTGAGGTCCTGACAATTCTATGGTTCTAGGGTTCTACACTGACCAGAGCTCTCCCAGCAAGCCAGCCCTTCTCCAGGTCTTCCAGCTCCAGCAGAAGGCATTGTTGGGACTGAAATTGTAAGAGGTGAAGAGAGGAAATGCAGAGCACTGCTAATGAAAGATGGGACCCAGAAGAGGAGGTCTGCAGAGCTGTCTCTCCTTGCCCTCTGCATCCTGCCCTTAGCACTGTGACTCCATGGCAGCCCTTCTCTGTCTTGCTCTGTTGCCACCTCCAAGGCCAGGCTGTCAGTCTGCTCCATGCTCCTCTCAGTGTCCACACAGCCTTGCTGGGCCATGGCCTCCTTTCCTGGAGATATGATGGCCTGAATCATGTCTTGCTCCACCCTTCAGCTCTGGCCTATCCCCCTCAGCTCGGTGTCCCATGTCACCTCAAGGAGGGACCAAGGTTTTCTCCTGCAGACAGGGACTCATCTGCTCTTCTCTCTCCCCTTTTTAAGGGACAGGATGGCAAAACCTGCAACAAATCCTCTCCATCTCAGGTGGACACTGACAAACAATCTCCAGATGCTCTGGAGATGATTGAGGCTGGAACAGGAGAAGGGAGGCTTCAAGACTGCCTGCCTTTGGGATGGGCACAGGGATCCAAGGGGACCTGGGTGCAGTGGTGCAAGCTGTCACCACAGCTGGAGCTACAGGATGGATATGCTACTCCCAGTGTCTCTAGCAGGCTGGAAGGAGATGGAGCTGTCTGGAACATGGAAAGGCATCTCCTGGCTGGTGACAGGCTGCAGATGGCTCAGAGCTGGGACAACAGCCTTCTGCGAGCAAAGGGGCGACGCCAGCAGCCAACACCACCCCAGCATCTCAGTGAGCTGTAGGGGATGCTGCAGGGCAATGGGGAGTGCTCTGGGCAGTTGATCCCCTGGGCATGAGGCACAGGGCAAGTCTCAGTCCCCTCAGCATGGAGTGTGGTGTGCAGGTCTGCAGGGTCTGCCTGGAGAAGACGGCCATGGTCACCGGGGTTGTGTCCTCTTTCTTAGCTGTCTGCACCCCCAGGCTCCTGCAGCTTCACGTTAGGGCATTCACTCAGGCACAAACACTTCTGCCTTCCCCAGGTCTCTGAAGGCCATTTGGCACCTTCCACCACTCCCACACCATGTGTTTGTTCATCAGCTTTCACCTCTGAGCTGAGCACTATGTGGACACTAATCCTACGCAGGGCTTTATGAGCCTTCTTGGAGTCCTGCTCCTGCCCAACATGTCCAGAGCACCACAGCTGTGGTCAGACTCCTGTGTATGAGGAGGGGGCCTGCTCCTCACCAGCAGATACAGACCACTGCTGCTCTTGTTTCTTCTAGGAGGGGCTTGCTCTAGTTGTTACCCTTTGTTTTGAGACTTCTCATGGCTGGTCCTGAACTTTCTGGAGCTGCCAGCACAGCATGGAAGAGGCTCAGGCTGAAAGCGTTTAACTCATCATGGGACCATTTGTCCTGTGAAGCACGGTGATGGAATGCTTCAAGGTGTTTAGGGAAGGCCAAGGACAGGGCATGGGAAGACAGATCCCGACCAGGGTTTGTCCATGATTGCTTCCATGCCTGCACTCCCCTGTCCCCTGCAAAGCAGGGAGAAGAAAACTGTGCAGACAGCCAAGGAGAAAGGTGAAGGGGAGGAACCGAGATGCAGCCCTGGGAAAAGCAGGACACAGGGCAGAGGGCTTTGCCTGCACTTGGGCTGTGATAAGATGTGGCACTGATGCACAAAAGCTGCCCCTGGCTATCTTCACAAGCAAAGCCCAGACGAGAAGAGCTGGAAGAGGGGCTGGGAGATTACAGGGAGGATCTGGCACCGCTTGGCTGAGATCACAGAATCATGGAACCACAGACAGCACAGGCTGGAGAAGCCCTTCCAGATCACAAAGCCAACTACCAGCCTAAGGCTGAGAAGCCCTCAACTGAAACATGTCCCTCAGCACCACATCTACAGATTTTTAAACACCCCCAGGGATGGGGACTCCACCACCTCCCTGGGCAGCCTGTGCCAGTGCCTGAGAATCCTTTCTGGGAAAATATCTTTCCTAATATCCAACCTGAGCCTCCCTCGGCACAGCTCAAGGCCATTTCCTCTGGTTCTGTACTGAGCTCCTGCCAAGCCATTGTCGAAGAGCTGCTCTGAGCAGGGGAATGGGCTCCCTGCCTGTGCCAGAGGCAGCTGCAGCACCCAGCGCTGGGGGCTGCAGGTCCAGCACTGCTGTAGGAGGTGCTTCAGAGGCCCAGGACAGCCCCCGAATTTTGGCAGCCTCCCAGAGCCTCCACAGCACCAGGACGATGCTGCAAGGTGGAAGAGGGTCAGAGGGTGTGCAGGGCTGGAGCCAATTTGGCTGCAACTTGGAGAGGGTCTGGGCCCAGGGACAGGTGTGCTGGGCAGCACTTGGGTGCAGAGCAGGAGCCCTGGGGAGGGTCGGGGGCATGGGGAGGGGGCTGTGTGGCCACTGGAGAAGGCAGGACTGCAGAGCCTGGGGTGGAAAGCAGGCAGGAGCAGATGCTGTGAGGAGAGGAAGGACAATTCCTTTCCTGTGGATCAACATGGGATGTTGGGGTGCTGGGGGTGACCCTTGGTGGCCAAAGCCATCCAAACTTTTACTGATGTCTCTGGGGGTGGAGCCCCCTACCAGAGCTGGTAGCTTGGACTTGAGGTGGTAGGCACAGGTGGGCAGACAGAAACCAGACGGGGTGGGGAGAGGGCTTTCAGGGAAAAAGGAGAGGGCCACCTGGCAGGAGGGGGCATGGGCACCACTGAGGCACCCCAAACTGCTTCTTGCAGTGGGTGGTTGGCAGGGGGAAGGAAGAGGGTGCAGTGGAGGGGACAGGGACAGGCCAGCAGTGCTGAGGGTGCCCTGCACCTGCAATAACAGGCTGTGGGCACAGGGCCTGACAGCAGGATGAGGCCAGGGTGGAGTTACAGCCCCCAGGGGACATCCTCTGAGTCAGTCCGTCCCCCCCCCCCAGGATCCAGACACGCAGGAGGTCTGAGAGCCCCATGCCTGCCTAGCTGAGAGCTTCACTCCCTGCCCCAGCTGCCGCTGTGCACTTGTTCTGTTGCACGCTTCCAGGACCTCCTCTGCTGCTCCCCAGGGGGGACACCTGCTACCAGAACTGATGAATTTCCCCCACATCTATCCTGTGCCATGTCCTCTGCCCACAGCTTTGGCCTGCCTAAGCGAAACCTTTCCCTATTGCTCCACCCCAGCAGGAGCTTTGCCCTGTTTCATTGCCTTGCAGGGCTCAGGCCCTTCTGCTGCCCTCCCTGCCCCTGGCCCTGGCACTGCTTGCTGCTGCTCGAGCTCAGCAGACCCCTACTCCCACCAGGACCCTTTCAAAACCAGCTCATCCCAGACATTTCTCCCAAACCCTCCCCCTCCTCCATGCTCCCTGGCTGATGTATCTCCAGAGCTGGCAGAACCAGGGAAGAGCCTCAGCCACGACCTTCACTTCTTTCGCATTCTTATGGGCATGGAGGATGCTGAGAAAACTCCATCTCAGGCCCTTGTTGCCCTTGTCCTGTGCATGTTCCCTGCAGGGTCCAGATCTGGTCTTCACCATGGAGTCACAGCAGCCACCCCTGTCCTGGAGACAGGACTTCCTCTCCTGCATTTGTCTCCCTCTGCTGGGTCTTGCCCAAGGAGTGGAGGGAGATGCACACCATGCCCAACATCTCCAGCCCCAGGGGAAGCTCCCAGGCTCTCCCAAGCAAGGGGTTTCATGCAGACCCTTAGGTCATGCCTTCAGCCTTTGCACCAGCTGCAGCCTCCCCAGGCCAAGTCTGTGTGGGTGCCTGCTGCCAGGGTTCAGTCCAGCACCAGTGCTGCCTCGCTGCTGTGTGCAGAGTCTGACTCATGTCTACTCCTTGATCAAGGAGATGTCTCTAGTGGTGGAGGTGTCTCTTGGTGTCTCCTGGTTCTCCCCACACAATGAATCACAAAATCCCAGAATTTCCCAGACTGGAAGAGCCCTTTCAGATCATCCAGTCCAATCCTTAGCCTAGCACTGAGAGACTCTGACTAAGCCACATCCCTCAGCGTCACATCCACACAACTCTTAACCACCCCCAGGGATGGTGACTCCACCACCTCCCTGGGCAGCCAGTTCCATTGTTGGGAACTGTTGCCTGAGAACCCTTGCTGGGAAGAAATTCATTCTAACATGCAACCTGACCAACCCTTGGTGCAACTTGAGGCTATTTCCTCTTGTTCTTTGGTTGTTCACAGTAAAACTTTCGGAGTTCTCTGCTTTGCAAGGGATGGGCCAGCAGAAGAGTCCTGACTCCTTCCCCATAGCTGGAGGCTGTAACCACCAGTCTCTCCTGATTTCCCACTGCAGTGTCAGCTGCACTCAGGTGGTGTCACAGACCAGGTTCAGCAGGGTGAGGATACTTATCTTATTTCCCAGCCTTGCCCCTCGAATGTTGTTGAATCCCAGTTTTGAGAAGGAATGGTGAAGCTGGGTTGGAGTTTGTGCAGGTGGGGTTTGCACTGCCTCCTACACAGCCCTGCCACCTTGCTGAGCTGCAGGCTGAGTGCTACAGGCTCGACCTGCACATTTTAAGTGCCAGAGGCACTCCTTGTTTGGGTCAGTGTCAGCTTTGTGAAGGAGGAAGGTGCTCAAAGACCTTCACAGGTTGAGGGACACCATGCAGCTGTCAGGCACTGGAAGAAAGACCAGACAGAAATCAGAAGTCAGAGTCTTGAGGGGGGACGATGCAGGTGGGATGGGGTTCTGCAGAAAGCTGTCCTAGATGTGAGCTCCTTGCTTGCCACTTAGTCAGAGGGCTGCTGGCTTGCACTGTGCCCAAGCCTTCCACTGGTAACTTGAGCTTCAGGGAGGGCTCTGGGAGGTGTGTGGAGCTCAGCTTTCCCCAGGCACTGGGTCTCACTCCAGTCAGTGCTGCTCCCCCCTGTCCCTAACTCACCTCTTCACATGGGATCTTGGAGAACTGCTGGAGGACTCTTGCAGGCACAGTGAGAGGCTGTGTAAAGGGAAGAACAGCAACCCTGCCCCCAGCCCCGACCTGTGCACAGCCTGTGCCCCTCACATGGACCAGGGCACAGGGAGCAGAAAGCCCAAGCTTGTGTCTGCAGCCCTCTAAGCCTTCATGTTACCAGTGCAGATCCCAGCACTGGAAGGAGATCCTCACTGCACACTGTGGCCTGCTGAGAGAGCAGAGGTTGGTGTCACTTTGCAGATCCCCCCATGATGGTGTGGCCCAGGCAAGCTCCAGGGACTTTGTTAGGTACCATCTGAAGCTATTCCTTCAAAGTTTTCCACTCACCACCTCCCCACAATCTGGCAATTGCTTTTGCTGCAGTTAAGTGCAGATGATCAAAACAGGAGAGGTTTGATGGGATTTAGCAGCAAGGTCTCCCCACTGGGGCCTGGAGTGTGGTCCAGCCCATTTAGCAAGGTAAGGATAGTCACAGAGCCCAGAACCTGCCTGAGAAGGTAGGGCTCTGAGTCAGAAAGCCAAGAAGACCTAAGCCAGAGGCCACCTGCACCACCCAGCGCGGGGGCGCCGGAGCATGGCTTCTGCGGGGAGCGGCTGGTGACTGACAGCTGAGGCACACAGCATGCAAATGCCGTGGGGGAGACCTTTCTGCTCCCCCCTCCTTGCTGACGCTTGTCTTTGCCAGAGGAGGCACTGGACAGGTGGTGAAGCTGCAGAGGTGCCCTGGGCATGCCACTGACAGCAGGTCGCTCAGCTCCTCCCCAGCATTGCTCCTTCTCTGTTCTTCCTCTCTTTGCCTTTGGACTCTGCCTCTGTGTCTCAAGGCTCCTCGAATGTTGGCACACAGAGGCTGGGGCTGCTCCTGGCCCATCACCTCACCACACGCGAGCCGTGGCAGCGAGGCCGAGCATGGTTCGTGTGCCCAGGGACTGCTCTGCCGCTCACAAACCAGGTCCCCTCGCAGCACAGCCGCACTGCGCCCTGCCTGCTGCTCCCACCCCCCCTCCTGCGGGACAGCTCCTGCCCCACGCTCTGCCTGCTTCCAGACGTGCTGCAGCAGGATGCTCAGAGCTGCAAGAGGCTCTGTAGATGAGGGGAAGGAGCTCAGCTCAGTGTCAATGCCACATTGTTTTAACGGTTCATGGAGTGGTTTGGGCTGGAAGGGACCGTGGAGCTCATCCAGCTCCAAGCCCTGCCATGGGCAGGGACACCTCCCACCAGCCCAGATTGCTCAAGGCCTCATCCAACCTGGCCTTGAATACCTCCAAGGAGGGGATATCCACAACCTCCCTGGGCAACCTGTGCCAGTGTCTCACCACCCTCACTGGAAAGAATTTCTTCCTCATCTCCAGTCTCAGTCTCCCCTCTTCCAGCTTCAATCCATTCCCTCTCATCCTGGCACTCCAGGCCCTTCTCAAAAGCCCTTCCACAGATTTCTTGTAGCCCACTTCAGGTATTGGAAGGCTTATTTAAAATCTTCCCAGAGCTTTATTTTCTCCAGGCTGAACAGCCCCAACTCTCTGGGCCTGTGCCCATAGGGGAGGTGCCCAGCCTCTGATCATCTTGGTGGCCCCCTCTGGACCCTCTCCAGCAGTTCATGGTCAGAAAAGACCTTTAAAGTCATCGAGTCCTTAACTCTGCCAAGTCTGGAGAATCAAAACACAGTTTGCTTTGTCATTTGTCTCTATGTCCTTCCTGTCTGATGGCTTTGGAAGTAACGTCCAAAGCAGCTTCGTAGTTTGCACTCCAGCACTGGAACTTTATGCAGGTGAGCGAGCAAGTCCTGATGCCTGTGGTCAAACAGGGATGGTGACTTGGTCATACAGTGCACAATCCATCAGAGCCACCACCAGGAATGCTTGCTCCAGATCTACCCACCTGAGGAATCCTTTGAGCCTCTTGAGGATGGCTCACCTCTACCTGCCTGGCCAAAAGCAGGAGTGGTGGCAGTGCCACAACAGAGAGCAGTTTCTGATGTGCTACGGGGTGAATGCTGCTGCACACTCTGTGCCCAGCCCCAGCTGGTAGGTGTGCCAGGCTGAAGTGCATTGGGGTCAAAGACTCTCAGGCTTGTGTTCAGCCTGTGAATCTGATATGGAAATGGTGTTCCAGTGGCAGAGTCTGAGCACTTTAAGGCTGGTTTGACTTTTCTTGAAGATGCTAAATCTGGCACATGAGATAAAATCTGTGGCCCCGGAGAGAATGGTTCCTGCTCCCCACCCAGCATGGCCATGAGCCTGGGGGCTGCGCTAAGGCAGGTCCCTCGAGAGGACTCGGGGGGAGTCGTCTGGCTGTTTGAATTGCAGCTCGGGGCTCCAGGGCTTCCTGAGCCTGGAGGGCAGAGGGAGGGAGGTGAAAAGAGAGAGGTGGCTGATTTATAGCTTACCATCTTCTCTGATCTTGATCACCCTTTGTCTTGGGAGTCTTTCTTATCCAACCGTGGCGATGGGAGGAGGGATCTGTTTCAGCGGTCGCTGAACTCTGGGTGTTTGCCGTTTCCTGGAGATCTTTTGATGTTCCCTTTGCTTGAAAATATTTTCAATGTTAAGCTTCTCAGCCTCCTGCTGCACCTCAACTCTCGACATCAGGGCACGATCCATCATGACTTACCCAAACAATCTGCAGCTAGTCGAAAGCTCCCCATGCCCGGAGCTGCTGAGGCAATCTGTGCCTGCAGGCAGCAGCGCTTCTGGGACATCTCACCCCGGGACCGAGGGCACCTCCAGGCTGCCCACTGCTCCTTCCCTTCCAGTGTGCTGGGAGAGGAGGGGTGCCAGGGCAGCACTGAGAGATGGTGGAAAGGATGGACTGCAAACAGGCAGTGTGGACTGAGGTCTGGCTCTTGCTCATCTCCAGGGTAGCCCCATGACTTCTAACAGGCTGAACCCCACCTCTCTGGTGAGCTCTCACCAGGCTTGTGCCTTTGGGAGAGTCCTACAGACTCCTGATTTAGGAGTCACTAGAGGATCAAGTGCAGAAAAAACTCTTCCTGACCCAACTCTACCAAGCTATGAAAGGCTCAGAGACAAGCCTGTCTAGTCCAGCATGTGCAACTTGTCAGCTCTGGGAAGGGACATCAGGGCTGCAATTAAAAGCCCATCAACCAACCCTTTCTGTAAATCCTCTCACAGCACTGTCAGTTCATAAAACTGATTTCATCTCACTGGTGCCACTTTCCAGGAGAGCCAGGCCAAAGAACAACATTCCTGTAAAACAATCTTTTTATTCCCTGAAAGTAATTAGTTTTGCTTGGACTTAATGTGCTTGGGGGTTAATTATCCTAAAACTGCCCATGAACTCCTGGGATGGGAGGATATTTGCACTGGGCTGCCAGAGGTGCCAGTCCTTGCAGCAAGGCTCTTTATGGGCCTCGATGATGCTCATTGTTTGCCTTCAATTCTCAGCCTAGCAGCATTCTGTGCTTGCTTGCAAACTGGGTTCCATAGCCTGTCCCCTAAGAAGCTGCTCACAGCCTTCATGACCCTCAAACCCATAACCTGAGAGCATCTGGGAGCAAAAGGCAAAGAAGCTGTACTTGGGTATTACTGACTGAATCATGCTTTTTGTGTCAGAGGCACAACTTTGCAGAGCCCTGAATTATGATTTTCCATGGCTGGGGCTGTCAGTGTCAGCCTGTCCTAGGCAGCTGAGGGTGGAAGAGGAGCCACAGAGGGAGATGGTCTCAGACTTTCTTTGCAGCAATGTGCTTTCCAAGTGCACAGTCTTCACAGGTCAGATCTGGGGACAGAGTGGCTGAGAGCAGCCAGGCAGAGAGGGACCTGGGGGTGCTGGGAGAGAGGAGCTGCAGAGGAGGCAGCAGTGTCCATGTGGGCAGCAGAGCCAATGGCATCCTGGGCTGGCTCAGGAGCAGTGTGGGCAGCAGGACAAGGGAGGTTCTTGTGCCCCTGTGCTCAGCACTGCTCAGGAAACACCTTGAGTGCTGTGTCCAGTTCTGGGCTCCTCCATTGCAGAGAGATGTTGAGGTGCTGGAATGTGCCCAGAGAAGGGCAGCAAGGCTGGGGAGGGGCCTGGAGCACCGCCCTGTGAGGAGAGGCTGAGGGAGCTGGGGGTGTGCAGCCTGCAGCAGAGGAGGCTCAGGGCAGAGCTCATTGCTGTCTCCAGCTGCCTGCAGGGAGGCTGTAGCCAGGTGGGGTTGGGCTCTGCTGCCAGGCAGCCAGCACCAGAACAAGGGGACACAGCCTCAGGCTGTGCCAGGGCAGGTTGAGGCTGGATGTTAGGAGGAAGTTGTTGTCAGAGAGAGTGATTGGCATTGGAATGGGCTGCCCAGGGAGGTGGTGGAGGTACCATCCCTGGAGGTGTTGAAGCAGAGCCTGGCTGGGGTACTTAGTGCCATGGTCTGGTTGATTGGATAGGACTGGGTGATAGACTGGACTGGATGAACTTGGAGCTCTCTAACCACCTGGTTGGTTCTGTGAGTCTATGTCAAAATGCTTGAGGTTGAGCTCTGGTTTGGGAGGGGCTTTTGGGTGAATAAAGGTGAGAACTGAACTCTCACCCTGCATTAGGGGAGGGAAAAAAAAAAGCCTTCAACCAAAACATCTCATAAAACCTTTTTCTTTCTATTCTGCAGAGCAATGGCTTCACACTGCTGTTCCACTTGTAGCTCAGCCAAGAATAATTCGTGGCAGGAAAGTTTGAGCATTTGTAAAAATAAAATTAAAAAGCTGGAAAGAAAGCAGAGGCAGAGGAGTCAGGGGCGAGCAGGAGGCTGCGGCGCGGGGCAGCGGCAGGGCAGGGCAGCGCTGCCCGCAGGCTCTCTGCTCTCTGCCCACCTGTTGGAACACAGGCTTTTCTTTTTCATTTTTCTCAGTTGTTTGTTTTATTAATCACAGCACAGAGCTCAGCACAGCACTTGCTGATTTTTCTCTTGTTAACATTTTTCTGTCCCGCTGCCATTCGGCTCTGTTTGAGCTCTACACCTGCTGCCCCTGTGATAAATAGGAGCAAGCTGCCTCGTACCCTTGGCCTGACAACTTTTAGTAGCCATTTACCTTTTACCAGCCTATTGCAGGGCTGCTTTTGACCCCAGTTTTGGGCTACCCAATTCAGGAGAGACAGAGTCCAAAGGAGCCTACGAGGAAGACTGGGGGACTTGAACATCTCTGCTGTGAAGACAGACTAAGAGCCCTGGGGCTGCTGAGGCTGGAGAGGAGGAGGCTGAGAGGGGACCTGAACAGTGTCTATAAATATCTGAGGAGTGGGTGCCAAGGTGAGGGTGCCAGGCTCTTTGTGGTGGTGCCCAGGGATAGGACAAGGAACGACAGGCACAAACTGGAACCCAGGAGGTTCCACCTCAACATGAGGAGAAACTTCTTTGGTGTGAGGGTGCAGAGCCCTGGAGCAGGCTGCCCAGAGAGGTTGTGGAGCCTCCTTCTCTGGAGACTTTGAAAACCCACCTGGGTTCCTGTGTGACCTGCCCTGAGTGACCCTGCTCTGGCAGGGGAGTTGGGCTGGGTGACCTCTGGAGGTCCCTTCCAGTCCCTGACATTCTGTGACCCTGTGAAGTGGGTTGGATGTGGCCCTTTTTCTCCTAGAACCACAGAAGTGCCTGGTTCAAAAAGAGCTTAAATCAAGTCCCATCTCAATCCAGTATCTTCCTGTGCACTGCTGTCAGAGCGCGACCCTCAGCTCCTCATCCAGATGTCTTTCAAACACCTCCAGGGATGGGCACTCCACCACCTCCCTGTGCTGGGGCCCATGACCCTTCGGGTGAAGATGCTTTTCCTCGTATCCAGCCTGCCCCTGCCCTGGTGCCGCAGGAAGGGTCCTCTTCATGCCAGCTCTTCCCATGGGCAGCAGTGGACTCTCCTGCAAGCAGATGCATTGCGAACAGTGAAGTCTCACCAGAGTGTGTTGGGAAGGGAATCAATATCCTGCTGCACTTTTCCCAGCCCACCAAACCCCACAGATTGTTGCATTAAAGGGACGGGGACAAAAGTTCCTGAAGTGGGGCAGTGGAGAGAGCCTCCTCTACCTATGGGATGTCTCAGGAGCGTGGGGAGATGAACAGGTGGTGGCTGGCGATGGTGACCAGGAGTGTCTGTGCACAGAGCAATCTGCCACAGGACGCTGCTGAAGCTGGAAAGCGCAGAGATCCCAGCTCAGGCTGGACCTTTGCACAGCTAAGAAGAACATCCAGAATCATAACAGTTAACTCTGACACCCTGCTTGGAAGGGATATCAGATCTGTGGCCCCAGGGCAAACACCGACTGTAACAGATTAGGGAGAGGCCTCCGGTGGGAGATGAATTTGGGGGGCACCTGCCTGACACGCACCTTTCTTGTGCTCTGGACGTCAACCCCTCCAGTGGGCAGCCCATCTCCCACCAGAGACTGCTGATTCATCATGATGGAAATATTCCCCAGAGACCCATGGCTGTGGATGAAATCCTGATGGAAAACTGCCCAGTTTCCTGCCAGCACAGCCTTGGCAGCCTGCCTGACCAGCTGGTGGCAAGAGGAGAACACTGGAGCCCAGCTCCCAAGACGGTGAACTTTCCTGACTCCTGTGCAGACTGCTGGGTGAGGGCTGGCTGGCTCCCAGCTGCTGGACCTTGGTGTCCTGATGTCTACCAACCTCCCAAATTGAGCCCACCAGCTGGGGGGAAAGGGGAGTGAGGGGCCAGACTGCTCTGCCTTTTGTGAAGGCTGCTTCTGAGTTTTCATCTCAGCTTAATCCTCACCAACAGATCTCAAGTCACCAAAAAGCAGTGGCAGGGCTTCATGCTCTTCCCCTCTGCTCCCTGACCCTGCTCATTCACCATCTAATGCTCTTTCCCTCTTTTTCTGGTCTCTCTCTACTGTCTGGATTGCCAAATGGCTTCCAAGGTTGCGGAAGGACCCTCGTGGGCTCCTTGCAGGCTCTCCACAGGCAGAACTGATGCATCTCCAACTTTGCTACTGCACAGACGAAGCTGAGATAGGTCTCTTGGACTTTGACATCTCCAAATCCAGGTCCCTGTCTCCTGAAGTAACAGCACAGGGAGACCCTGACTTAGTGCTCTGTCGTCTAGGGACCCTTGAGTGTCCCACATTTGTTTCCCTCCCAGGACACGGATAAACAGGACATGAACACGAAGCTCTCCACAGACGCAGTGGCAGGAGCCCACCTAGCCCAGCTCCTTGTGTCCTGCCTCTGCTGTCGGTGGGTGGCTGGAGGTGGCATTTTGCTCTGCTTCAAATGCACCCTCGCCTTGGCCGCCGCAGGGCTCTGCCGGAGTTTCCCCCCGTGAGGAGGTCGCCTGTTGTCTTCACAAAGCTGCCAAGGGCCCAGGCCGCCCCCGGGCTGAGGCAGCGCTCCGGGGGAGCGCAGCAGTGCCCGCACCCACGGCGGGTGGCGACTGCCGGGCAGTGCCCGCCGCAGGGCACGCAGCGCCACCTAGCCGCGCTGCTGCGAACTGCAGAGCGCCCTGCAGCCACCTGCCACCCCCAGCCCCCGCAGCCCCGACCCCCGGCAGCCTCCCCGCCCTCGCTCCCTCACTGACCAACCTTCTGGCGAAGCTGCTGGGAGCTGCCATCGCCAGCAGCCACCCTGGCGTGGCTGACATCTGCGCTCGGGTTTAGCTTGTGGGGAGATTCCAGAGAAGCAGAACTGTCAAGATCGGAAGAGACCTTTGAGACGGCCAGGTCCAGCTGCTGACAGCCCAGCCTGGCCGAGACGATGATGCTCTTGGTGACAGCTGGCGCTTGAGCTGACTGGTCCCATCTCTTCACGGTCTGCCGCCGGCTGATGACAGTTACCTGCTACCTCCCTTGGGATCCGTGCCAGTGCTGGGACGTGGTCCCTTTTCTGCACCCATGGAAGCACAGAGAGGTGCTTGTGGTGGCTTCAGGCACTCCCACAAGTAATTTCTTCTGTTGCTGTCCATTACTTCCTTTCTTCTTTACCTGGTAGACATCAATGCCCACCTTGGCACCCAAATTTGGAGAGCTTGGGGTGTCTACAGACTCCATCTAGCAACATGCTGAGCTCCTCTGTTCCAGCACAGCCATGCTCACAAACACTTGCCTCGGGTGTTAGACACTGTGTCCTCCACTTGGCTTCAGTCTGAGGTTTGCTTTGCTGCTGTGCCATTTCACCTGTGAGGAGACTGATGGTCCTGCTGGTGCTGAGCGTTGGTTCTTGGTGCCCAGGGAGAGCAAATCCTGTCTCCTGGAAACCTCGCAGCTGGAGCTGACAAGGCTTAGACTGTGCTGGCCACCATCTGTCCCTCCCTTCTTCCCCTTCACCCTTTCTCCTTCCCTCACCAGAAGACAGGACAGAGTGAGAAGCATGCCATGGACCTACCTCCTCACCTGACGTGGAAGGAGATTTAAGACCTACCTGGCTGGACTAGGATTTCACTAGGACTTCAGCTGAGGCTCATCCCAGCTCAGGAGCACCTGCAGGCCTTGCTGCTGGACACCTCACTCTTTTGTAGCCTGCTCTGCCTGCAGTTCTTTGTTACCTGACCTTCTTCTCTGACCCTTCCCAAACCCTGGTGCTGAGGGCAAGGCTTTTGTCACTGTGCTATGTTAATTTGAGTCTCACCTCTCACTACCATTTGATTTAGGTCCTTTCAGAAGCTGCTTCTCCCACATACTGCTCCATTGCAGGACTATGTGAAGCAGGTGCAGCATCTTCCATAAATCTGGGAAGTGTTCTTGACTGTTGTGTCTGTTACCCTTGGGTGTGCAGTGCATGTAATTGAAAATGCTCTAAGCTGCTGTTTGCTAGCTAAGAGTCCATCACTATGAGCTGTAGAAGAAGAATGGGCAGGATCTTTGGAAAGTTCAGTTCAGCCTTCTCTAGTTAGGTGTGATCAGGACTCTTTATGATGCTCATAACACAGCAAAGATCACAGAATCATAGAACACAGAATGGCTCATGTTGGAGTGGATCTCAGAGCTCATCTGCTCCAACCTCCCCACCCCAGGCAGGGACATCTCTCAGCTAGATTCAGCTGCTCAAGGCCTCATCCAACCTGGCCTTGAACACCCCCAGAGAGGAGGCAGCCACAACCTCCCTGGGCAGCCTATTCCAGACTCTCACCACTCTCCTACCGAGGAACTTCTTCCCCAGCTCCACTCTAACCCTGCTCCACCTCAGCTTCAAACCATTCCCCTTGTCCTGTCTCTGGACATCCTCAGGACAAGTCCCTCTGCAGCCTTCCTGCAGGATCCCTTCTGGTGTTGGAAGGCAGCTCTGAGGTCCCCTGGAGTCCCCAGCTCCCTCAGCCAACACAGACATCCACATCCAGACAAACTCTTTAAACAAAGACCAAGCGTTGCTTCTCCTTGGCCCAACCCCTGGGGCTGAGGCTTCCCCTGCATACAGTGCTGCCCAAAACAGTACCTGAAGGTGGGATTACTGGAACCATCTGCAGACACCAGATATCTGTGGGAGAGAGCTGTGCAGGTACCTTCTCCAGTGTCAGTTAGTGCCAAGAACCTCTCTGCTCCTGCACTGCTCACCTCGGGATGATGTGATTTTCCCCTCGAAGCCTTGAGCTCTCTCCAGTGACTATAAAGGCAGGCAGCTCTGGAGCTGGCTGAGATGGCAACTGGCCCAGCAGCTCCAGTCTGCTGAAACGTAAGTAACTGAAGGCAGTGTTTTATGATAGGAAACACTGCCTTAACACCAGGGCTTGCTGTGAGACCCACCTGCCACAGCGCAGCGGGGAGCAGGCACCGCCAGGGCTCGGTTACATCCTGCCTCCTGGGCACTTCTGTGCAGGGCTTGGTGCTCAGCTGCAGGCTTTGGTTTATTGCCCACACGCCCTGGTAAGATTTGAAAAGATGGAAGAACAGGACACATCCTGCCTCTGCTGAGCACCTATTTGGCCACAGTGAGATATCCTTGGCTGAAAGGGTCCTGTCCACTGTGGGTGGCTGAGTGGATGTGGAACTGGGTTGCACAACTGCCTCACACTGCTTAGTGGAAGAAAAGTAATTCTGATCAGACCTATTTTGCATTAATAATGAGGAGAAACATCAACAACAGCAGACAGAAATATGACAGAACTGGAAAGTTTTCATCCAAAATGTGAGCTCTGTTTTTTTTCTGGAAGCTCTGAAAAGTGTTAAAACCTGAGAGTGAAGATGTGTCTGCACTCCCAGCTCTGCCAGCTAAGAGTCCATCCCGGGCTACAAAACTGGTGGGGGCATGGAGAAAAGGGCTGCTGGGGATGAGCAGCTGAAGGAGCTGGAGGTGTTTAGTCTGGAGAAGAGGAGGCTGAGAGGAGACCTCATGACGCTCTACAGCTCCCTGAAAGGAGGTTGCAGTGAGGAGGGGTTGGGCTCTGCTCCTTAATCTCAGGTGAGCAAAGGGGAGGAAATGGCCTGAAATTGTGCCAGGGGATAGTTAGGCTGAAGATGAAGAAAAATTCCTTTGCTGCAAGAGTGGACAAGGATTGGCACAGACTGCCCAGGGAGGTGGTGAAATCTCTGAAGGTGTTCAAGAAAGGTATGGCCATGGCCCCTGGGGACATGGTTTAGTGGCCGTGGTGTTACTGGGTTGAAGGTTGGACTGGATGACCTTGGAGGCCTTTCCCAGCTGAGACACTTCTGTGACTCTGCTACTGCAAGCCTCTCTAAACCCAGCATCTTCCTTGAAGCTCTGGCTGATGGAGACAAACAGCCCCTGTCTATTAAACAAGCAGGGGGTTGAAGCCAGTCTCGTGGTTTCTGGAGGCTGATGTTTTAAAGACGATTGAGTGTTTCATGTCTGTGAGGGGCAGTGCTGTGGGTGCCAGAATGCAGCTGGGAACTCGCACTAAGCCCTGAGCACAGGCAGGTGTTGGTGTGGCTGGGGGGCTGCCAGTGCTCATGGTTTCAGCCAGCAGTTGTTCCTCTGAGAACCTGAGGTGCTGGGATCTTGTGAGTGCCTACAACTCCTAGCTTACATTTCAAATAAAAATCCTTTTCTTATCCTTCCAGTTACAGAGGAAGAAAAGTTGACAGACTGTTTGGAAAGCAGCTTCAGCACCCCAAAAGCAGAAGGCCTATAAAGCCAATTAACAAATGCAATCTTTAAACACAATTGAAAGAAGCTTGAGCCAATTCCATGCTGTTTTGGAGTCTTGCTGTGCTCTGTGCCTGGCTTGGCTGTGGCTGGGGTTGGAGGTGATGCAGGAGAAGGAAAAGCTATCATCTGCACTGAAGCTTAACGCTGGTTCTGGGTCTTGTTCCTTAAAAAAGTCACCTCTGTGGCACCTTTCAAAGGGCTGTGCAGGAGTGAAGCCCAAGCACAATCTCGGGAAGGGCAGAGAAGTTTTAATTTGGGTATGTAGAAGGAGAAGGGCTGGCAGCACAAGCAGGCCATCAGGGTTCTCCAAGGCTCTGCATCTCTGTTCTGCACCTCATGCTCCATCTGCTCTGCTGTGGCCTGGCAGAGTATGTCGAACTAGCTGCCTGGACCCCCACCACTGCTTGTGATTCTAAGGCTCCAGGTAGTAGCTGCAGACATGAAGGTTAAGAGGTCAGGTTAAAAACACAAGATCCAAGCACCCAGCCCAGACGAGCTCCATGTGGCACTCCTGCTGACCAGGCTGCGTCTGGACCATGCCCAGCTGCAAGTGGCCCCAGCGGTGCTGGTGCTAAGGGTCAAAGGAAGGCAGTTTGTGGAAAGAAACCACCCTGCTTGTTCAGCAGGTGCAGCTCTGGTGTGCACAGGTCCTGCGTGACCCCCAGAGGCTCACAGGGTAGTTCAGAATGCAAAAGAACCCACTGGTTGAATGCCCTGCTCAAAGCAGGCTCACCTCTGAAATGAGGTCAGTTTAGTCAGAGCTTTACCCAGTCTGACCTTGAAATCCATCAAGGACACAGTTGCACAGCCTCTGTTCTTGTGCTCTGCTGCTGGCCAGTGCTGAGAGCTGAAAGAGGCTGAAGCCTCTCTTGAGAAACACATCACACAGACAAGCACAGGTGATGTAACCACACACAAGTCCACAGGGAGGCAGGGAGGTTCTCACCTTCACTCTGCTCTTCTTCCAGAGAAATACTTCAGTTACTTATCTGAAAATCCAGCCTCTGCAACAAGACCCCCAAATTCAGCCAGTCTGCCCCCAAAGAGATCTTTTAACAATGTCAGATCAGATATTTGCATCCATTTGGGTATGATATCAACAACAAATGCTTGCTCTCTCTCTGCTTTTAGCCATAGGCTGCTGATGCATCAAAGAGATTCTCATGACCATAATAGACCTGCATTGGTTTACACTGAGACTGACATTGCCCAGGTGGCTGATCTATGGAGGGGAAAGAGGAACAGGACCACCATAGGAACTCATAGAATCGTAGAATCAACCAGGTTGGAAGAGACCTCCAAGCTCATCCAGCCCAAGCTAGCACCCAGCCCTGTCCAGTCAAGCAGACCATGACTCTAGCTGGCTGGGAAAAAGCTTCTGGAAACTGTTTCAGAGCAAGTAAGACTGACAGACAAAAGAAACAGATGGGAGAGTGAAGAGGTGTTTGGGACACAGGAGAGATCTTCCCCAGTCTGAGCCATGAGCAGAAACACCTAAGAGTCTGCAGAAGAAGAGTACCCAGTGGGGACCAGTTCACAGCATCTGAGATGGATGCTCACAGACACTTGTGGCCCACAGAGTCATAGAATGGTCTGGGTTGGAAGGGACCTGCAAAGCTCATCCAGTCCAACCCCCCTGCACTCAGCAGGGACATCCTCAACTAGATCAGGTTGCCCAGAGCCCTGTTGAGCCTCACCTTGAATATCTCCAGGGATGAGGTCCCAACCACCTCCCTGGGCAACCTGCTGCAGTGTTCCAGCACCATCATGGTAAAGAACTTGTTCAAGATCTTGTTCCAGCTGTGACAAAGCTGTGTGTGAGTGCATGAAACAGCTGGAAGGAGGCCACTGTAGTGCCACAGGCTCCTTTGGAACTCCCAGACTTCCTGAACTGGCTAAAGCCATGCCCAGCTCTGCAGAGGAAAGGGTTAACACCTCCTAAAGCCCTTTGGTGATGGGAAGGCAACAGGAAAATCTGCAAGCAGGTCAGTACCTCGGCTGCTTCTGGATTCTCATTAATTTGTGCGCCCCTCTCATTTATTAATGGGCTGACTCACACTGGAGTTGCTTTCCCTTTGCTGCAATTTGCAAAATTCCTTCCTATTCCCAGTAGCCCTCTTGGCAGTGTTATTTTTCTCTGTTTTTTCCCTGGCCTTTATCATTCCCTTGCAGGTCTGAGCTGAGTTTGCATTTTCCTGCTCATTCCCCTGATCATTTTTTCCCCAGCTTTTCCCCCCTTTATTTCCTTTTCATCTCCAGGCCTGCTGAAACACCCCTCGGGGCTATCCTCGGTGTCTCTGGGAGCTGCTTGCCACCCACCCTGTGAGTGAAGGGCATTTTGACAGCTGCCTTGGCCTTAGGACTTCTTCCTTCAAGTCCTGTGGGGACTGAGGTGACCTCCCAGTGACTTGAAGGCTCCCAAGGCTCAGAGCAACCTGGGTGTCCAGGCCGGAGACAGCAGCTTCTCTGGGAGTGCTGCTCTGCTCCCGGCTGCTGGCGGCTCTCAGCTGCCCCGGGGCGGGGGGTTCCCGAGCTGGTCGCTGTTGTGCTCTGCCCAGCCCTGACCATCTTGCGCTGCCTGCGGGGAAGCCAAACCGCTTCCAGCCCGAGACCCCCGCAGGCTGTTACAGATCACCCCAGTCGGTGGTGCCTGCATTGTCGCAGCTCCTTTGGCCCCCTAATTTGGCTCAGCCCAAGCTCTGAACCCACACAGAGCAAGCCGCGACCGTGTGCGCCCCGGGGCGAGCCCTGCGTGGCTGCGCGACCCCCGCCGAGGGCTCCTCAGGGTCTCTGCGGTTGTTTCCCGAGCGCTGCGCGGTGCAGAGTGCCCGGGGGGCCCGGGGGGTGTTCCGCAGGTGCCAGCCGTGCCAGGGCTCCCCGCAGCTCCCCTCTTCCTTCCTCCTCTTTGCCCACAAGAGGGAGGCAGCGGCTTGCGGTGGCCGCTCCCACGCTGCGGGGGTGTCTCCGGGTCCCGGCCACCGGGATCGGGGTGCGTGAGGGCCGTGGCCACCCTGCACCGCACGGGTGCCCCCCAGAGCCGAGGAACCGGGGTGGGATGGCGATGGTGGGGGCTGGCTCTCACCCGCAGCGCGTCTCACCCTGCCTCTTGCTCGCTGGCTCCGTGTGTGTGTCGCGAAGGGGAGGTCACGGCGCTAGCGCAGAGCCGAACGTCGGCGCCGTGCCAGGGCTGGCAGCGCCCGTCCCGGCGCTGTGCCCGCTGGCAGAGGGCTGCTCCTTGTCCTGGGACAGGGGCAGGCCTGCTGCTGGCAGGAGGCAGGAGCTGGAGGGTGCTGCTTTTGACACCCCTGCTCTGTTTCTCCCCGGACCATCTGGGGAGAGCAGAGCAAGGAAGCCCAAAGGGAGAGTCTGAGGGATTCAACCTGGTCCAAGCACCAAGCTGATCCTTGAATGCTGATCCCTTTCCATGGACCCGGAGGAGCTAAGGCAGTCCTGTGGGTGCAGGGACTCAGCTTAGCAGTCCTGGATCC